>NC_079313.1:58875854-59182260 GCF_029931775.1 Euleptes europaea
CTTCACAGAGTCAGGATGTCAGTGATATGCGTAAAACATTTACCTACCCCCAGCTCCAAGACATGAGTAATACAAACATATCCCTTGTTTCAAAGAATGCTTCATCAAAGCAACATGAACCATTTCATGTTACCCTTAAGTGTCACCTACGATCCAGATGTTGACCAAAGCAGCCTAATATCCGATACACTCAGGATGATCCGTCAAGGGGACAGTTTTACCATTAATTCACACCAGGTTCTCTATAACTATCCCGTCTTGGAAGATTAAGTGTCACCTCCTAACCTGCCCACCAGATCTGACCAGTTACCTTCAAACTACCCAGTCAAATTCCAGCTTCATTCTCTTGGAACAATGCCAATCCTGAGAAAGTAGTGTCCCATTTCTAGCTATGGGGCTCTTCCCCATATAAAGACTAACCCAGGTTGGTGAAATGTTTGCCAGATTCTCTCACTACCTGGATACCCCTACAACTGACTTGCGGGATCCTTTCTCTTCTTGATACTCTGTTGCCTTGGATTTCTGCTGCATGGACTCTGTGATTCTAAGCCTCTCACATACCTTGGATCAGGTAGTATCGCCCCATCTAAAAGTCCTCCATCCCTTATGAGAACTGGACCTCTCTGAGTCCAGTTTGGGTAACAGCTCCCCCCAAAAGCATGCAGGGAAGGGCTAGGCAGGCTACAGTACAGGGAAACTTGGCTGGGACACTTCCTGTGCCAGCCACGCCCTCCATGGAGCACAGGAAAGAGGCAGGACTCTGCTGTGGAGCCATACCCACAGATGAAGCTGGCAGCATCCCCACCCCTCTTAAGCAAACTTGGACCAGAGCAAGGTAGCAGGGGTGGAAGGAGCACAGGAAAAGAAAGCCTGGGCCAGGAATCCAACCACCTCTGTTGCCCACACCTAGCAGGACTATGTCCTTTTTCATGAGGCTTTTAAGTAAGCTCAGGACTACTTCGCTCATAGGAAATCCTTTAAAAGGCAAGTAGCAGGGTAGCCAAGGAGGATAGATCAGACCTCAACCCACAGTCAGGAGTGGTGTGGAGTAAGGGAGAAAGCGACTAGGGTGAGAGAGAACCTTCCTCCTCCCCTAGTGACTGAGGCTGTCTACAGCCTGCTGTTAAAGGATGCTGGAGGGCACAGCAGCCCCAGGCTCCATCCCTTGGGAGCCTGAGCCTGAAAGGTGTGTTGTTGTTCCACTTTGTCATGTAGCCAGGGAACTTACAATTTACATATTTTTGCTGAGGACATGGCTGAAAGGTGAGAACAGAGAACTCTTTATTTGGGGAAGGGGGATCTAGTTTTCCCGTTTCCCTTCCCCCATCATAGTTTTTTTTTTAAAAAGCATAGCTGTACATCAAATTGGCAAGCAGAGCTGGATTCTTTCCTGGAATGTCTGAGTTTTTTAAAGGTATGCATCAGTTAATGCAGGGGTGCATTCATATATGATGGGACACAGTATGCTTGATTCTCAAAAGTATTTACCAAATATAAAACTTAAAGTGAGGACAGCATGACTATGCTGGAAAAGGAAAGCAAGAAAGAAGTAGCCAGGGCCAGGGAGCTCATACATCCAGTGGCCTGAGGCAATTTCTTTTCTTTTATATATTGTTGCTCTTTTAATTAAATTGTGAACCACTTTCAGTAGTTAATGGAAAGGCTTTATATAAATGATCTCATATGAGATTGAAGCTCAGGTTTATTAGCCCAGATGAAGGTTTGTAATCGTATGATTCTCACAGTCTTGTGTTCGCAGAATCATAGAGTTGGAAGGACCACCAGGGTCATCTAGTCCGACCCCCTGCACGATGCTCTTCATGAGAAGCACATAAATTAGTACTAAGACAGCAGGAAGTCAGAGCTAAAATCTTGTCGTCCATTGGCATAGTTCCCTTTGCAAATGACCACCCACCGTTCACAACACTCCTACAGGTGACCGCGTAAGATGTAAGGAAACCAGAAGCTGCTATTGCCTGATTATCAGTAGAGGAACTAACCATGGGAGCAAATGTGGTTTTAACCATCTTAATTTACAATGGTAATTCTGAAATATTAGGGCCATACTACGATGTTACAGGAATGTGTAACCCTATTAGTTGAGTTATTTATTTATTTACAGCTTTTGCCAGTACATAGTAAACAATTAGAATCTTAAAAAAGGATTCTAAAAGGGTAGGTATCAAATCTAAAAGTATCTCCATAGCTTAACAGAAATATATTAAAATGATAAAATAGTTGCTAAAAGAAATATTATACTAAAATTTACCTAATAGTTAGTTGTTACCATTAGTGATCTCTCTCAAACGGACCTTAATAGCCACTGAGCAAAATTTAGTGACTTGGGAAAGACAAAAAGTGTCCCCTTCCCACAGCGAATTTCATTTCCTCTTCTTCTGAAACAAACTGCCTTAGGTTCACCAGTGGATGAATCAACTTCTGCTAATGTCCTTATAATAATTACACCTAAGAATAACATGGCTAGAGTCTTTATTAGTTGAGGTTATAGTCCCTCTTTTTCCTAGGGCTGTATTTGGCTTACCACCCTCCAAGTAGCCTAAACTTGATTGGACAGAAGATGCTAATTAGGAAGCTAGAACACAAATTAAGATTGCAGACAGTCCTTTGAACCCCTATCAGAGTAATTAACAGCAAGTCTTCCTGTGACAGATGGGAGTGTCATCTGTTAAGTATTCTCACTTGATGCAGAGCAGCAACATTTGCAATGGGACCATTACAAAGCATTCTACATTGAGGGCTCAAAGGGAGCATGGGAGGAAAATGGTGCCATTGTGTTTCAAGTCGGTGCCTGGCTAATTAGCAAAAGGCTTACAGTCGGAGGCAGCAAGCCTAGAAGTATGTCAATATTATTCATGTATTGATCTGACTTTCCTGCTCAGTGTCAATGGAGATGATTATGTTACTCGATTGCTTGGTTCATCAAAGTGTGTTGGAAGTATAATTGACTGTTGTTGTGAAAAGTGGAATTTTGGAGGAGTAGATTCTTCAGGTTATTGTGTTGATAACAGAGCATTACAGATGGAGAGAGATTGCTGATGAAGGCCAGAGTAGCAGGAGTCTTGTGTTTGGGATGGCTATTGTTAACATCTGTTTGCATAACATTAAAGTTTTCTATATAGAGACACCACACTAACCATACAGTAGAAGAGAATACAGCTGGCCATGCTATCAATAGAATTCCTCATTATGAGGGCTGCCAGTACATGACCTGCACTGTGTGTTCTTAAATAGCCATGTGAGCAGACCATTTCTGTCATTGCAGCACTGTGGGATAGATCCAGATGTTTGATAATGATGAAGAGTTCCATCATCATCAGAGGAAGGGGCCTGTCTTAGTGGAACAGACCCTTTGAATCCAACCCAGTAACATTAAATTTGTTAGGACCTGCGGTAAGCTGTTACTGTGTCCGTCGTATGCTAGGAGCTGTAAAGCCCTCCTTCATGACCATGCTGTCTCTCCCTGGTCCTCGGTTTTACTTGGATGTCTATTTTTGATGAGTGGGCTTCCTCACATGGCTTGTAATTTTCTTTTGAGAAGGAATACAACTTTTAGAAAACACTGTTAACATTGAATGTTCACACTGGGATGTTTGGGGGAGGGAAACCTAGGTTCTCTTTGTTCTTTTGCAGTTCTGTGATGTTTGTTCTTCTTTACTGAAGCACTTTTCTGGTATATTCGACATTGTCATTTAGGCTGTAATTTTTTATGAAATGTCCTTGTAACATTGATGTATTCACATTTTACTTTCTACTGAAAGTGCAGTTTGAAGGAGAACATGTATTACCCCCATTAGAACATGTATTACCCCCATTTGAGTTGGGGGAATTAGCTTTTGGAGACTTCACTTAGCGAGAGGTTGGGGTGCAGGATGTTTTTACCTAATTTTATGGGGATGTGCACACCAGTGGAAAAACTCTTTAAAAAGAAGTGTTGTTTCTGAATTGAATGTATTTTATTGAAGAATTGTTTGAACCACACACACAGCACAAATCACACACCCGATTCACACAAGAGTCTAAGAAATACAAGGGAAGAGGGGGTGGACACAAGGATATGAGGGATGAGGGTGATATTTACCTATCCAGAAGAATGGTGACGTACCAATGATAGCAGCGCTGAAGAGGTAGAGAAATGACCAGCATTTCTCGGAAATAAAGCGTAAAAAGGTAATGTCAACATGGAAGAATACCTGAGTTTCCCTGATTAAGTACCGGTAACTACATTAGTATAGATTTTCAGATGCGTGAAGATATTTGCAGGTTTTCCTTGGAGGGGAGATAATGGTCTTGGCTTAATCTATTCTGCATACTAGATGGGGCTGGAGTATGATTCAAATATGCTAAGAGGGTTGATCAGAGTTCTGTAAATGGATTCTGATTGCTGATGGGATTAAGGTGTTTTGCTATCAGTTACATGTGTCTGCTTGGAGCAATTAATTAAGTATGCAAGGGAGACTGCTTATATCCTATTGTTCCCAGTCTTTCACACCTCAAGGTCAGGGAAATGCAAAACAACCCATCTCTGCCTGACAGCATTCAAGGCTTACATAGAACACAAAGATGGAGTCCAGAGCCCTGGATTCCAGTTCAGCTTTGTGCAGCAGTGCCCTGCTACTCGCGTTAGCTTTGGCCCTATACATCTTATGATGTACCAGGGTGTTGGGACAGATAGGGGACCTAACGCATGGTGTGACAATGCCATTTCCAGAAATAATGAACCCTTGAGGAGAGGTGTGCATAAATGCAACTTTCAGTCCACATTTTACTAGGTAGGTAGGTACAGATTTATTGCATATAGCCAAAGGCCGTTACAATCAAGTAGACACAATCAAATCACATTTTACCACATTTTACTAATACAATAACTGATTTCCTCCTGCTGTTTTCTATTTTGGAGCTTGTCTATGGTGCTACTGCAACAGTGAGAGTGTTTATTTGTTGACTTCTCACCAGAAGGTGTCATACTAGTCCTGTTTTTAATGCAGTTCTTATCTGCAGTGATGAGATGCATCGCACTTTTTCCCAGTGATGGAAGGGAGAAATAATCATAACAGCATTTGCCAAAATACAATTTCACACTTTCTACTTGCAACATACGTGGAATATTACCTGAAGGGGGCTGAAAATCTGCAGACTTTTATTCTTTTTAATGTTGTTAAATCTGTTTGATTATGCTTTGTTTACCATAAGCATAGTAAAAAAAAACCTTTCCCCTTCACAGACAAGTATCAAAATGTGTTAGAAATGCCTGCAAGCTTCTTGGTGAACCATATGAAGATGGCAAACTGATCACAAGTCGATAAATGCATTCAGTACTGGAAATGTTGTGTTAGACGATATCAGGTGTAGGAAAAGCTGAATTTTTATACTGTAATAAAATCTTCACAGCTTGGAGAATTAGTTGGTTTGGTGCTAGAGTCAGGAGGGCTGCGTTTGTATGTTGGTCCCCTGCACAGAGATAATCATCATGATGTGGTTTAAAGGCTGCCTGTTGACATTTATGAAGTGCTGTATGTTATGCTGTATGACTGGATTTCTGTACTAGTGCTAAAATAAGCAAGGGTGCCAGAATCGAATTCTACAATATAACTTTCCGTTAAAAAAATTAGTTAAGCTATGTGCACATTGACTTCTATTCTAAAACTCATGGTGCTTAACTGTTGTTATGTGAAACACACTGTAAACACACTATATGTTTGCTTCAATACTAGGCTTCAAGCAGCTGCTCTTGCCTTGGTCCTTTTGTGTGTGTGTGTGTGTGTGTGTGTGTGTGTGTTAAGTGCCGTCAAGTCACTTCCGACTCATGGCGACCCGATGAATGAAAGTCCTCCAAAATGTCCTATTTTTGACAGCCTTGCTCAGATCTTGCAAATTGAAGGCTGTGGCTTCCTTTTAGCTAACCATGGGTCCTTTTAGCTAACCATTACACTGAAGGAGTGCTTGCAGACGTAAGAGGTGCAGATTTCCATTTTTTTTTGCTACATAAGAATCTAATACACTTCTGTTTGCTATATATGCAATAAACTGAACCTTGAACCTGTTGGCCTTATTGTGTACAAGACACCCTGCTTGCCCAACACACTGACTTAGTAAATTCTGCAATAGGCTGTTTCTGTGCAGCCGGCACAAGGGCATCTGCAAAAATAATTTTGGGGGCAGGGTGGGCTGAAGCAAGCTGTACAAATCCCATGAGTTGTTGGCTTGATTGTGCAGTGTTTACACCATTGTGTCTAACTCGCACCATTACATGGAGCTACACAGAGAAAGATATGTACTTGGCACCTATTAGACTGCTGCAGCTGTCTGGCCTGTACATATATAATGTGTGGGTTGTGTTATATGTTGAGACCGAACCTTTAACAAACGGGCTTAATTTGTCCATTTAACAGTCTAATACAAGGAGAAAACAAGGGATTGAGTCTTTGTGCCTAAGTAGTCACTAACTAATGACAAACGTTCTCCTCGGGGGTAGGTCTTCTCTCACTGCTCAGCCAACAGAAACAAACCAAGCAAGTAATCCCTCATAGTTGAGCATAATTAGGTGGGTCCTGCACATAATGCTAAAGAACTACACTGTTGTGCATGTTGTAACTGGAAGGGAGGGTGCTGTAAAGATGACCATCTTAATACAGCATGGGACAGCTCAATTAAACTGAAGTTGCACATATGGCACAATGTAGTATGTTTCCTTGCTATGGTTTCTTTCCCTTAACTCATGCCAAATTGTCTATGAGCATGAGTGACCGCAGGATTAGGCAAAAGGTGTGTAGGTGCAAGCAGTCAGGTGACTTTTAGTTACAATTAATAGCTCCCTCCCGGAAGTTCACCTTTGGGGTGTCATTGAATGATGAGCTTTGCTGCAGAACGAGCAGAAATTGTGAACAGGGAACCGTTGTCCCAGGGAAGCCCTTCTCTAGAAGAGTTTCCAGGCCTGGCAGACTGGGATCCTCTTTCATGCCTCATGTGAAGCTAAAGCTCCCTAATTTCCATACATCAGATAAAAGCATTTCAGTAAAGTGTAAGTTGCTAGGGAGGGAGCAAACACCCCGTCTCGTCAGGCATGTTGACTCTTGAATTTTCAAAAGCAAGTTCATAAACAATATAGTTAGCATTCTTGCATGTCAGAATGCTGCCTCTCTGCTTTTCTTTTCTAAGCAACTAGTAACCCTTGGCAGGCACATAACCTTATGACGAAATCTTGAGAGAGAGAGTGCTATTTCCTTCTTATCTGCAGAGCTCCCCTGGAGAGCCTGGCTCCAGCTCAGACAGGAGCTGTCCACGTTTTTGTTGCGTAGCTGTCTGTGTCGGGTTACAGGCTCCTGGGGAACCTGCAACACTGCACAAATGGCAGCTCAGATTCCCCTATCAGCTGACAGAGCCTCCAACAATCTCCCAATTCATTGGGCAGAGGGAGGGGGGGCGTTTGCACCCACCTCTTTCAAAGCGTCACCACGTGGTCCTCCCTTAGCAACGGGAAGAGATGGCTTGCTACAGCCAGCTGGGGACAAGGCTAGGGTTTAGGAGGCTGATTCCTGAGGGGGCATTGGCTGGGCTTGGAAAGAGGCAGATCGGCAGCCTCTAAAATGAGATTTCTCTTTTAAAAGCACTCAGCTTTTAAGCACAGAAAAGCTGCACTCTTGTTTATTTTTTTATTTTTTTGCATCAGCTTAAAAAAAGCATCCTGCAAAAATGAACAATCCTCCCCCAGGGTAAGTGAAAAGGTTCCAGATACTCAAGTTTGTGTGTGTGTGAGAGAGAGACAGGGAGAGTGTGTTGTGTGTGATGGGGTACTTCTGTTTGGTGGAGATGTTTTCAGGCAGCAACTGTGAGCCTGGCGTTTTTCATTTTTTAAAAATTAGCTACCTGGTATTTTTAACTGTTTCTATTTCTACGCCCAGAAAGCGGAGACCTTTTCTCCCCATTACTGAAATATCACTTCCCTCATAAAGGAGCTATAGACTCGTGGGTATAATGATGACATATTGTGCCACCTCAGCAGCTATAGTCACAGGTTGCAGGAAGTAAGCCTCAATTTAAAAGGGGAGTTGGGGGTGAAGAAAATGTTTGGAGGAAAGGCTAAACTCATTCATATTCTTCAGGAATGAGGCAGTGGTTGGAAGCATGGAGGAGTGATTTAATATTAAAAAGCTGTAGCCACACTATAGTTGCCTTATGGGTTAACTATGTGAATACAGATTTGGCAGCACTTGCTACTTAACCTTTACAATCCTGTTATGTAAAACACACACGAAAATCTACGTTCCCTTAATGTGATGTTTTGACTACCCCCATTCAGAAATTAAAAGCGTGGGTAGGCAAGTAATCCTTGCAACTAATTCAGGTGTTTCCCCTTCCCTTCATCTTGCATTTATGTCCCTCTTGCATAAACAACTGAGGTCAGTCAAAACTTGTTACCAGTTTCATCAACTGATGTTTTAGAAGAAGATGAGTTGGTTTTTATATGCCGACTTTCTCTACCACTTCAGGAAGAATCAGACTGGCTTACAATCACCTTCCCTTTCCCTCCCCACAACAGACACCCTGCGAGGTAGGTGGGGCTGAGAGAGCTCTAAGAGAGCTGTGACTAGCCCATGGTCACCCAGCTGGCTTAATTTGTAGGAGTGGGGAAACCAACCTGGTTCACTAGATTAGCATCCGCCACTCATGTGGAGGAGTGGGGAATCAAACCCGGTTCTCAAGATTAGAATCTACTGCTCCAAACCACAGCTCTTAACCACTATGCCAATGTTCATATTGAGAGTTACTGTGTTTTCTAATTACTTCTTTGGGAAGTTGAACATATTTCACTGAATTTGCCAGAGCTCCCACCTTTTTGGTGGATAATATTCACACAGGGTATTTTTATTTCTCAATTTATACCCTGCTTTTCTCTCCGATGGGAACCCAGAATGGCTTATATCATTCTTCTCTCCTCCATTTTATCCTTACAACAACCCTGCGAGGTAGGTTAGGCTGAGAAAGTGTTACTGGCCCACGGTAATTCAGTGAGCTTCCATGGCACAAGTAAGGATCCAAACCTGGGTCTTCTAGATTCTAAGCTGACACTATTTACTACTACACCACACTGGCTCTCAAGTATAACCCAAACAGATTATTTTTTAAAAAATCAAAATTAAAACTTTAACCAATGATTAATGGCAAGTATTACAGACATTAATGGCATGTTTTCAACAATCCTGTGGCACCTAAATGACTAACATTTATTGTGACATAGGTTTTTGTTGATTAAGTCCACTTCATCCGATTGAGAATGTTATTCACTGTAGGCAGTTACATAGGGGAGTACAAAAGGGGGGAAAGCTTATTTAGTATGCCAGCACAATACCTCCAAGGGCTTTGGATCGCTGGTGTGCAAACTATGTACATGTAGGGACTTCGCATGAGTTTCAGCATAGTTTAAATATTAGACACTGAACATGAGCAACATTGCACAGTAAAGTACTGTTACCTTGCCAGCATAATTTATATGCTGTCCTTATTCTGTTTGCGAAGGAAAACGGGAAGAGGCTTATCACCATCTGGAAACAATGCAAGATTGGTTAGTATACTAAACCTATTAAACCTTAAGAGGTTACCTTTATTGTGGTTGCTCCTCATTACAGTTTAAGTGTAAAAATGGCAATAAACTGCAGTTGTACTGTATACAGCATGGATTGTAATTTCCAGTGGCTGACTCTGCCGATCAATAACTGAGATTCTTTCAGATTGTTTCTTTGGTGTACCATTGCTAACTTGATTACACCATGAACAATTAACCATGAAGATCTTGTTTCTAAAAAAATAATGTTGGCAGCTTACATTGGCGATGTTCAAATTCACTTTCAAATCAATACAAACAGTCATCAAAATTCATTACGATGGATGACATTTTTGAGCTACAACTGCGGAATGTAATGTACTATGACGCCAGTAAAGGGCAGACAGTGAATGTGGATCTTACGTTTCAGGTGCTTTTTTTATATCTTGCCAAAGGGAGAGGACTTTCATTTGATAATGCCATAACTCTGTGCTGATGTTCTACATTTTGCCAATATTAGGCACGGACCAATGGTGGTCACATTGCTCCCTCAGTATGTGCTTTCCTAATGAGGAACTCTGGGCAGGTTGAAACTAGACACTACACGCAGAAACAAGCTGCTGTGAGATTAAACAAAGTTACACCCTTCTCAACCTATTGTAAGTGACGGAATGAAGAATGCTACTTAATCCTTTTCTACCTAGCTATTTTCCTTCAATCACCCCCAAGCTGAGCAAAAGATACAGGGAAAGCTCGGGAGGGGGGGGGGCTTTTTGAGTGTGTAATGACCAGAAGGAAAAGGTCAGGCACTGTCCTCTACCATTCCTCCACTTAAACGTGCTGCCTCCAGGCTACCGCTAGTTCTTAAATTTTGAAAAGTTACTTTGCGTGGTATCATGTTTGCTCCTAAGCATTTTCTGTAGGCACCCACGTGCTTTTAAAGGGGTGGTGTGGTTGGGTCCAAAGAGAGAACTGCTCTTGGACTTGAAATTTGATGGCAGTCAAAGCTCAGGTACAAACAGTATGCTGTTGGAAGAGTCTTCCATGTGGAGGGGCTTGGGCTGTACTGTTTGACCTGATTTTTGTGTGCTTGGGAGGGTAAAGGGTGGCATCAGCTGGCATTTCCCCCCCCCCCCTGTTAACACAACTCATCATGTCCTCCTGATTTAATTATCTATTGGAACCTGGTTTCCTCCCAGTGTTTAGGAGATGGTTTGAGATAATCTCTGGCTGTTCTGGGTATTGTTTCACAGGTATGATTTCAGCAGGTTACAAGAATGTCTTGTCAGGGGTTTCATTACTGTTGTCTAAAAAGTGCGGCAACGTCTTATGTGCAGCCCAGCCTACAGTGTCTTTACTCTTTTCCTGCACAAAACATGGTGTCTCACCATCCTGATTTTCATGATGGTTGTGTTTGTCACTAGCAGTAGAAAAGAGCAAGAATCCAGTAGCACCTTAAAGCCTAACAAAATTTCTGGCAGGGTATGACCTTTCATGAGCCACAGCTCACTTCTTCACATACAGCTAGAATGACATCCTGATTTTGTACACTATGCATGGGGTAAATCTCACACAGAGTGAATTCTTGCTGATACCACGTTAGGAAGTATACCTATAGAGGGAAGTATACCTATAGAGGACAGGACTTGTACATTCTGAAAGGTAGGCTACAGCAAAGTCTATTGGGCTAAAGATAGAGGCAGATGCTTCCCCCATCCCAAATTAAGTGAAGGGTCAAACTAGACGAGAGGCAAGGGGGTTGTGATGAGGAAGGATATGTGATCTGTTTTTTCGGTCTGTGTGAGAGATCTATTATTAGGATAGCATTTGTGAGGTCTGTTGGCATCTTTAATTTCAGGTTCAAATACTCCCTCCCCCGCCCCAGTTACTGTTTGTCCTGGTAAAGAAAAAAGACAATACTCCATGTATAAAGAAATCAGGAGGTGTGTGTAACAGATGTTTTAATACAAAACCAGATAATACACACAAAGGCAACTAAACACCTCTCCTTTCCATGCTTTCTTCTGTTTCTTTCAGCATTTTCACCCAGCCTGGTTAACTTCAATTATCAGAGCCTGGCTGAGAGAAAAATGCTCCAAGCACTAGAGCAAAGCATGGTAAGGTAAAAGAGAGAACAGATTTTGTGGATCACTACACTTATAGTTTTTGTTTGAACATTCATGCCTCCAGTACCTTTTACTTAAGGATTCTTTGAAAGGAAGAAAATCTCATTCACGTGCCCATTCATTCATCTCTGTGTTCATGCCGAAAGTGAGAATTTCAATTCCCTATATATAAGCTGGAGAAGCTTTCTTCTGACTGGCTTTTCCAAATTGGATGGAAAACAGCTGAAAATTTGTTACTCATTGAAACCAACATAAATGAGCACAGAACAGAAAGAAGAATCCAAATGGATGTGATAACTATAATGAAACAAAATAAAAATAAAGTTAAACATAAACTGAAAAAGATCCAAATAAAACTTCTGTGTACATCCCAATGGAGAGATTTTATTAAGGTATGTGTAAGGGAAGAATGAACTTTGTTTGAACTTGTGTGTCTGTCTTTGGGGTAAATATGGCACAATACTTTGTGGATAAAATGGCATTTTCTGGCAAGTGATCTTTTCCGGCACTAGGGTGGTGGATTTAAGTTTCATTAATGCTAATTGAAAAGAGCCCTTTGGACATCATTTTCAAAACATTCTCCCTTCACTATTAGTCTATGAAAAGCCATGTTTAAGACATGGGCTGGAGAACTAAGTTTAAGTAAATACAGCGGGTCAAATCACGTATTCAACAATAAAATGGTAGTTGCAGGTTCATGCAGCCTAAAATTGCCTCAGCTCCATGCAGGAAGGGAAAAGGAACCTAACCCTTTACCTTCCACTTGATTTCAATATTCAAAAATACTCCCACACTATGCTATGAAAAGATGTCTCTTTTAAATACTGCCTTTTCTCTTTTAAAATGCCAGTGGAATGGGAGAGTTGGTTTCAAGGAGTGAAACTGAGTTCAGGTTAAATGCTTACACAGTCAAAGCAAACTGAGGCAGCCCCAGCCTGCAGTTTACATTACGAAAGATGTGATCTTTGTAACCCAGCGTTCACTTTTCTGTTCCCTAAAACACGTCTTATTCTATGATTGTCCACGCACGTCTTAAAAACACAAGAACATGATGGCACAAAAGATTGATCCTACGCTATGGTATAAATATTCAGACGGATGCAGATGTTTCAGATGCCTGTTTCATCCCATAGCCTGATAGGCTTTATTTTATTGATCTGCTGGGTAAAGAGCTATTCGAAAAGACTTTAATATTTCTTCAAAGGCAAATTTTACTTCTGGTTTTGAAACCATTTTCCTGACTGAGCTTACCTTTTGTAATCTTGTGAAGGGGTGGTGGGAAAGGTACAGAGACGGCAGCAATTTATTTCCTTGGAAGGTTGGTTCAGATGTTTATCCAGTACTGTAACTGATGCCAGAATGTTAGTAATACACAACTGAAATGGCACCTGTAATTGATTTAGGGCCTATTCATCCTTGACCATAATGACAAAGAGTGAAGGGTTAGAAATCAGGGATCATGTGATAGGGAACAAGCAAGTGATAGCAGTGCTCTTGAATGTACTGGGAGTGTAGATGCACCTCATTATGCTGCTGACTCTCTCACAGTCAAATGCCAAAGGAACAATGCCTATGCATTTGCGGAATTCCAGCTCAGGAGGATTTAGCTCACTATGTCTCATCATGCCTGTTGTATATGGAACATAGAGCCAGATTTTTAGATGGGTTACTGAATGCAGTAGACTCCAGCTCTGAAACGGAAAAACTGATTTCCCTGTTATCAGACACTGGCTTACATGTGTTCTATAGAATGTCACAGTTTGCCCTGGCTGCAAAGAAGATTAGAGCCAAAGAAGTTTTAAAGAGAGTAACTGCTTAGCAAATTTTAGAGAGGATAATTTTTAGTTTAAATGGACTTATATTGTATGGTTATCCTGTGTTAATTGTTGTGTTTAACTTTTATCTTGTATTTAAATTTTAACTCTGATTTCCCAGATTTCTGTATAATCTAGAAGGGCACTTTGTAATGACCTACGGCTATACAAATAAACTTATTCATTCATTCAACTCTCTCAGGAATTTGTACATCAGCATAAAGCACCACTGTTAACTTATGGGCAGAAACCATTGGGGGAAAATGTGGAAATGACTTCACCATCCAACAAGGGCTCCAAAGGCATTTTAGTTTCCCCGCTGTATGTCACCTCAAGTATTCTGGAGAGTTCTATTCTTCATTGCCTGCCATCAGGAGCCTGGGTGTGACTCTTGATACCTCCTTGTCAATGGAGGCTGAGGTCACAGCTGTGGCCCGGATGGCTTTTTTCCA
Organism: Euleptes europaea; assembly: GCF_029931775.1. NCBI lineage: Eukaryota > Metazoa > Chordata > Lepidosauria > Squamata > Sphaerodactylidae > Euleptes > Euleptes europaea. The sequence continues at coordinate 58,889,806 of NC_079313.1, forward strand.
TTTCCGTCGGGCCCGACAGTTGGTGCCTTACCTCTCCAGCCCCGACTTAGCCACAGTGATCCATGGGATGGTCACTTCCAGGCTAGATTACTGCAACTCGCTCTACATAGGACTGCCCTCAAGTTTGACCCGGAAACTCCAGCTGGTACAGAACGCCGCAGCAAAGCTTCCCACGGGGACCCTGCTTGCAGGCGCATATTCAGCCTGTGCTCTGCCAACTGCGCTGGCTCCAGCTGGAGCACCGGATCAGGTTCAAGGTGCTGGTTTTGACCTTTAAAGCCTTACATGGCCTGAGACCTTTGTATCTGTGGGACTGCCTCTTCTGGTATGCCTCCCAGATAATGTTACGTTCTTCAAGTAACAATCTGGTGGTGATCCCCAGCCCAAAGAGTGTCTGGCTGTCCTCGGCCAGGGCTTTTTCTGCCCTGGCCCCCACCTGGTGGAATAGCCTCCCAAATGAGATCAGGGCCCTGCGGGCCCTCAAGAAATTCCACAGGGCCTGCAAGACAGAGCTGTTCCACCAGGCTTATGGTTGAGGCTTATGGTTGAGGACAGCTACAGTTTTCTATTAGTGCTGGCCTCCCTATCTCCCCCCCTCTTTTTAACATCTTTTTTTCAGTTTGATTACTAGGTGGGATGACTTACTGCTCGTAGGCCTTGCAAGGCGTGGGTTGCCAGGTCCCTTTTTGGTACTGGTGGGAGGTTTTTGGGGCGGAGCCTGAGGAGGGAGGGGTTTGGCGAGGGAAGCACTTCTATGCCATAGAGTCAAATTGCCAAAGCGGCCATTTTTTCCAGGTGAACTGATCTTTATCACCTGGAGATCAGTTGTAATAGCAGGAACTCTCCAGCTAGTACCTGGAGGTTGGCAACCCTATGCAAGGTAGATACAGTGAGAAGCGCCATTCTGTGCACTTAACACATTTATTTATTCTGATCTGATTGTTGATTTGGGGGCTGCATTTTATTATTACCAATGGTTTTAATGGATTTTAATAATTTAATATGTTCTTGTTTTGTTTTAAGCTGCTCTGAGCCCGGCTCTGCCAGGAAGAGCAGGATATAAGAATGACAAACAAATGTTCACAGTATGAGCTCCCTCCCATCATCTTGTAGTTCTGGCAAGTCTATATAAATATCAGATACAGTCAAAATAGGATAAATACAAATAACCACTGTTTGCCTGTTAGGGCTCCCAGTGGCACATCCTCCATTCAGCTGAGATTTGGTTAATATTTTAGAAGAAGTGTATTCTAACCATACTGCTTAGAAAAGGGGCATGCCTTTAAATTCTGAAAGCAAATTAAAACATCCTTTAAACAAGTTTCTTAAAAAATGAAACATGCCCTTGAAAACAGGTCACACTGACCTGTTTATCCTTCCCCTTTGTGATTTCCCCCCCCAACACTTTTATTTGCTTGCAGTAAACAAGTAGTGCTGCTCTGTACATTGGATCAAGTAACCTAAGCAGTGTATTGTTCATTTGTGCTCTTTCCAACACTGAAAACTTAATATCTGTATCATGGGGGGAGGGTGGCTGTTAGCACCTGGAAACAGGAGACTCGTTTAGGCTTTCAATAATTTGTGTGTGTTTGAATGAAAGGTACACATTTCATTAAGAGGATGGAAATGATACCCACAGGTAATCAGTGGTGCCATATTAAATTAAACTGTACGGCACTGGTGCTCCTGGATGGAAAGGGGAGCCAGTATCTGTTTGAAGCGCTATTGCTTTCTATGAGAAGTGATAAGGCAGCGCACTGCTTAATTTCTAAAATGAAAAGGACTGGGGTTCAGGGATGGCTAGAGACTATCATTAAAATTAGAAGTTCTTGCCTATAGTCCAGAGAGAATAAAAAACATATGCTGGGCTGGCTGTAATTAGCGGCAAAATAGAGGTGTTCTTGTGTGCTCAGTGGCACTTTCTACTCATTATTATTCCCTGCGTCCAGGATCCAATCCAGTTGAGAATTAGTAACACGCCCTGCTGATTCCTGTGAGAGACATGCAGATTGATGGTAAGAGGTAAGGAACGGGGCAGGCATGGTGTTTTACTAGCAGCACTGCGCTCACGGAAATGTTTCTAGCAGTACACAGGATAGAACCTCTAATAAAGCTACAGCTTGTAGATCAGCCAACCAATTATATAGGTTGCAACCAAGCTTGCTGGGGCTGGGCTCCAGGGATGCTGGGAGCTGTCCAGTTTCCATCAATGTCCTTGTCATGAACACATATGGGTTGGATCCTATGTTACATTTACCCAAGGACCAGGGAACTTTCCCATGTCCCCCTTGCCCAGCAGTCTCTTCCTATCCTGGGAAGGTTGATGTGGGTCAAGGGGACTGTATTGAGGAGAGGGAAGGAGGCATCATCTCCTCTCTCTTCTACAAGTGTTAGCTCTTCTGAAGCAAGAGGGTGATATTCCCCTTCCCTAAACTCAATGCAGCACCATAACCAGCACACCTATTAGTCAATGTGGGTCCTGTAACTCTAGGAACATTCTTTGGGGGGGACTACTGCTAGGCAGGGAATACAGGAAAGACCAGCAACTGTCAATGCTTTCCAGTTATGGATTTCTGGATCCAATCCTCTGTGAATGTTGATGGTCCTGTTTGTGCAGTGTATGGGCTGTGGAACCCTCATACCATATCCATCTCTACCAGTACTTAAAGTGAGAGAGAGAGAAGTGGGAGATGACTTCATTTCAAAGTTGGTTAGCCTCAGTTTATCCTGTGATCCATCATCTTAGATATATAACTGCTGCATAAGCTGTGCTACTATAAATGAAGTACAAAACATTGATGAACGTGGATTAATATTTGGCAGTACTAGTTTGATCCTGTTCCATCCTTGAATGGGTTTCATTAAAAAAAGAAGTGGGTTGTTCTAGGTATACCTGAAAGGGATGGTACACTACCCCATCCCATCTCACTTCAAGCCATGCTTTCTATCTACTATATTTTTACCTTATCCTCGTTTCCAGAAGTTTAGGGCATCATAAGTAGCTGTTCCTTCTTCTACTATAGCCTCACAACAGTTCTGAGATAGGTTATCATGTTCATAAATAAGACAAATAGGTTAAGCCAACAATCCAGGGCATACTTTATGGGCACGTATGAGCAGCTGAGGAATAAGAGGTTCAGAGCTGTCATATCTTCTGGAATTAGTAACAATTGAAGGTCTGCTGTAATGAGATTAACAGTGCAATCCTAAACAGTTATACCAGTTATACCATTCCATGAAAATCAGTGGGTTTAGAATTGTAACTCTGTTTATGATTGCACTGCTAATCTGTTGGTAGGGTTGCCAGGTCCAGGATGGGAAATACTGGGAGATTTTGGAGGCAGAGGGTGGGGTTTGGAGAGGGGAGGGACTTCAATGCCATAGAGTAATTGCCAAAGTGGCCATTTTCTCCAGGTGAACTGATCTCTTATCGTCTGGTGATCAGTTGTAATAGCAGGAGATCTCCAGCCACTACCTGGATGTTGGCAGCCCTTTCTGTTGGGCACTGCAACCCTATATCTAGCTTTTCAAATCCACCACAGGACTCTTTTGATCTTGTGGTTTAGAGGAGCATGCCTATTATATTAGGTGCTGTGAAACACAGGCAGGATAATGCTGATGCAATCATTTTGTTTGTGGGCTTCCTAGAGGCACCTGGTTGGCCACTGTGTGAACAGACTGCTGGACTTGATGGACCTTGGTCTGATCCAGCATGGCCTTTCTTATGTTTGGTTCGATTGAGTATTTGCTAATAATAAAGTGTTCAAACTTGAAACAAAACATAAGGAACTGAATGAATCAGTGGCTAGGCTTGTTCCATCCCTATGATGTCTGAGATTAATTGGGCTGTTAACTTGTTATCCAGCCATGAAACATCGAGAAGGAAGTAAATAAAAGTATATTGGTTAAGTTTACTCCCCTCCCCACCCCACCCCGTCTCTATGTGTGCATCACACCAGTGCCAGGTGACACTATGAATCAGTACTTGGCATAATTGCTCTAATCTGACAGTTTCAGATGCAAATGCAAACAAATGGGATAAAGAAAGTAACATAAAACAGTTGCTATAGCACCAGTGTTTAATCACCAGGCATAACATGGCAAACTAAATCATCTGTTTGAAGTTTAATTTATCTGGTGTAGGCTACCTGTGGGATTACTGTGAAACCCATAATAAACTTCCTGTAAGTCTTACCTTTGTTGTGTATTCTTTTCCTGAACAGAATATTTTTATTCCTTCTTTGTTCAACATCCATGTTGCACGTCAGCCTTTTTCAAAGCTTTAGCATTAACACACAGTAAGAAAACAGAGAGGAATACAGGCTTGCCCATTTGTTTCTGGACACAATTCAAAGTACTTGTTCTTTGGGGAGGTTATGGCTCAGTGGTAGAGCATCTGCTTGGCATGCGGAAGGTCCCAGGTTCAATCCCCAGCATCTCCAGTTAAAGATACTGGGCAGGTAGGTGATGTGAAAGACTTCTGCCTGAGACCCTGGAGAGCCACTGCCAGTCCTACAATACTGACTTTGATGGATAAATGGTCCGATTCAGTATAAGGCAGCTTCATGTGTTCCCTTTATCTTTCTTTTAAGGACCTAAACAGGTTGGGACCAGTACTGCCTCCTTCCCACCATTTAAGATCTTCCTCACAAGACTTTCAGAGATGAGGGGAATGTTAATCAGAGGCAGGGCTTTTTCACATCTTTCCCCCTGAGACTCACCTGGCACATACACTAGTGTTCTTTAGGCACTAGGCTGAAACATTTCCTTTTCCGGGGGTTTAATTAAGGGTTAATCTTTTTAATTTGTTTTGCAGTCCACTTCTGGCCTGAGAAGTATTTTATGGGATTCGTTTTAAGGTGCTATATTTAAGGTCTTAGACTGTTTTTTTATGCTTTTGATTTCTAATAGTTTATTGTTACAATTTTATGATGTTCATGTTTTTACTATGTTTTACTTTGTAAGTCTTCTTGGGTAGGCTCTACGGAAAGGCAACATATAAATCCTCTAAATTAAAATAAATAAATAGCAGCAGCAAGCTCTGCCCTGACTTATACATTTTGCTTTTCAGGGTTCCTTATCATGCACCCTATTACAAGTATGCATGTAGCTTCTACATGTTTGTTTCATTGTACCCACATAGATTGAGGTGTATGTGGAACATGTGGCTATGATTCCATTTTCTCCTAATGTATGATAATTCTACCTGCCTAGAAAGTATGAAAGGGGTATATGGTGTCAGCAATTTACATACACATGAAGCTGCCTTATACTGAATCAGACCCTTAGTCCATCAGAGTCAGTATTGTCTACTCAGACTGGCAGTGGCTCTACAGGGTTGCAGGTAGAGGTCTTTCACACTTGCCTAGTCCCTTTAACTGGAGATGCCAGGGATTGAACCTGGGACTTTCTGCATGCCAAGCAGATGCTCTACCACTGAGCCAGGGCCCCTCCCCATCTTTAAACACCTGTGTACACATATTTGGGAGCCCTTATTGGCCCACAACTTCCTGGTATGACTGTACATATGTTTTACACATCTATCATTCCCATTTTATTGTGTGTATTGAACCATCAACCAACTTTGGGGAACTGTATTTTCCTGTTTCCTCCTGCTGCTACATTCACCTGGCCACCCAATGTTGTTCTTGGGGATTCAGTAGAGCCTCAGGACAAGCATAGTAGTCAAAGTGGGAGTATACAACGAAGGGGAGGAATTGGTGGAAACTGTTGCGTCATCTTCTGCAAATGGAAATGCCATGGAGGAACTGCATAGTTGGATGGATGTTAATCTATTTGCTGTGGGGAAATCAGCATACTCACAGTAAACACAGTTGCTATGTCAAGTGAAAAAAAATACTATTGAATATTGTAGTTGGTATTTATGCTTTGGCAAATGTTGTTTTACAAAGACAATTCTGGATTCTTACTCTGTTTTTATTGGGATTTCATTGGTTTCAGATTCCTTGCAAACTACAATAGCCTAACAGATAAGCACCTGGCAGGCTATTTCAGCAACACCAGGAGAAGACGTCACCTTCAGAGATCAGGGCTGGTAGGTATATGAAAGTTTCTTCTCAGTGTCTCTAGATGTAACGTATGCTGTGACAATTTTACTGCTGTCTAAGAAACAAGCAAAACAATTCGAGCCTTTGGGGATAATTTTATTTACTACTCAAAATAAATTTGCTACATGCAGCAAGCCTAGCAAAATATTTGTGGATACCATGATGTTCTCTTTACTAGAAATGTATAGTACCATGCTTTTATCATGTTACTCACAACTATCATCACTCATCGTGACAGCTCTCAATTTTAACCAATTAATGTGGCTGCATTGTGCGGTATACAGTGTCCCCTCAGGGAAGAACTGCACAATACATGGCATTTCCTTGTATATTTTTCTTGATTTCTTTTTAACTACAGACTTTGATTTAAAGAGGGAGGCTGGTGATCGAGGAGGTATTTAACTGTGGAACTACGTAGAATGTGTAGTTTGCCATAAAGCTGCAATCCTATTCACACTTTCTCAGGAATAAGTGCAATCAAAGTAACTGGGAATTACTTTTGAGAAAGCCTGTGTAGAATTCAATGGTAGGAATGCTTTATAATCTAGTTTGTTAATCTGCAGTGAATCAAAATTGGGAGTAAGAGCGAATTCTGTAAGCACACTTTTCAAGTTCTAAACCTGTGTGTGTGTGTGTGTGTGTCAAGTGTAATGGTTAGACTAGCATCTGGGAGACCCAGGTTTGAATTCCTGCTCTGTCATGGAAGCTCCTTGGGTGATCTCAGGTCAGTCATTGTCCTGCAGCCTAACTTCACAGGGTTGTTGTAAGGATAAAATGAAAGAGGAAAGACTAATGTTATGAGCTGGTTTTTGACAATTGTATGCAACAAGAGGAGAGAAGCAAAGCTTGAGGGGCAGAAAGGTAAGAGAGTGATTGAATAGCTGGGTCTCACTGGGGTACCTTCCAACAAAAAGAGTTCACCCATATTCCCACTGAACAGGTTTGTCCCTGTAGACATTTCTTTGTACCATGTTTCCAAAAACTCAAAAATTATTTCACTTGGGTTCTTGATTATATATGTGTGGGAGGGGGGTTGTTTGCTGCTTTCTCCTTTTGTCTGGGGCTATGCCTACCTGCATCCTGATCTGGATGGCCCAGGCTAGCCCAATCTCATCAGATCTTGGAAGCTAAGCAGGGTCAGCTCCTGATTAGTCCTTGGATGGAATACCAAGACCTCTATGCAGAGGAAGGCAATGATGAACCACCTCTGTTAGTCTCTTGCCTTGAAACCCCTACTGGATCACCATAAGGTGGCTGCAACTTCATGGCACTTTACACACACACACACACACACAAACACACACACACACCTACCTGCCCATGAGACACAGGCGCAAACATTTTACTTGGACACTCTGAAGGAAGTAGTTACAGACTGACTGAGAGGGCAAAAGGGAAGCAGAGGCTACCATAGACTCCAATTTCTTTCTTCTTCAATGCCATAGGCTCCAATTTCTTTCTTCTTCTGACGCATGAAACCAAACAGGATGAGGGCCATGCTTCTTGCCCTCCCTGTTGCATCTTTAGGTAAAAAAAGAAGAAAGTAACACCCAGTAGTGAGGGTGTGATCACTAGTGAGTGGGTTGAATGCTTCCCTCCTGTTCGCAGCCATCCCAATATTGCCAAAAAAGGGAGACCTGAAATTGGAAAGGGTTAGGTTGGCTCAGCCCTTATCAAAATTATCTTGGTGCATCAGTCTGCAGTACTAGGAGGATAGAGCTGCTTGAGTGAGTGGAGTTCATTTTGAGCAACTGCCACATTATTATTATTATTATTATTATTATTATTATTATTATTATTATTATTATCATTTTGAGCAACTGCCACATTATTATTATTATTATTTGCAAGATTGTTTAAGTGTAAAACTAGATAATTCATTTAGCATTATGGAAAGTAGAAATAAATTATTTGATCGGGATTAGGGTTGCCAACCTCCAGGTACAAGCTGGAGATCTTCTGCTATTACAACTGATCTCCTGCTGATAGAGATCAGTTCACCTGGAGAAAATGGCCTCTTTGGCAATTGGAGTCTATGGCAATGAAGTCCCTCCCCTCCCCCAACCCCACCCTCCTCAGGTTCTGCCCCCCAAACCTCCCGCCGGTGGCAAAGAGGGACTTGGCAAGCCTAATCAGAGAGGCTGTTTTATTTGACTTATATCAGTGGGCAATCCTAGCATGGATTTTGGAATCACTTGTAAACATACTCTTCAGCTGTTGTTATAATAGGTGAGAGGAGAACAAAACTAACATTCCCCTAGGCTATGTTTCTCTGAGGACATGTCCTTTGCAGGAAATCTCATTTAACCAGTAAGATGTAACCTAACTGGAATTTATAAAAGAAAAACCTCTGTTATGCACAATGTTGAGGGATAATTTGAGACCATTTAAACCCTTAGAGCAAAGAGATGTAAAATTCCTGATCTCAGTCAACATCATGGTACTCTAGGGTTGCCAGGTCCCTCTTTGCCACTGGCGGGAGGTTTTTGGGCAGAGCCTGAGGAGAGCGGGGTTTGGGGAGGGGAGGGACTTCAGTGCCATAGACTCCAATTGTCCATCTCATGGAATCCAGTGGCACCAATGGTGCAATTGACTGAACATATGAACATGTGAAGATTGGCACAATTATGAATTTCATTATCTTACTTATTTGGACTCTTAGCTGTTACTTTTGTATCCACCACCTGGAGGCTGGCAACCCTATGGTATTCTCATATAGTGTAGGACTTGAGGGGCTCAAAGGAATCATTCTGGGAACAGAGGCACATGAAGTTAAGGTATGACAGCTGAGCTAATTTCATGCCATGAATATTTGGGCGTATGTATTGGAAAGGAAGTAATATATGTTAAGATCTGGAATGAATCAATATAATCAGCCCCCTTCACTACCTAGTCACTGAGTGTGAGAGAAAGGTGAGTTGAGGCAAACAATGGGAACCTTGGCCTTATATGGAGGGAAGTGGATTACTTTCACCCTATTTGCTTTCCTCTTGGGGTCCTACTTTTTGCTTCCTTTCTTATTCAGCCTCTAATGTGCACAAGGAACCTTCTTTCCTGCCCACAGGATCCAGCTGAGGCACTGCACCCAACTGCTCATTGTTTTCCTCTTGGCTTCTTCTCCCTTCTATTTTCTCATTTTATTCCTGTCTCTGGAGTCTCTAGAAAATTAGGAGATACCCCAAATCGCTTTCTAAGAAGAGAAATAGGCTAATTTTGCATACACATGTTTTTAAAAACTTGTACTGTACACTAGAGGGTTATTTTTGTCATGTAATATTTGTTTAAAACATCCATCTCTTCCTTCTGTTTCTAAACGTTAACTGGCCACATTATGATAAAAAACTGTGCTGTGATCATGTGTGATAGCAATGTAACATCCTATAAAGTAAGGTTAGGTTGTTTTTCATCTCTCCTCCCTAGCCATTTCTTACTCATTAGTAATGCTGTATCTCTCTCTTTCTCCTCATTTGAAGTCACAGAAATCCCAAACTGGACAGACTATATTTTCCAATGTAAGCAAATCCTGCTTAATTAATTAATTTTAGTGGCTGCCTTCCTCTTTATTGACAGAAAACACAAATAATGGAGAATACAAAACTCTCTTGCATTTAATGCATATGTCCATATTAAACTACTTGGCAAGGTGTCCTGGGGTTGCTAGGCCCAGCCTGGAAACCAGAGGAAAGTCATGGGGTGGATACCTGGGAGGGGTGGCCAGCGGCATGATGCCACTTCTGGGAAAACCCAGAAATGACATTGCACCTCTCTAGGGATTTGCCAAAACTGCATACGGTAGTAAAACATAGAATTTTCAGTGATTCCTAAAGAGGACTGATGTCGCTTCTGGGTTTTCCTGGAAGTGATGTCACGCTGTCACCTGATGGCCACAGGGGCCTGGCAACTGGATGTTAGAAAAAATAAAGAAGTCCTCCGGCCCAGTGGGAGATAGCCTTTAGCTTTCCTGTAGGGAAGCAGATTGATATGAAGCTGTGGGTTTTGCTTGTTGATGGAGAAAGGAATTTGGATAAATAAGAATCCAATGGGTAATCTTATAATATGGAAGAGCAAATTTCTTGGTCATGAGACATTTTAATAAAAGCTATTTAGAAGAGAATCATGTCACCTAATGAGCCAGTTAGCATTTTCAAGTGACATTTAAAGCAAAATAAGACTGTTCCATGCTCAAGATGTCTCTAACATTAGGAATGACTGATGAGGAAATATTAATGGAAATTGGCGCTTTGTTCCATCTTAATAAACATGGCTCACTATCAATAGTACAGCACTAACCCATTTTCATGCTACTGGAGACCTTTTGGTGACGTGGATTGATTAGATTTGCACACACTTGGTATAAGGCTTGGCTATAGAAGAGTTATATTAAATCATTACTGCACATGGTTATCATGAAACAGCCTGTTATGTAGCTATTTGCTTGTGTTATGTACCTTTCCAGACACTGCTCGTTTTTGAGTGGCTTATGAAGCATGCTTTTGCATGTTTTCCCATTGCCAATTGGATAGCTACTATTTTATAAAAGTAAACAGGGTGAAACTTTGTGCTGTGATGTAAAGGGACATGTGCAGATTGGAGTTTTACAGGGCCAGTTTCTTCGTGCACTGCTTGTACACTCCAAAAAGCTGTTCTTGAAGAGAAAAATTGCGTGCCATAATGAAAAAGGAGTCCCTGTATGCCTTAAGGCACGGGCAATTCCTAGTACATATACTGAACACTGGAATACTGTATCATTTTTCTTGGCATGCAGGGCTGGTTCTCTGCCCAGGTAACTGAGGTGACCCTTGAAGGTGCTAGTTGTGCTGGTGAGAATGGTGGCATGGAGAAGGCAGTCAGCAGGACTTACCTCATCGTCACCTCCCATACCCACATGGTTTCCAGCATGCTTTTAAGCCACTCAAAATGAGCTGTTCAACTTGCTCCCAGTGTGGCTGGCCAAATTCAGTCCTTGTCTCTTCTTCCCTTCAGCTTGTTAGCACACCAACAAAGTAAACACTTCGTTTTTAAGCACTCAGGTTACCTACCTCTGTTTTATTTTTGTCCCCTGTGCTTTCCAACATCTACGTAAAGGCCCTGGGAGAGGTCTTCTGGAGATTTGGGCTGAATTTCCACCAAATATGAGATGACACTTAGCTCTGTCTCACACTTCCAGCAGATCCCACAGAGACTGGAAACTGTGAACAGCTGCCTGGTGGCAGTTTGTGAATGAAAAAGGGCTAATAAACAGAAGCTTAATCCTGACAAAAGAGAAGTGCTATTGGTCAGGCGAAGGTTTCAGCCAGGAAATGGGCTATCTCCTATTCTAGATGGGGTTGCACTTTCCCTAATGGAGCAGGTTCGTAGCTTGGGTTGCTCTTGGAACTGGGCCTTTTGCTGGATAAACAGGTGGCAGGGGTAGCACCCTGCCTTTTACCGCTGCAGCCCTTCCTGAACAAAATGATCTTGCCACTGTGGGGTATGGCCTGGTAATAGCTGCATTAGATTACTTCAACATGCTCTACATGGGGCTGCTGTTGAAGATTGTCTGGAAGCTACAGTTGGTGCAGAATGTTGTGGCCAGAATGTTGACTGGAGTGAGTTATGGGGACCATTCACTCCAGCCTTGTTTTATCTACACTGGTTCCCAATTTGCTTCCAGCCTAATTCAAGGTGCTAGTGTTGACCTTTAAAACCCTATACATCTTGGGACCAGCATACCTTAAGGACTGTCTTCTCCCATATGACCCTACCCATCCACTCCAATAATCTTTGGAGGCCCTGTTTCAGATGCCTGTGCCATCTGAGGCTAGAAGGGTGATAATCTAAGAAAGGGCCTTTTCAGTCATGGCACCAAAACTGTGGAACTCCCTCCCCAAGGAGAATTGTCTGAATCCCTGTATTGTTGCCTTCTGCCAATATCCCCAGTAACTGTTACTGGCCCGTTCCCTTGTTTTGGTGTTATGTGCATCTGTGTGTTTATATTTTTTATTGAATTATTTTAGGCATTCTTTGTTTTAAATGCTGTTTTAATATTGAAATGTTTTGATTTTCACCCCTTGGGTGGAAAGGGCATAGAAATGTTTTAAATAAATAAATAATACTATATATGAGTATTTTGTTTAATACTTTGAGTACAAAATCATTACACGAGAAGCTGCCTGGAATGGTAAACACAATGGCTGGGGTCCAAATAGCTACTTACATTTACCTATATTACAGGCTTATACTGTCCTTTTGGGTTTTTCCCCCTTTTAATTTTACAACTGGCCCCCATGCGACATCACAAATTGGTTTTGCAACTCCCCTCTGTTTTAAAAGCATTAAAGGTATTAGTTATGTGGCATGTAAATATGCTGAATCATAAAGCTAGTCCAATGATCGTTGGAACATTTTTTTGTACACATTCTTGCTGAGAATAATGTCGTATGTGCATAGCTTGGTTAGTGGCTCTGGTGTTTGTATAGGAGGCTTCCGTGGGCAGATTTCAATAGCAGTGAAGAGAATAGGGAAGTTGTTGCTTATAAAAATGTCTCCAAGTGACAGTGAGCCCTGGGGCAGTTTTCATTACAGACACAATTTATATATTTATTAAAATCCTTTTATCCCTGAATCCCTACTACTCCTCTACAATTAATTAAATTATTAGTAGCATCATCATCATCATTATTTTTTGTGACAGATCTCAAGAAGTGGAAAAATAATATCTGAGAAGGAATATCGGTTAAATACCATGAAGAAGGATCACCAGAAGTATATCCGGGACTGTCTGGCTCAGGCCATACTTCACAAAGTCCTTGACATGGAAGTATGACTACATTGATTTATTCCATTAGTTTATTTGAAACATTTTTTTACCCCTTTCTTCCTTTTGGAGCTCAAGGTGGCTTGCAATTTAGGACTCGGACAGAGCAGTCCTGAGGACTGCCTGTGCTGTGGCGGTTAGGAGCCAGTGTAATCGACCTGTGATTTGATGGTTACTTATGGGATAGGCACCAGCAGCTCTGCTGGCAGATTGAAGTCTGTACCTGAGAAAACAAGCTCCCCAACCATCCTGAGACATACCCCTCACACAGAGACACAGCTGCAGTGGGGAAAAAAATTCTGTGCTTTACCATCACCAAAGTGCCTTGCCACTCTCTTTACGTCCACAAAGCAGTAGGGTTGCCAGGTCCCTCTTCGCCACTGGCGGGAAGTTTTTGGGGCGGAGCCTGAGGAGGGCAGGGTTTGGGGAGGGGAAGGACTTCAATGCCATAGAGTCCAATTGCCAAAGCGGCCATTTTCTCCAGGTGAACTGATCTCTATCAGCTGGAGATCAGTTGTAATAGCAGGAGATCTCCAGCTAGTACCTGGAGGTTGGCAACCCTACCTGGCCAGGATTTTTGTAGGGCTCGGGCAGGGGAGAGATTGAGTGCTGGAAAGGAGGCTTGTCTGCTGCAAGGGAAGAAGGTGATTGATTGCACCTGTATTCGGCATCCTGAGGTTCTTCAGGCTTCATTGGCATGGCCGCAGCAGTGGGGAGGGGTGCTTGCTTTTTTTGTACAATTGGCGCCCATGGACAATGCTGTGTTTTTTGAAGGTGCAGCTTTGCACCTCTCTCAGGGGGCATTCCCAGGCTGAAAGGGCTTATAGAGCCGAATACCACGCCCCACAAACTTTCCACAACCACAACCAGTGCAGGGGCCTGTGCCTCAGTTGCACCTATGGGCAGCTGCAGCAGAGCTATGCTAGCACCTGAGAGCAGCGCAGCGGTGCTGTAGACCTGCGCTAGCATAATTGTTTCTAGTGAATTAAGCCCTAATTCGAGACATAGTACTGTGTATGCTACGCAGTTTGGGATTCCCAGCAAGCGACGCAGAAAGATGGATTGAGTTAGCTCTAAGTAGAAATTTACAGGAAACTCCTCAGTCTTTTTCATGCCATACATTTGAAACAAGTGAAACACTTAAGACAAGCTTTTTCTCACTCAAAAAAGAAAATATTTCATAGGAGGTTTTTTCAGTGCACCCCAAACTTTCCAATTTTTCCATCAATCAAATCAGATACTGCTATTGCATTGACTCCAAGTCATAGCAAACAACAAACTCAGAATCAGAAAATCACAGCACAAACAGAAACAAACATAGCTCCATTGCCAACTATAGTATAAAAACCATAAGATTAATTTCATATGTTCCATAATGAACTACACCATAAAAATTACTTGTCATCAGTAGGGCTTACATTAAGAGAACTTAACTTTATCTTAGTCTTAGCAACTTTGCCATTTATCTATTGATCTCTATCCAACAATAGCATTAAAAGTTTATTCAAATCTGATCTCCCTGATAACTGTACCAAGATATTTCCAAGATATCTTTCCTGATCTGCTGTAAACCTTGGCTAGTGAAAGGTTACATGGGCCAAATCTTCAATAGATCTGTGGTTGCAAGAGCTGACTCTTTCAGCAATCGGAGTCCTATTACAGTGGCCCTTCCGCTACTGACAGCTGTAAAATGTCCATGTGAGCTTTAGTAAATGACTTTCTCTGCTCAGTAATCAGCAGATCATCAAAGTAGGCCGGAACAGTTAAAGGGAGAGAAAGGAGTTGCTTGTATAAAGAAGCTGAGTTCAGAGTATTAAGTAACCCTAAATCTACTTGAGCACTTATATCCAGTAGCCTTTGTTTAATTAAACGTCTGGTTATAAAGGGATCAAAACTCCTTAGATATTCCTCTGAAAATCCTAATTCAGCCCTTAAAGATGGTATCTGAGAGTACCATGACTTGCCTTTCATCTCCTCACAGGCTGACGTTACAAAAGTTGGTAACAGGGAGAAGATCTTCAGCCAAAAATTAAAAGCAATTTTTTGAACTAATGTCACTGTTGGGACTAACGATAACTCTGATCTGACAATAACTGATGGAGTTGAATTAGGTACTCCCAACAACGTATGCACAAATTTATTCTGTATGATTTCTAATGGATATAAATTCCCAAATCCCTAAACTTTCCATCAAAAAACATCCTTGGGAGGACCCCCAATTTTTCACTTTTTTCCTGGACCTTCACATTTCTGGTCACTGATATATGATCTGCAGGAGTTTGAGGAGTTACTGATCAAGGCATTTTAACTTCTTGCACTAGCAGAGTGATTATTGAACACTTGAAAACTAATCTGGGTTACTGAAGAGGAAAAGAAGTCTCATATTAATGTTAAAGAACACTCTTGTATGTCAAAAGTGAAAGAATATCTGGCTTGACCTTCCTTTAATCACTCCAATTATCTGAACAATTGTCTGAGCTTGCTAAAATCTATTAGGGAGTAATCTGAATAGAACTGACTCTCTAAAAGTACAGAGTAGTAGTAATCTAATCTATGTTAGTGATGGTGAGGACAGAATTAGGACAATTAATTTATTCTGACGGTATATTTATTTATATACTTCATTTATGCCCCACTTTTCTCCCCAGTGGGGGACCCAGAGTAGTTTACAACATTATTACCTCTTCCACTTCATCCTCACAACAACCCTGTGATAATCTGGAATAAATTCTAAGAGACAGGCTAAATTATTTGCCATTTATTTGTTCACCAGCCACGAATAGTCATAGAAATAATAAAGTAATAAGAACAATACTTTCTGCAGTAATCTCATGTTGAAAGGGAAGGAAGTAAGGCAGGAGGAAAGATGAAGTGCAATAGTTGTGCTTGGCCAGTTCCATACTTGTCCAGAACTAATAACCAGGGCAGCATCTCAGAATGTAAGGGTCCCTATGGCCACCAGGTTCTACACAGTCCATCTCCTGAGGGCACTGTTAGCAGGAGGTCATGTCCCAGCAGTGTACTGAAGAACTTGTCACAGCCCATCAGAGAAATGCTAATTTCTGCCCGGAACAAAGGTAATGGAAAACCATCGAGAACTAAGAAGCACAGAGATATAAGGATCGAGCAAGGACAGAGAACGGACACTCTCTCAGTCACACAGAAAGTGGAAAGATGGCTGGAGGTAGGCCACATTCTTTTTCCCAGTGGACATGGATTGTACCCTACTTTCTTTCCTTTGTGAGATTGTTGTCCCCCATTCATCATTAGTCACTGCTACCTCTGCTAAATCAATCAGGAGAGACCTCAAAAGCCATTTTTACATGGATTTCTCAGTATGATATACTGTCCATTAGTATCTTTAAGACATTCCTGCAGTGGGTCTCTTACTTGAGTATGGAACAGCAGTTGAGGCCAACTGTCTCAGAATTATAGAGTCATGGCTGGGAAGTACTTGAGCCAAACACAGAAACCAAAGTTATTAGTACCAGGAAACAGGGATATGATGGAATGTACATTTGACTCTAGTGCTTTTTCTTTCTGGTTTCTGCTACCATAGCAACATCCACAAGTGATACAGTTCACAATAAAAAAAAAAAAACTTGTAGTGTCTCATAAGAAAATGCATTTAAGGACAGAAGAGGAAAGTGGAAAGGCACCCAAATGATCTTGGGGATTCCAGATTGTGGCTTGGCAACCGTATCTAGGCTCCTCTTCAACAAAAAACAAAAACAAAAAAACACCGCCCCCCCCCAGCAAAGCTCTATAACTTCTTACAGTGACTTCTGTTATCCTTTTTAAAAAATCTCTTTAAACGACCAAATGTTTAGAAGCAAGCTATCTTCCATTAAGGCATCCATTAAGGCATCCTTTTGTGTGATAGAGAAGATTTACATGTTCTGTTTGTATATGATGCTTATTTGCCATCACAAGTTGACATTTTGAAGGATTTTGATGTGATGAACCAGACCTGTGAATAACTAAGCACATTAAAATCACTATCCCCAATATCCAACACACCTTTTATCAGAGGTTTCCCAGACCTCAGGCCTCTGATGGAGCTTTTATTAAACTGATTCACTACACTTCAATCTCCTTCATCCCAATAAACCCCTTGTATTAATTTAGTTACTTTACTTAGCAAAAATGATTGTTTGGTCAGTTATCAGTGCCATTCTAAGCAGATTTACACCCTTCTAAATCCACTGAAGTAAATGGACTTAGAAGGGTGTAACTCTTCATAGGATGGCAATCTGACTCTTGGCTGCAAACAAAAACCATTGTTTTCCTAAGGCAACCTTTCATATCAGAAAACACTGATATTATCCTGCAATCTGTTATGGTATGGTACTGTACCACCCATGTCATTAGGCACTTTCAGTTTTCAGATCAGAAAGTTGACGGTTTAAAACTATGTTATTTTAAATGTCGAGCTGTGATATAGAAATCAGCACTAGTTATGTAACAATGAAGCCTTATGCACATGGACAAACTGTACACTTAACAACCTATAAGCAGCTGAGTTTAGAGCATTGCTTCCTAAGGAAAAAAAATAAGACAACTGGAAGTAGGAAGAAAGACGGTTTGGATACAGACAGAATTTGAAACATTGCTGGGCAGCATTTGTTACATGAGTTTTTCTGGATTTTGGCCTCCTGTGCTTAAGTCACCTGACATAAAACTTGTTCTTGTGAATTGGGCCTCAGTGAGTGGGCTTGTAATAAAGTTGTCAGCCTTCAGATGTAGGCTTGCCAGCAATCCTTGTTGTTGCCTGCCAGTGCCTGAAAAGCTATCAGGAAACAAATGGGGGCAAATATGGGGGCAAATATCCAGGAATTTCCCAGTCTGGAGTTGGCAGCCCTAGTCGGTAGGGTCAAACTATGTTGGGGATTTGTGCTTGGATTCCCCTGATGTGTATGTGGTTTAGGCTGATCCAAATCCCACTCCTCTAAGTTTCATAAGCCTAAACTACAATTGGTGATCTGGTCATGGACCCAGACATAATGTGTAACCCAGCCCAAAGAGAATAAAGCAAGAAGCAAACTAAGCAGCACCCTAGGATTAATTCCTACAGACACTTTTGGAGCATATGTTTTTATCTGGTACCAATTTTGGAAGCTCAGATGGAATGTGCGGGTGGTGATTGGAGTGTTCCAGCAGAAGCGCATTTACTCCATTAACATAAACAATCATTCTGAAATGCTGGAAGCTAAACTCGGGCCCATGTTGGAATGCTCAGACTGCTCCTCCACAGAGCATGGACAGAAAATATCGGTTAGGAGGATTAGCTTGTTGCTTCATGTGAGAATTCAGTGTTATTGTGAATGTGATTTTCATTTGAGTTTTACTCCTACTAGCGACATCACCAGGTTGAATTAAAACGAAGACTTGAAAATTCGGTGAAGAAAGAGCATGCTCAAAAAATCAAGGTGAAGATTTTTCATTTGTGCGTGTGTGTGTTTTGCCATCTTCTGGGTGTGGAGTAGGGGTCACTGGAGTGTGTGTGGGGAGGTAGTTGTGAATTTCCTGCATTGTGCAGGGGGTTGGACTAGATGACCCTGTTGGTCCCTTCCAACTCTATGATTCTACAAAGAGCTTTGAACATCTGTTTTTTTGTGTGGGTGTATACTCAGGCATATAAAGACACACACATATATATACATGCTTACACTCTATGCCTTTCCTAGGAACACAGAAAAGATTATTTATTTATTTACTTCATTTATACCCCACCTTCTCCCCACTGTGGAGCTTACATTGTTCTCCTCCCCTCCATTTTATCCTCACTGCAGCCCTATGAGGTAGATTAGTCTGGGAGTGTGTGACTGGCCCAAGGCCACCCAGCAAGCTTCCATGACAGAGTGGCAATTCAAGCATGGGTCTCCAGCTCCTAGTCTGATACTTCGACCACAACATCACACTGACACATAGGATACGAGTTTTCTTAGGAAATGTGTGCTAAGTCAGATTCTGTAAGTTCTTAACTTACATAAGTTCACATTTCTTCCACATCTTCCTCTCATCCTCTTCTTAATGCTCTTTTAGCCATATTCTGCCAGTCTTTATTTAGTTAATCTTTATTTTTCTTGCAGCAAGTCATAAGCATATTATATAATTAAAAAAACAAAACAAAAACAGCACAATTATTCATGTCCTCAGATGTAGTTGCTAGTCTTGGCTCTGTTCTGAGGACTGCTGATCAAAATGCTGATTTAATTGCCCGGCAAAGTTGTTATTCAGACATTGCTCACAACAGCAGGGTTACAGGGAGCGTCGTTGTTTCCTAACAGCAACGCTTTCTCAGGCAGCCACGACTAACAATTTTCCCTTCATCTAGGTGGAACGATCAAAAAGGTCAGCAGAAGATACAAATTTCCTGCATTCTCCACACCCACCCACTGCACCAAAGAGGCATTTTGGACGCCACAAATTAGGTGACAGAGGACAATCGGGTCATTTGGTGAGTATATAATGAGGACCCGAAGGGCAAAATATACCCCATTACTGATCTGTCCTATATTCAGGCTCCCAATTATACTATCATCAGACACAGCCTTGTTCCATCTGCAATCAAAGTGATGCCTCCCGTTTGCTGCTCTGGAGGAAGGTCATATCTCTTTATTTATCTGTTAGTCACATTTTTATCCTGCTGCTCTTCCCACCAATTCAGGGTGGCATACCGAGAGCTGTCGCATTTGGTCCTCACAATTACTCTGAAATGGCTTAAGCTGAAAGACAGCAACTTGCTGAAGGCCACCCAGCCAGTTTTGACACTTAGTGAAGATTTGAATGTGATGCTCCGCACATTTGTCTTGGACTCAAGCAACTACTGACTCTTTTAGGCGTAAAATTAATGTTATGCTGCTCCAGCTGTAGAGCATCAGTATTTAGAACAAATCAGCTTTCTTTCACAGTGATCTTCTGCAAGTAGTATTCTTTGATTCTGCATATTATTAAGTGTGGGTAATTGCAATATATTGTTACTACAGCAGAGCAAACATTGCATTCCATGAGATTTTATTCCTTTCCCTGTTAGTGTAATGAGTATAAGCTGCTGGGAGGGGGGGTATATATTTTGAAATGTGTTGAGTGAAATTTAGGCTTCAGAAATGTCCTTGGCTACTTGCTCTTAAGTGTTCCCCCCATTTATTTACACTGTCTAGGCTATCTGTCCTCGACCAAGTACTGCACCAGGGAACATACAACATCCAGTCCGACGGCAGCCACTTTACAGCAATGAACTAATTCTCAAGGCTTCTTCAAGTTCCAGACCAAAGTTCTCAACATATGAAACGGAGCATCTTTTTGCCAGTGAGGTTAGATTTTGCTGTTTTATACAAGCAGAGTGGTAGAAAAATTATTATCAAATACATCTAATTATCCATTATGCCCCCCCACCGGATAACTGTAACCAAAGAACTCTGGAGGACTGTTTCATGTAGATTAAGCTATTTGATGACTGGCATTGTATTTTGACTCTGTGTTGGCTAATGTTTAGGCAGGAAGGTTTATCTTCCTGGGGGTTTGTACCAGGACTACTGTGGATGCAGTGTCCCACTAGGTTTCACCTCACCTAAAACTGTTTCTTTTTTTAAAAAAAATAGCAGACTTTTAGTTTGTCACACTAGCATTCCTGTTTAAGAAATAAATCCCCTTTTTATTACTGAAAAAAACTGATAAAAATTAATTCCCCTTTTTGTTAATAGACAGCGAGTATGGGAAGGTGTTTAAAAGGATAAGAGGTAACTTAGAACAGGAGGTAGCAAACTTCTTTAGCAGGTGGTGGGGTGGGAATTCTCAGCGAAGTTGCTTCCCTCCCATGCAAGTTATCCAAGGAAAGTAGGGTATTGTTTGGAAATGTTGCACCCCTCATAGGAAAAGCAGGTAACTACAATTCTGATTTTTACTCAGGCTTTAAACTTGAGGTACTTCCGGTAGTTCATGTAGTTCAGAATGGTATTTGCAGATGTACACTTTTTCTGTGTTCAAGTTTTGTCAAAATGTGTTCAAATTTTTGGCTTTTTTCCTGTCACTTTTTGGAAATTAAATTTAATTCAGCACCCGGTATCATTGAGGCTAAGGTTCTCTTCCTTTCCAGCATAACCAAAACCCAATACTAAAACATCCCATCAGGGCTTATGTTTCATATGCTTTCAACAGTTGTTCAGAGAGATGCTTTTCACACAAAGTCAGTTTTAGTCAGAGCATTCCCCCTCAAAAATGGACTGGAGCAAGCCAAGCTGAGCAGCCCCTGCAGTGCAGATCAGCAATGGTAACACTGATCTGAGCCAAGTGGCCCATGAGGGCTTGGCTTGCTCCATGCCCCCAGTGGCCTTCTAGGAAAGTGTCCCTGTAAGTTAGATCAGCAGTTTGCCCCTCCCCTTATTTTTCAGTTCTAAATGCAAGCCTTTCTTTACCAATGGAATACACTGTTTGTAACAGAATTAGGAATTCTTGAAAGAGATTCAAGCTTGGAGTAATTATCCATATTAAGAAAAATGGATTAACTTTACTTAGTTTTAACTATGTTTCATATCATGTTTGACATTTTCCATACTGTTTGTGATTTTGCTAGTGATTGGGAGTGGCAAAGGGACATGGAACTACAGGAAATCATAGTCAGCAATCCCTCTGACTTCTGCTACTTCACCATGGAGTGCCCACACAATCATATGGACTAGAAACCTACTTTAAAAAAAGCTAGGGTAGTCAGAAAACTAAATTCTGCACGCAGCCCCATATTTTATAGTTTTTTGGTACTGGTGTAAGAGTCAGGTCATGTATATGACTGTGGGTCAACCTTCCTAGTCCTGGCTTTTGCTTTTGGGTGCAATGTGAATCTGGAAACAAAGACACCCCCCCCCCAAAAAAAAAGACTCCTTTGTAAAGTCGTTTTTAATCACTTTGATAAATAACATACAATTATCACTGTTACAGTATTGTAACAGTGGAAGTTGGAGTGTCACAATGACTATTGGAAGCTAAGATTTCAAATTGAGTCAAAATGAATTTGAGAGGGTCCATCTTAGCTGACCTGGATGGCCCAGCCTAGCCTGATCTCGTCAGATCTCAGAAGCGAAGCACGGTCAGCCCTGGTTAGTATTTGGATGGGAGACCACCAAGGAATATCAGGGTTGCTGTGCAGAGGAAGGCACTGGCGAACCACCTCTGTTAGTCTCTTGCCATGAAAACCCCAAAAAGGGGTCGCCATAAGTCGGCTGCGACTTGACGGCACTTTACACACACACATCTTAGCCAGTACTTCAATAGTACTTTAACTGCTTAAGAGTACACTTTGGTCAAAAATGCATGGTCGCTGTAGCCTCCTTTATTCCCTGTTTCAGCCAGGATCAAATTTTTGTGAACTGACGTTACCTTATTAATTGTTGGCCCGGCCCTATTTTGACGCAAAATGAACCTGGCTTTTCCCATTCCTCTTCTGGCCCGAATCAGACTGTTCTTCCTGGCTCGTCATTGGTCAATTTGAAACGACCAATCACTGGGGGCTTGGGGTGTGGCAAACTAAACAGGAACTCCACATCTCCTGCATTTTCTGTTTTCATGGATCGATTTGCACACAGTTTTGTCACTGCTCATTCAAGGTAATTTCCCCCCCAGCCTGGGTTACTTTGATCCTGGCTGAAACGGGGAATAAAGGAGGCTCAGCGACCATGCATTTTAGACCTGTGTGGTAATGCGCCGCAATGAATTGGCTGTGATGGTTCAGGTTCATGACTAGAGTACAGATGGACATGCTCAAGTACAATCATTGCAGGGGTTAAATTACTGGGGGTAAATTCAGATGCTATTAACAACAAGCATGTTTTCTGCATCTATACCATGTTACTCTCAGAAAACACACTGTAAAATGTGAAGGGGAAATGTGTTTATAAGTACACAGGAAGATTGGTCACAGTTCTTGGAATGTGCTCACTGTTTATGTACAGGTACATTTATTCCCTTTACACAATGTTTACCATTCCTTGCCCTGTGAAGTATGAATAGGGTTGCCAGGGCACTCCTGGCCATTGGTGAGAGCTTTGTGGGGGCATTGGCGGCCGCAATCGGCGCAGGCGCGACCCACTGGTGTCACTTCTGGGTTTACCCAGAAGTACCATGGTTTACCCAGAAGTACTATGGCCGCTCTAGCAATCGCCTCCAAAACTCTATGGTTTCCCCATACCAGAATGTCTGTGTCACATGGGTTGTGTGTGCGCCGTTCGTAGCCCCCCCCCCTCTGCTGGGTCCTCTTCCACCCACTGACCATCTGAGGGTTGGCGGGCAGCCTGGTGGATTGGTGGGCTTTTGCCGGCTCCCACCAGGCAGTTGGCAAGCCTAAGTATACACTGATCTCATGTAAAGCAATCAAATAAATTTAAGGAACACACAAAAAATCAAACCCTACACAGCAGTCAAAACTACTGGAGAGATTGAGCCAGTAGTGAATTTGTGGGAAATTGGGGGGTTATTTCCAGTCTCTTGAAGATAATAATGGGGGACATTGGATTAAGCAAGGCCTCGCTGTTTAACCCTGAATATACACAAGATCAAAGAACATGGAGTCTCTGGAATATGTTTTAAACCTGGGTCTGGACATGAAATTATTTAGTTTATGAATCTCATTCCAACACCATGCATACAGTGGAAAAGTTGAAAAGCCATCCTTTAAAGACTTGTTAAGAACATTGATTGTGAGTTAATAAGGAGTGATTAAAGGTGCTAAGGTGTAAAGAAATGGTGCTAAATAAGAATTTGCACTGCACTGCAGACCAGAAATTCACAGGTGACTCTAAACCTAAAAACACGCACACACACACAAAATTGTGTTTGTAGGATTCAGCCTAATCAAACAAAAGTATCTGCTACTGTTCTTAAAGCTCAATTATATGTTATGTTTTCTATCCAATTTATTTTAAACTTTTTTCCCCTTTTGCAAATGCAGTCTCTGGAATTGCTTTAAGTAGGTGTGGGGAGAAAGGAAAACAAACTCTTTTGTCTCCTGCAGTTTTCTTGCTGAAAAGCTCACCCCATCTGTCCCCCAAGCTGCTTTTATTCCTGCTGGGGAAGATGTACAGGTGTCTGTATGTTTTTCCTCTGTGGAGGTAAAAGAAGCTCATGGATGGCCTACCCCATGGAGTAAATTGGCAAGGAAGGAAAAGGTTAATGTTTCCCTTTCTTACAACATCATTCTCTTCCCTTGATAAAGCAATCCTGGATACTGCATATGCAAAAAAAAAACAAAATTGTCATTTGTGTCATAAACTTATAAAATATAAATACAGAAGAAACTGTAATGTGTAGTTTATCCTTACAGTCTGATTATTGCCTAAGTATTAACTATGATAAACTATTGAATATTAACTATTGATAAACATGATTTCAGGGTGAGAGAGGTTTGTTAAGACCAATGCATTCAACGGATTATTCATCTGGAATATCCCCATACCAGCTTCCCATTATTAACAATTATGTGATACCTGTTCCACCTCCACCCCCCAAAAGTGAGAAGACTATCAATGTAATGAAACTTGTATCATCAAGAGGTCGACGATATCGCCCAACGACTGCACCAAATGGCTTGGAACAATCGTTAATGAAGGTGATAGATCTTTTCTTTCCCAATATCTCTCTGTTTTTGTAATACATAGTTAATTTCTTAATACACTTTGCAAAATATATAAAGAAGTGATGAAGTATTTGCTTTACTTAAGAAGAGTAAGGGAGAAAACCCTTAACCAGTATGTAGTTCACTTCCTTTAAAGAATACTTTAAATGAATGCAGTTTGCTCATTCAGATCCTGTTTCCTGGAAAATTAAACAAGTGTTCACGGGACCACATTCTTTCATAACAAATGCATTAGGAGTAGACTCCACTGTCTGAAAGAGAACTGTGCTTCATAATCTAATTATTGGTTACTATTTCACTTTAGATTCTCAATATTATACTTCCTAAACAAACTGAAATGTGATTCTGAGAACTAACCTTGGGGGTCTACGTGCATGTGGAAAAAATGTTTTAACTGAAGAAGTGAGAAGCACAATCAAACAACTAATCCTTGTACACATACTGCTGGTCTAAGTTACAGGTCTTGTTAGGTAGATCAATGATCATTTCCATAATATTGAACAACTGAAAACACTTGCTGGCATGTGGTTTGTTGTATCTAACAAATTATGGTATTAAAGCCTAAGGCTGTAAATTTAGTAACTATACAAGAGATGGAGCATCACCCATGGATCTTCCTGTAATTCAGACTCAGTTATCATACAGTTAGAAGACTGCATTACACCATGCTGGTTTCCTCCCTAACACCATGTATTTATAGCTCTTTGCTAAGCAATTTTCTTTCAGTATGTTGGCCAGTTTATACCATGAGACCTTCTGCTAAAAGGGCTGAGTGTGGCTTCGGTAACTGGATGTCCAGTTCTATGTGCTGGATCACCTGATCATTTTTCACTTGCTCAAAGGCATTTCTACTGTCAAAAGAGAGGGTTTGGGTTTTGCCATTTCCACCACTGCAGATCTCATATCATGCCCAGCACTGTTCCTGTGGTAGTTTCCTCAATCTTGGCGACAGCGGTTCAGGGAGTGTGTGGATCAATAGCAGGAGGGAGGATGTGGGAACCTTCATCTGGATTTAGTCCCGTATAATCAAAAAGTAAGGGCAATATGAAAGAGCCTCAGGCAAAATTAATTTATCCCCTATTTCCTATGAAGTAGGAAAGTTCAAAGTAGACTACCACCACATTTTTCAGTTAACAACCTTCTATATAGCCAAAGCCAGCCTAGGTTAGTTTCAGGTGGCGCTGTTGTTGGGCCCTTACTATATGGAGCATATGGCAAGATGTTGGTTGACTGATTTGGATTTTAGCAGAATGTGTGTCGTTGCCCAGTCTACAGCTTTTGTCGCTTTGTTTATATGTTGTGCCTGCCTGCTCCCTCCTTCACCTTATGATCTGGCCCTTACTTGAAAGAGGTGACATACATGTTTTTCCTTTCCTCTGTTTTAGCATGTGGTTGCTGCATGCTAGCAGCACAGATTGGTCTTTTAACAACACATTGCAGAGCCAAAGTTTGGTGATACAAAAATGCAGGTATTTCATTGGATTCCTGTGCTCTTTGATGCAGGACGCAGGCAAGTTCTACAAATCTCAAGTACACACCAATGCATATGTTACCATGATCTATTTGGGGAAAAGCGTGCACCTGTGCCATGATCTTTTTGATTGTCGAGATGAAATAAAAATATATCAACAGCACTGTGGAGGAGAAAATGTGTGTGTGTACAGAGGCAAAGTGGTGGAGGGAGGTAAGTATGAAAAAGCCCAAGACTTCATTGTAATTCTGGCAAACTCTTATTTCATATGGATAAACTGTTGAAGTGGTACTGAAATTATTTTTGTGAAGATCAGTCTCATTATGTGCGTCCAGGGACTTATATTCCAGCTGCCTCAAACGAAGTCTAGATTTACTGTTTCATGATTGAAAATGAGGCTGCAATTACTTTTGCAAATTATGGGAAAAGGGTTGTACAGGAGTGATTTAACAAAATACTATGGGTTAGATTAATTTTGGGATGGAGATGTATGGTTAATAAAATGCTTGCTGGGGTAAAATGAATACCAAATTATCTGCTTACACGAAGCTGTAATAGATCAGCGTGAGCTGTTTATTGCTCCAGAAAGGAAATGAATACACACTTGAGGTTTGATTCAGAACCTGAATCAATGGGGACTCTGTTGACTTATACAGAGCTGTTCCAGGTAAAATCACAAATGCAACCTGGGGAAGAATAGTATGCCAGGTAGAATTAATATACTATTGCACTGAGGATGGCTTTCTATTCTGCTAGTATTTGACATTTATTTAGCTCCTTCCTGTGCTTGATGCTGTTGGTGTTCCATGCCAAAAAGTTAACAGTCCACAGTAGATGGACAAGACAGGAGTCTGAGAAAAGGTCATGGGTAATGGGTAAAGGAGAATCAGTTGGCAGTGGAGAAGTAGGCTAAGATGATACTTTCTAACAAAGGCTTTCTAACAAAAGGACTTGAAGGAGAAGGCAGCAGTGGCCTACTTAATGGAGAAGGCTTTGTATATATCCAAAGCTGCATGGCAGAGGAGTAGAAATAGTGAAGACTCCATGGATATGTTCCTGTAGAAGAACCTCTTGCACCTGGGCAAGGTTCCTTGTATCAGAGAAAAGCACAATTGCTAGAAGAATGGATCTGCGCGATCCAGCTGAATGAGTTGTATCCTACTGCTCTGCTTAGCTAACTATGGAAACTTCTTCCTCTGGAGGAAGAGGCTCTTTTGCTGAAGTAAGGCTATTTGTGAGAGAGGGAGGGCTCCAAGGTTTTTTGAGTGGAGTGGAAAGAAGATCATAGAAGCAGATGAGTTTGTATAGAACAAAAGGAGTTGGAACGATACAAGGGTAGCAGTAGGAAATATTTTGAGAGGTAAGAACTTTCTTGAGAGAGCTGTGAAAATATGGACTACATGTTTATTGTGTCATGTGACAGCATGGCAGCACAGAGACTTAAGATCACAGTGCTAGAAGGTAACATTTGGGGAAGGAGAAAGAGAGTAACAGGGAAGATAAGGAAGGAAGCTATTACATTGGCTGGAATGAGATGTGGTTGGAGCATTGACAGAACTCTAGAAGTAATCAGAAAAGTGGATCTTTGAGATACTGAAAAAGGAGGAGCAGGATTTGATAACCACTTGGAACTAGAAAGATGTGTGTGTGCATGTGTCTGTCTGTTTTCCTAACTAACTAAAAAAGGGTTTGGAGATAATCACAAAGTGGAGTGTGAGTACCCAGTGGGGAAATTTCTACTAAAAAAGCTAGGTAAACTTATTGCTGAGCAATAAGATGGGCTTGTGACTGTAATTTAATTATTCAGTTAAAATAATTGTATTCCATGTTTTCTACTGAAAATATCTAAAGCAGTTAAAGAACATCTTTAAAAATGTTTATCAACACAAAAAGGATATAAAATCCAATATTTAAAACTTAACACTGTCTCATATTTAGAAAAGCATCAGAAATAAACACAGTTTCAAATCATAAAATCAGCAAAACAGAGAGAAGCTAACAAGCCGGAAGCCAGAGAATAAGAAGTAGCAGCAATTATGTATATGCCAGAGAAAAAATATTCATGGATATGGCAATATATTGATATGAACAAAGTTTATTAATTTATTTATATGGCAATGTAATGAATGAAGTGCTTTACAGTTATGACCTCCATGTTCACTACAAAACTAAATGGGTTACCATTTAGTAATAATGTACTGTTGAGAAACTGTGCATTTGATGAATTTATGGCCTATTAGATCTTGTTTTGCCTGTTGGGCAAAACTGGCTGCCTTGCTTTTACTTCTTGATCAGTGTTTCTCAAACCTTATGATCTTGGCTCCTCTTTCAAACCCACAAGTATTTATTACTGTACAGCTCCTTCAGTTGGGAAGAATTTTGGTCAATATGGGAAGTGGCTTGGATTTTTACTTATCATGCCTCGGAAGCAACTGAAACATGGAGGGGGGGGAACCTTGTATGTTTCTCCCCATATTAAAAATTGAGAATCAAGTGTGGGGATGTTGCCATACAAAAATCTCTCAGTGTTCTGAATGCTATCACATCAGGGAGACGGTTTAATCTTTGTCTTCTCCCTAATGGACTACCTTCAACATACAAAGTCTTTGTTGTAGAAGAGTGCACAAATATAGCACCTCCCACCGGTCTGAAGAAGGGCAGCTCCAGGAATAATGTAGCACCTGCTTTTTCTACACACATGACCTGGCTCTTAACCCTGTTTAAATAAAGTCAAATAGTAACAACCATTTTGTTATCTCCAATTCCAGATACTTTCCACTTTACCTCCAAGCGGCACCATGGCTTTCCCTTTAGCCTCACCTTTTATCTCAATGGAATGCAAGTGAGCCGGTTAAGTTCTTGTTGCGAATACAAGCACCGGAAGGGGACTCGGCTAGGAGGCAAACACGGACACTTTGGTTTTGTCAACGTGGAAAGATCATCTCCTTGTTATAAGTATGGATAATTGGCTGTTGTTCATTTAATTCTGTCAAAGCAGACACTGAAGTGAAACATCTCTCTCATTTAATTAACAGAAGTCCAGTAGCACCTTAAAGACTAATCTAATGTAGTCTAGCATACATGTAGTCATGACTTCTGACTTCATCAGGCCATCTTTTGAGTTGGCCACCAAACCGTTGTTTCAGGACATTGCAGCTCTTCAGATATCTGTGCCGTCTCGGATCTTGTTGATTTCAAATTCCAGGAGAGAGTGGCCGTGCTTTTCTTATATAACAATGAATCCCGTGACATAAGCTTTTGGAGGCCAGAGTTCATTTTGTTCATTGCCTGTAGCATTATGCATCTAACAGAATCAGCTGTGGCTCACCAAATCTTGTACTGCAATATATTTGTTAGCCTTTAAGGGCTTCTGGACTCTTTATTGTTTTGCTACTGCAGAGTAATACAGCTATCCCTCTGGATATTTGTCTGTAGCAGTCTGTAGCTGTTCTTTTGTGATATAAATTCCAGTACATGATAGCCAACTTCTTCAGAGGCCTGAAGAAGGCTGAAAGTGCAATGTAGGGATGCACATTCAGATATTCTTGAGCTGAAATTACTCCTGAAATTCCCTATTTCAGCTTGGAGACATCTGGAGTAATGAACATTTATCTAAAGGTATTGGGTTCAGGAGAGGCAGCAGGAGTTGCAAGGGACAAGGGAGAGAGAGTGTGTCCCCACCAGACCATGGTGCCGATGCTGCTGTGGCCCTTTAGACACACCATAAAGATCCACTATGGGAGACTTGGCCTCCAGGTGCGTGGTCTACCATCCATTGCAGCCAGTGGGTAGGAGACCTTTTCTTCAAACTCAGAGGCCAGGTCTACTCCCCACTGGAATCAATAGGCAGTATACTGGGCCTCTGTGACTAGGCACCAAGGTTATCACAGTGAATCTTCAACTTTTAAAGCTCTGTGGCAGGCATCAGCATTGGCTTTTTGGCCCAGATAGTGCATCCTGGCTCTCACTCCTCCCTCACCACTCCTGCTGCCTCAGGCAGTAGGAGCCACAGTGGGCAGTATACCTGGCCTCTGAGTCTAGGTGCCAGATCTACTGCCCATTGATTCCTCTGTAGGCCAGGTCTACTGCAATAGATCTTTTTAGTTTAAAGGTCTGCAGCAGCATCAACACCACAGCCCAGCTGGGGGCGCTCTCTCTCTGAAGGAGTTGATTTTACCAGGTACGACAGAGCTGGAGCCATACCCAAACAGTACACAGAGAGAGATCCTCTTAGAAAAAAATAGATTTTAATGTAACAATATATGGAGAAGTCAGTTTCCTGAGTTCTTAAATCCTTTTAGTCCTTGCAAGGCTCTTATAGTCAGTTAAAGGTTATGTGTCATTTTTCACAAACATCTTGACAACATATGACATGATATTTTTGGCAAAATTCATCAGCTTTGTCCCTCTCTGAATAGTCTGTGTAACTTCTCTGTAAATTCTAGGTACCGTATGTTTCGCTCCATAAGACGCACCTGACCATAAGACTCACCTAGTTTTTAGAGGAGGAAAACAAGAAAAAATATATTCTGAATCAAATGGTGTACTAAACTATTTAATAATATAGAATAGTTAGAATATTAGAATATTAGTTAGAATATTAGAATAATATTTCAACCATGTAAAGTGAACAGTCAACAGTGGCATTAAGAATCATTAAGAATCATCATCACTGTCATTAACAAATGAAGAGAGACTTTAAGGTACGAGTACTCTTCTAGTCTTCTCCTCCCGAGCCCGGACCTTCCCCCTTCGCTCTGTGGCTGGGGCTCAGCCTTCCCTCGGCAGACGCGGCCTCGCCCCTGCCCCGGCCTCCCTTGCGCTCTCCGCACACACGCACGCACAGAGGCGATTTAATGGGGAATAAAGAGGCTGGAGTCCGCGGCATGTGCCTGCGCCTTACAAATGTAGTGGTTAAGAGTGGCAGTTTGGAGAGGGGACTCTGATCTAGAGAACCGGGTTTGATTCCCCACTCCTCCACTTGAGAAGCGGAGGCTAATCTGGTGAACCTGGTTGGTTTCCCCACCCCTACACGCGAAGCCAGCTGGCTGACCTTGGGCTAGTCACAGCTCTCTTAGAGCTCTCTCAGCCCCACCTACCTCACAGGGTGTCTGTTGTGGGGAGGGGAAGGGAAGGTGATTGTCAGCCGCTTTGATTCTGCCTTAAGTAAAGAAAGTCGGCACAGACAAACCAACTCTTCCTCTTCATTACTGCCAGAACCAGAGAGAGCACCTTTTAACAGTGAAGTCAAAGGGCGAAAATGCAGGGGAGGTTTTGCCTTGGGTTTGTCGCTCTCTAAATGCACATTTTCCCCAGCCAAATTCTCAAAACTCAAAAATAAGCCTCCATGCAGAGTTTTGAGAATTCAGATGGGGAAAATGCGCATCTAGAGAGTGGCAAAGCCAAGGCAGCAGAACCTCCCGTGGTTTCGGCCCAAAGCCCAACATGTGGTGGTCCCAGAGAGCAGCCCCTTGGGAGCAGGTGCTGGCCTTCTCTGGCTTGTGGAACAACCCCTGCTTTGTGGAGGGCCCCCCTTACTCAGGCACAAGCTTGTGTGTGTGTGGGGGGGAGAGTGGCAGAAAGAGAGAGCGACCCTGCCGGTGCCCCCCTCCCCAGTTCTATGCGAAGGGAGTTCAGACTTTCCAAGGGAGGGGCGGCAAAGAGTCGACTCAGCCGCTTGGATCGCAGGCGGCGGCACTCTCCCCTCTCCCGGCAAGGAAAACAGTGGCGGGGTCTCCTCCGGAGTTGCGTCCCCCTGAGGGAGCCCGCCGCTGGATAAAGGTAAGTTAACACACACATTCACTCCATAAGACGCACAGACATTTCCCCTCACTTTTGAGGAGGAAAAAAGTGCGTCTTATGGAGCGAAAAATACGCTAGTTTCTAATATTTAAATAGATGAGCAAGCTTAGTATTTACTGAAGAGGCTTACAGGACAAAGGTACGCGGTAACCCGTATAGTGTGTAAACATTGAAGCAAGCCATGTTTTTTCGTTAGCAGTTTAGAAGCTACTCTGTGTGCGCCAAGTTACTGATAGCTAATGACAACTAATATCTTTTAAGAGAGACAGAGAAGCATGATTTCTTTAACTTGTGTGTGTCTTTTAAAACCCCTTAATTTTCTTCATTTCTTCATTTCCCCAACATTTCTACCCCTCCCTCCCCATCCTGCTGCCTCAGGAGGAGAGTTATATGCATTAAAATATGTTTTTTTTAAGGGTATGATTTTTTGAATGCTGACATTCATGAACCTGAAAAATGTCCCTGAAATGGATTTCTGGAATGGTATCAACACTCAAAAAAAGTGGGGGGAGGGGAGATAACCAAAATCATGCCCTTCCTGAAATGAAATTAAAAAAAAATTTTTTTTGAAGTGTTTACTGGTCAAAGACTGTAACAATAATAAAAGTAAAGATCCTCAGGTGACTGGGAGGGGTAGTGGTGGAGCCAAAACAAGAAAATGGGAAAGCCTTCGTCAGTGATCGGACATTGGTAGTTCTTAGTATCTAACCCCATATCTTTAGTTTTCAAATTAATTCTCCTTTTGACATGGTTAATCTGTGTCAGCATTATGTTGGTTTCAGCCTGAAAGCTGCTTATCGTAGCGGGGGGAAACAAGCAAAGGTAGTTATTCCAAAGAGAGGTTGAGATGTGTCTTTCAGGTCATACGCCTTAAGAGATTTGTCAATAAAATGTAATGTCTAAGATTAGCCTGTGACCCTAGAATGATTTTTTTAAATCTTTCCCAGTAATGCATGGCTTGGTTTGATTGCTTGACTCATTTGAAGCTATTTTGTTTGTTAGAACTATTTTGCAACATGCCTTTCTCTGCTTCTGTGATTTGGAGTGGAGTGGGTTGATGTGTGGGATGCTTGTAGTTCAGTGATCCTACCTCCCAACAGAGAGCTGAATGGAACAGTCTTTTAATCCTTTCCAACTCTGGGTCTGTAATCATTCCTCCCGCCACCCCTGAATCATCACAATTTACAGGTTCAACCTATATTTTCAAGGCTGCTTAGGAAATTTGATGCTAAAAAGTAAGGTAAAATAATACTAAAAAAATAGATTTTGGTTAGGACTATTGTACTATGAAACAAGAACATATTTCAATTATATAAGTGGTCAACCTGATTTACACATTCAGGGCAATATCCGTTTATTTAGTAAATTCATCTGTTTCAGAATGTATTGGATTTAACATGTCAACATTAGTCTAGTACAACATAGTTAAAATACATTCTGTGCCTTGGAGTGACCAATAGTTAGATATTGGGTGTTTGGGATGCTACAAGATCTTGACTTTTTGGTAGAATATAATTATAATAAATTATTCAAAGAAATAGAAAAAGAGTTAATGTACTGGCTAACATTTGCCAGTTTCTGTATTGGAAAAATGAATGTGTTACTTAATCTATTATTTTTATTAATTAATTTACCACTTTGAGTAAAATCTGCTGTTCTTGCATCCTGAGCAAAGTTAAAAATTTGGGAGGGGGGTACAAAGCCCCAAGGACAGCATGGAAAACACGTATGCATCCTTTTAATACAGGTGGCTTGAAGGTACCTGATATAAAATTATACCACAGAGTAGTCAGATTGGCTATGAAGGAGTGGTTTATCAAGGGTAAAAATACACTGATTCTGGAATCTTCATTGGGAAATGGTCTGAAGTTGAGAGACTGGATCTGGTAGCGACAAAGAGGGCTGGAGAGGAAGAACTTAGCCATAAACTTCCCCCTATCAGAGTGATATAAAGTTAAATAATTTTTAACGAGAGCCAGCGTGGTGTAGTGGTTAAGAGCAGTGGACTGTAATCTGGAGAACTGGGTTTGATTCCCCACTCCTCCACATGAACAGTGGACTCTAATCTGGTGAACCCGGTTTGTTCTCCCACTCCTCCACATGAAGCCTTCTGGGTGACCTAGGGCTAGTCACAGTTCTCTCTGACCTCTCTCAGCCCCACCTCCCTCACAAAGTGTCTGTTGTGGGGAGAGGAAGGGTAGGAGATTGTAAGCTGGTTTGATTCCCCTTAAAAGGTAGAGAAAATTGGCATATAAAAACCATATCTTCTTCTTCTTCTTTTTCTACCTCTAACTTCTGCTTTGTTCAACAATCAACTGCTTAATGTGTTCTTATTAAATAATTTTAATGTCTGCAGGAGTGGTAATGTTCTTATTATATAATTTTAATGTCTGGAGGAGTAGTAAATTAGGTATGTTGGAAACCTTATTAGATGATCAACACATGTTGAATTACAAGGAAATTACATGTAAGTTAGGGGGAATAACCCCCTACTTTCCCCATTTTTTAAAAAAAATAAGCAAGTAGTTATGGTCTACAACCAAACACTACTTTTGAATCTATAATCGGTGACAATTTAAATTGCTAGTGGAATAATAACATAGGTTTGTTCATTGTTACTTAATTTAGATAGTACTCCTTCAAGCTGTATGAGAAAATGGGAGAACGATTTATGAATTAGTTTGAATTTACAGGAATGAAAATAGATCTGAGACAATGTAATCTCAAAACTAAAATACTTTTGGTGTTGTATCTTACATTATCTCTCAAATTAGTGATTATATACAGAAATTTATCAGATGTGTGCTAAAGATGTGGTCAGGGATATGCAGGTTTGATACATGTGTTTCAGACATGTCCAAAACTTGGTTTATTTTGGGGGAAAGTGATTCAGTTTATCAATTATATGTTTCACAGTAATATGCCTTCAAATCCTAAGACATTCTACTAGGATATTTAAAAGGATGGGTAGCTGCTTCAGATATTGAGTTATTCTTAACTTTGTTTACAGCTGCAAAAATGATTATAGAGGCATGTTTGGGGGTGGGGGGAAGGAAGCAGAACTCCCTTCTATTAAAGATTGGATTAATTGTACCTGGAATCTAGCCTAAGTAAATTAACATGCTACCAAAGTATGCAAATAAATAATTCATAATGTACAAATGCATTTTGAGAGCACTGAGTAATTTTATTATGTATTAGAATGAAAAAAAATATAATTTGTCATAAACACCCTTCTCTCTTTTTTCTTTTCTTTCCCCCCTTTCTTTGTATCAAGTTATTATGTAGTATAATTTATGCTATGTTTACAACAAAAAACTGAAACTGCTAAAATTAGATTTTGGATTGTTTGGGATGTTTCCTGGTAGAAAAAGATGCTGATTTTAGCTGAAGTTGCAAATAACTTTGTAGGGCTACATCAGGACCCAAATCAAATTTATTTAATACAGTCCAAGACCAATAAAAATAGAATCAATACAATAATTCAAACTTCCAGAATATCAAATAACTCAAACATCAGGACCCTTCTTTGTATCTTTAACAAAAAATTAAGGACAACATGGATCATAGCAATTACAAATTTTAATTTCTGCTTTATTGCCTTTCATCTGCAGAGTAAGGTCAGGGAAGGGAATGCATTGCACATTTTCAAGCCTGTTCTTTATAAACAACAACAAAAAATAGAGGGAAAGGGGAAGAAATGGGAACCCCCATAGAGCCAAATTACTTTTCAGATAAGCATATTCCACTATATACAAATGCTTCCCCCCTCTTCAGACTTACATTTGCATGATTTATGTAAATGTTATGCTATCTCTGGTGTGATAACAGCTTTCTGTGGAGTGCAAAGCATGTGAATTAGGGATGGCTATATTTGTTTTCCAGCAAATGTCCAAAGTATCCACATACTTATGTTTATGTGGCAAATTCTTTGCCTTAAAGCTAGCATGAACTTCACAAAGATGCTTCAAACTATGTCTTATTTAAGGTCAATGTTTACTTATGACACATCTGTACTTCAAGCCTACATCAGTTTTAATATCATGGCTTCTCCTAAGAGACTCTGACTTCAGTCCAAAGGATACTTTTCTTGGAGTAAGCTCCGTTGAATAAAATGGGACTTTAAAAGAAGACCTTTTAAAGATTGCTCCCTCTATGAATCAAGAGAGTTTTTATGCAGGCTGAATATTATCTTGTCCTATCAGAGTTTTATTCACTAGTTACAAAGTAGCATAAAGTAAGGGAAGGGAGGGAGGAGTCATAGCACTAGGTTGGTAGGATATATAGGCCATTAAATTTATGTAAATGACTTGAGCCATCAGCCTTTACAATATGTTAAAAATTATCTGATAAAATTGCATCATTAAAATACAGAATAACCATAAACTGAACATTAGTGACTGCCCATAGGCAGCCTAATTGTCGTGGTTGCAAAAACAAGCATGCAATTTTAAGTAGAAAAGGTTCATTTTATGTTTTTAAAATATGTATATTCGACTTTTTGAAACGAAAAGATCTATGGTCTAATGCTGAATCCTGTCCCAAGCAACCACACACCGCACCTCATGCGGTGAAGCAACACTTAACAAGTTCTCCAAGGAAGAGTTTAAAGAATGAACAGGTTCATAGGTAGGGTTGCCAGGTCCCTCTTTGCCACCGGTGGGAGGCTTTGGGGTGGAGCCTGAGGAGCGCAGGGTTTGGGGAGGGACTTCAGTGCCATAGAGTCCAATTGCTAAAGTGGCCATTTTCTCCAGGTGAACTGATCTCTATCGCCTGAAGATCTCCAGTTAGTACCTGGAGGTTGGCAACCCTATTCATATGTGATAAGGCAGTCCTTGCTGTAGTGTGGACCCAAAGTGATAAGGGCTGAACATCAGCACTTTGAATTGGGCCTAGAAACCAACTGGAAATCAGTGAAGATGTAGCAAAATAGTGATTTTTCATGTTCCGTTGCCTCACTTCAAGTCAACAGTCTAGCATCTGTGCTTTGAGCCAATTGCTCTTTCCAGACATTTCTCAAAGGCAGCGCTATGTTAGACTAAGATGTCACTAAGGTATACATTACCATTTGTAGGTCCTTTTCGGTCCAGGAGCTGGTATTTCTACTCTAGGGTCATCTAAGTAGAACACAGTTGAAAATCTAAAAGGTGTCCAGATATTGGTTTTATTTTTTTTTGCTTTGTGTTGTGAACACAGGGACAGGTTTGTTTGTGTATGTTTTACAAATGGGAGAACTTATTTTATTTTACTTTATTTTTGTTCTTGCTTATGTAACTAAGCCCCAGGAAAGGCCCCATTGTATTCTTCCATTGTCCATTGTCTATTTTCATAATCAATTATATTTTTGACAGGTGATGAGGGGGAAGTCTTTTACTTTAATACCTTTTTATCAATAGATGAAAATGCTTTTCGACAACGCTGTTAAATTTTTCTTCAGTATTATCTGTGAAATGAATATGTTGCTGAAAAGTTACCGAACAGTAAAAAATTGTGAAAATAATAAAAAATTTAATAATTTTTTTTATATTTTTGGCAGGTGTATCATTGCAATGGGTCTGGACAAAAAGCCTTTCCCACCCAAGAAAAAGATGACTGCTACAGAAGAAAAAAAGAAAGAATATTCCAGGGGGCCAAAAGTGAGCTATAAGCAAACAGAGAAAAGCATAAGTACAGAGGAGAACAAAGACTCAGTGTCCATGACTTCTTCACTTCCTGAAGAAGAAAGAGAGTTTGCAGGAGGCTCAATGGAAATGGATGCAAGAAGAATAAAAGGAGCCAGAATCAAATGGGAAAGGAACCTGAGGAGTACATCTGATTATGGTACAGTATGTGAAAACACATTTATCTTACGCTCATTGAAACTTGCCCATAAGCATATACACAGAGGTTGGATGATTGCATATGAGTTTGATTATGATTAATTGGTCATTATCAATTCCATTTATTATTGATCTAGAAGCCATAACAATTTTAGCAAGCGATGATCAAACACCTGCTGGTTTGGCTCATGTCCTGTTATTGTCAGTCGTAAACTAGGATATGGTTTTGTGATGATTTATTTGACTGTTCATCAGCCTGTTCATGGCTTTTTGGCAGGTTGCTTAACTGCATTCCTTCCTAACCATGCAGTCCAGTGCCATTGGCTTGTTGCACATCCACATTCTCACACAGCCTAATTGAGTTATCTTCCCCCACCATCCTTGCTGCTTGGCTGCGCTGCTGAACAGGCAGTTGTTTAAATTGATAATAATCAGTAATGATGCATATGAATCAACCATATGTAAATATTGTATTATAATAAAATCCTACCTTTCCATATTTGTCTAGGTAGTCCCCAATGACAGTGGCCTTTTATGCAGGGGTGTTTCCCCATGGTCACCCCACCCACGGCTTCGGGGCTTCCTTTTGATTATGCATGCCTTTTCTGCCCATCAGAGGTCGACTTGCTCTCCCTGTGTGTTTTGCCCGTGTTTTCCAGATTCTGTTTTAGCCCAAATCTGAAAAATGCGGGCAAAACATGTGGGGAGAGCGAGGCGACCTCTGACTGGCGGGAAAGGCATCAAAAGGAAGCCCCGAACAGTCGGTGGGGGTGATCGTGGGGAAACGTCCCTGCATAAAAGGCCAGTAATGTTGTTGATTGGGCACATGCAAAGATGTTGCCATTCAAACCAGTCTTTAAAAACCTGATGCAAACCTGTTTGGTGGGCTTTTGTGGATGATCATGGTAAGTTTGCCTGTCAAACAGGTTCATGGCAAAATTCTCAGCCTCCCTAATATTAACTAAAACAAGCCCAAAACACAGAGGTTCAACTAGCAGTTGTATCTAACCACTGTTCTATTGATGAAAGAGAGGATCTTGCCTGATTCCTCCCCCCTGCTCCAGCTCTCCAGCTGTGGCTTTTTATCTGTGAGGGCTCCCCTTCCCTTATTGATGCCTTTTTAGGAGCAGCTGGAGAAAGGAGAAAGACCTATCTCTGCCAGAGGATATATAAGGTATTAAGATATAACCTAATACAGCAAAGGATGCACACATAGCAATGTACATGGTGCTTCTCAGCATTTGATAGGAAACAAACAAACACAGGTACGTGTTCCAAGGAAGTTACAACTGAAATGTCAAAAGATGGAGAAGATGGAGGAAGAGTAAGAAGAAGCAATTCAGAGAAAGGAGGGACAAAGTGACAAAGGTAATAAGGGATGACTATAATTCCACTCCAGCTGTCTATGCTCACTTGTTGTGCGACATCAGTCTTCAGATTCATCATATGCATCATTTGTAAATGAAACTTTTGGAATGAGGTCACTATTTTCATACTGCAGATCCAGATAATCACGAATTAATCCCAAATGTGTGCAGTTAGATGTGATACAGTAAAATAAAGGGTAAAGAGCACTGAGCAGATCTGGGCTGCCCCTAAAGAGGAGGGAAAGTATTTATTTATTATTTGATTTTATTTGTACCCTGCCCTTTCCCAGAGAAGCCAGGCTCAGGGCGGCTTACAACACTAAACTAACAAAACAGTCAATAAATAAGTACAATACAAGGTTAAAGCATTATATTTAAAATAATAAAATCTGAATCTGACAATAAATGGCACCCTAAAGTATGCTCCCATCTCACATACAATTTAAGTTAATATTTCTCCGTAAGGAAATCTTAAACCCCCATCTGCTCCTCTTGCTATAGTTGTTTCTTATATAATGTGAAGCCTTTGCGTGGTTTCTTTCTACCTAAATTTCTTCCTACTCCTGTAATTTATTTTTATGAGTTTATTGCTGTTCTCTCATTAGTTACCAGCTGTATATTTTTTTTAATCTCCCCTTTCCCCTTCAGGAGATGGACACCTCTCAGATAATTACCTGTTGTGAAGGCCCCACTCTCCCAGAGGTAGCCGGAACCTTAGTCAATATGATTAAATCCACTTACTACTTAAGTCCCACTGTACAGATAATTATTTATTTGCCTAATTGGTTCCGCATGAGATGTGTTTTCCCTTTTCTCCCTGGCATTTTGTCATTTGAACATGGAGAAAAAGTTGGTAGGAAACAAAAGGGGTGAACAATTAAACTGAAGAGGTGAGTGGAAGTGGTCACAAGGGAGAGCTGGAATCTGTCTATTCTGACAGCATCTCTTTCTGTGATAACATTTAGTTGTTTCTCTGCAAGGTGGGTAAAATGCAGACTTCTGGCAACACATTTGACTGTAGATAGGATCCATTCACTTTCCAGTTTATGGAAATATAATTAATCCATTTACAAAGGGTCTCCTCTTATGCTGAGCTGGGCATCTGATTTGGCAGAGGACACCCTTTGAAAAAAGGGTCAGAATCCAAGAACCTGAGATAAATTGCATAACATGAATAATTACTGTAACTGGAATATAAAAATTTGTATAGAGTGAATGCCAGGACATGCTGAAGGACACATGTTATGAGTTGTGTGTAACATTGTTCATTTAAAATTATGAGAACTTTCAATAAAATAATCTTAAGGTGATAGCTACAGCAATGAAGAAGTGGACTAGTGTTATGAGATGTTTTTTTAAAATATTGGTGTCATTATAAGTTTCAGTTCATAGCCCAGCGTGTTAAATTTATTGTTTGTTGATTTTTTTCCTTAAGGAAGCAGAGAGAGAGAGAGAGAGAGAATGAGAGAGATACAGTCAAATGTAGAGGAAAACAAAGGCTAATGGACATAACCTCTTTTGGGTTAATGAGAACTTTAAGTAGTATGCATTTCATTTTCTATCTCATGGTACAGTTGTCCTTTTATTTCAGCATATGATGAAGATTTTGAAGCAGATGAAGAGAAATCAGATGAGAAAGTTAACGAAGAAGGACAGGCTGATGATCAAATGAATGGAATGTCAAAGTCACCCTCAGATGATGAAAAAGATAATTTAGACTGTGAAAAGGAGAGTAAAAACTCATCACAGAAAGCTTTGCAGGCCTCTGACAGTGAACGAGGTGAAAGTGATGGCTACTTAGAGAGTGACTTGGAGGAGGATAAACAAGGTGAGATGTTTTCCTTAAAGTGGCGTAGAGTGGAGGCCCTAATGCATGTTTAACTTGTTACATAGGGCCTGTAATGGGTTACCTATTTGCTAGTTCACATATAAAGTACCCATTAAATAAGATTGCCAAATTGATGCAGAATGTGCCACTCAGCACAAAATGGCCACAGTACTCTGAGCTCATGCCTAAAATATTTCTAGCTTGGACCGTAAAGCCTCTCTTGACCCTTAACTACTATCTGAGGACAGCCAAATCTGCAGCTGCAAGAGAAAAGGGGAGGAAAATGGGGAAGAAAAACAGAAAATGAACCCTCTTCATGCAGATGGGTAATTCCAGGGACCTTTCACCCGCACTCCAGAACCTTTCAAACAGATTTTTATACATTAATAGGAGTTCATCTACCAGTAGAACAGAGAAATGTTACAGGTTCTATTCAGACAATGCCCATGACCTTTCGGTAGTGGTTACTCTTTTGTGCAGAGGTGAATGGATCTTCTGCCCCCAAAGTGATGTGGCTGTGGCAGAGGGAGAGGGAACCACAGACACACAATTTATATGAGCATTTTGCTCCATCTTCTTTAACATCACCCTCATACTGAACATAAATATCCTGTACTGCTTGTTTCTGATAACGGCAATTATTAGACATAGGTTAAGGAACTGTTTGGACAGTACTAGAGCAATCGTAAGCAGGTCCACTCACAGCCCTTTCCTGAAGGGGGGGGGGAGATCCTCCATCTCCTCAGAGGCTTCCTGGACACCAAATATAAAATAAAAGCAGTTGCAACAAAAATAAATAGGGAAAATGCCCCCATAGCAGGCAGTGAGGCTACGCCACCAAGAAAGGTGGCGTAGCAACACCACTGTTCGAGGGGGCATTCCTGGGGGGAAAGGGATTAGGAAGCTGACTAATGTCAGATCCACCCCTTAGAACCCCCTGGAATGCTCTCCCATGCTGGCACAGGCTCCCACTTCCAGGATTTCTCTGCTGGCATTGTAGTGCCAGTAACAGAGTCCCCCACATAGCTTACCGGCGCCGGTGTGAATGCCCCCTGTGGCAGCGTAAATGCTTCTTATCCCGGGATAAGCAGGCACTTATGATGGTGCGGGGTCACACCGGGTCCTAAGCCAAAGATACTGTACTTCTCTCCTCATGTGTCTATACAGACAAAAAAATCAGAAGCAGGTCTTGGGGCTAGTGTACTCCTTCCCTTTGCCTTTCCTCCAACTCACAGAAAGTAAGGATTGTCATACAAGATCCTGTATTTATTTCAATGAAAGATTACCTTCATCCCTTGGTATACTTCTCTCTGTGACTTTCTTATGCAAGTTACAAATAATCACTACCAGGAGACTGCAAATTACTAAGGGGTCAGGGATTGCTTGTTTGTCAACGGAGGTAATTCCTACGATGCTCTTCCCCTCATGCTTCTCTTGGACCACTGCAGAGATGTTCCTCCACTGTGGTGCTTGCTTCCCCTACTGCTAGAACATCTACATGTGCAAGATCAATTTTTTCAAGGAGCCCATAATAGATGCAGAAGTGCCAGTGGCGGAATAAGTGAGTGCTCACTTTCCCCTGTATCCCTCTCCCCACACTATTTCCTCTTTCTCTCCTTTCAGGCATTTACTGTGCGTGCGTGCGTGTGTGTGTAAAGTGCCATCAAGTCGCAGCCGACTTATGGCGACCCCTTTTTGGGGTTTTCATGGCCAGAGACTAACAGAGGTGGCTTGCCTTCCTCTGCACAGCAACCCTGGTATTCCTTGGTGGTCTCCCATCCAAATACTAACCAGGGCCGACCCTGCTTAGCTTCTGAGATCTGACGAGATCAGGCTAGCCTGGGCCATCCAGGTCAGGGCCAGGCATTTACTAACCTACCTTTTATCTAAACCCCTCTTCAGCTATATTTATTATTTATTTACTTCAATTATACCCTGCCTTTCTCTACAGCGGGGACCAAAGCAGTTTACATTATTCTCCTCTCCTCCTTTTTATCCACACAACAACCCTGTGAGCTAGGTTAGGCTGGAAATATGTGACTGGCCCAAAATCACCCAGTGAGCTTCCACAGCAAGATGGGGATTTGAACCTGGGTCTCTCTGACCCAACTCTGAAGCTCTAACTGCTATACCACGCTGGCTATTGTTGAACAGTAGCAAGCAGCCAGGCCTAGTTGAGTCATTCAAGTTGTGTGGTATCAAATCACCCAGAGGTTGCTTCCAGGCCTAGGATTGCCAGTCTCCAGGTGGAACCTGGAGATCTCCAAGAATTACAACTTTACTCCAGATGACAGAGATCTGTCCCTCTGGAGAAAATTGCCACTTTGGAGAATGGACTCCATGACTTTATATTCAGCTGAGGTCTCACCAAACTCTGCCCTCCTCAGACTCCACCACAAAAGCTTCAAGAATTTCCCAATCTGGTGCTGGCAACTCTAGTCAGGCCTGGCCCCAAGGTGCCCTCTCTCAAAGGCCAAAATAGGCCTGGAAAGGTCTCTGCTTC
Source organism: Euleptes europaea (assembly GCF_029931775.1). Lineage (NCBI taxonomy): Eukaryota > Metazoa > Chordata > Lepidosauria > Squamata > Sphaerodactylidae > Euleptes > Euleptes europaea. The sequence goes on from NC_079313.1 coordinate 58,933,086, forward strand.
CTCCCCCTTGCTGTTACTGACAGAAACAAGCATTGGAATGGTTGCCTAGCTATAACCACTGAGGGAATCTGTTGCTTAAAGCTACAAGTGCTCCTTTTATCATTTTCTTTTTTTTTAAACCCAATGTCTGTTTTTTAGATTTTAGATTTTTCTGCAAACCTGGGGCCCTTTTCAGGTTTGTAGAACGATCTGTCTTGCCTGTTCACAGCTCCAATCACCGGATTTAAGTATCCTCAGATTTGGCCGACTTCACTATTAGAATATAAGATGATGATATATATAAAATAAATCTCGCATGGCAGCCAGTAGGTGTCACTTTTGCATTGTAAAGTGCCAGGCACTGCAAGAAATACTGTACAGATGAGAATTAGTAGCAGCAATATTAAGAACAGATCTTCTGCCTCCCTATTGTGCTCCCTATTGAACATGACTTGCAGCACAGAGCTGAGCAAAACTATTTCAGCCTATGTCCATTGACGTCCGACATGCTCAGAGTCTCAGGGTGACAAACTTGCAGTCCTGGGCCTGCAAAACTCTGAGTGATGAATCCTTAGTAATTATGAGTTCAAGAAGATTAAAATAATGTGGAATTTTCAGGAGCATAAATAACATTTTCGGTAACCTCTGTCCTCTCCAGTCAGTGTTAACTGGTGGATGTATTCCCCCCCCCCCTTTATGCATTCTGAACTGCATTCCTTCATAAATAATCTATTGGGAAGCATGTATCTCATTTCCCATTTATTAATACAGATGGTGGAAGGAGTCCAAAGCTGAGTATGCTTGCAAAATAGGTGATTTGCCAGTTTTGATTCTTCAGTGGTGCAGAGCTGATTTCCTCCTCTTTGTTTTCCATCTTGCCGTTTTCTTTTGATACTGGTACCACTGGTGCTTGTCATACTGCAACAGGCATTTTCCATTTACCGCTCCCCTAAAACCATCCCACTGAAATTCTTCCCATTTTGACAGCTCTGGTAGGAGAGCTCTTTCCTCAAGCTAAATGTAAACATCACTTTTATGTTTGTGTTTTTGTTGCAAAGGTAAAGCAGCTGATTTGGAAATGGTCGCAGCTGCAAGAAAGATTCAGTCATTTTATAGGAAGCACAAAGTCATTTTATAGGAAGCAAACTCAAAGAGTCCAACCAGGTTTGCATTTGGTTTTCTTGGGAAAATCTTGGTTGTGATCAAAAAGTGCCTTCAGTGTTCAATGATCTTGAAGGATAATCGGGATTTCAGCTTTGCAGATCTCTCTCTCGGATGTTGTTTCTGAAGCTTGGGAAATCAAGGATAGCCACAGGGTAATGGGGTGATCTGCAGCTGGATGTTTTTTCTTCATGCTCAGACTGATCTAAGCTTGCATGATTAGTCTGAAAGTCATCATATTTGATGTTTAGGGAAGGGTCCCCCCCTTCTAGTAAAATTAACTAGTAAACCTGAGGATGGTTTATATCTGCCTGAGCATGTGAAATGGCTCGCTTGTTTGAGTGGGGTTTCCCCCCCCTTCAATGCAGGTGTCTCTCTGAAGTTCCCTTCCTCTCTGCTTGGGGCACACTGTGCTCTGGATGGTGCAGATTTGAACTCAGTGGCGGCTAGATTATCTTGTTTTGTGTTTGGTGGATAGTCTAGCTGTCCTTTGGGTTTCTCCAGCTCTCTGATTGTGTTTTGCATAATATACTTGCTTGTGATCAGCCCCATTGTTTTGCGCTTGCCATTTTGTTCTACTCAGATGAATGTTACAAAGTGCAGTTTGATTTGCACAAATAGACCATCAGAGCCATTAGGAGACAATGAAGGGTCTTCTTCACACTGTCTTAAACTGACACATAGCTGTTACAGTCCTGCTGTTGAGAGAGACTTTTTTTCCTTGTAAATGAATCTGGAGCATTGAAACACAGCTCCATAGTGGAGAGATGTAATATTAAAAGGATATCTTTTCTTTTACATTTACAAACAGGATAAAGGCTGTTTTACAGTGCAAGTGGACACATGTTAAAAATTAAGCAAATGCCTCTAACATGAGGGTCAAGCCAAGGTGGCTCCTTACAATATAGTTTTGTGGTGTACATGAAGCAGAAACAAAAGATATATAGAGGAGTTGCAAATTATAGCATAGAAGCACACAGATGCTAGATTAAAGTGTTTATTTAGGGGATTATTAAAGCCTTGGTTTCTGTCAGTAAAAGACAGGGGGAGGGCTGGGCCCTTTCCAGGGCTGTTTTGGCCTTTGAGCGAGCACTCGTCGGGGCCAGACCTACCAGCGACTTGATACCATACTACTTGCATGTCTCACCCAGGCCTGGCTGCTTTCTGCTGTTCAACAGCAGCCACCCATGAAAGTTAGCATGTGTAGTGGGCTAGAGTTTCAGACTAAGATCTGGAAGATGCAGATTCACATCTCTGTTCTGCCATGGAATCTCACTAGGTGTGACCTTGGGTCAGTCACACATTATCAGCCTAACCTACTTCACAGGGCTGTTGTGGGGATAAAATGGAAGAGAGGATAATTGGGTAAGTCACCCTTTCCCATGGGGGAGAAAGGTGGAGTAGAAATGAACTAAATGAATAATATAGCTGAAGATGGGGAGCAGATAACAGATAGGTTGGTGGGTGGAAAGGACAGAAGGAAGCAGTGAAAATCTGAAGGCTGCCAGAAGGGAAAGAGGAAATAGCGTGGGGAGGGGTTACTAGGGAAAGTAAGGTGCCCCCCCACAAGTCCTGGTAAGTTCCCCACCATGCAACTGGGCCTGGCCAGCACCACTGGATTGGCCCAGCCTTCACCACACGATTAACCATAGTCTTCTTTAGTAAAGGCTGCCAGGGGGAGAAAAGAAGGGACAGCTGAAAACAGGGGCGGTGTGTGTGTGAAATAGTATCATACTGCCCTTGTACAAATCTATGGTGAGGCCACACTTGGAATACTGTGTGCAGTTCTGGTCAATACACCTAAAAAAGGATATTGCAGAGCTTGAGAAGGTGCAGAAAAGAGCAACCAAAATGATCAGGGGCCTAGAGCTACAGCCCTACGAGGAGTGGTTAAAACGCTATGAGCTGTTTAGCTTGGAAAGAAGGCGGTTAAGGGGAGACATGATAAAGGTCTATAAAATTATGCATGGTATGGAGAGAATGGATAGGGAGAAGCTTTTCTTCCTCTCTCATAATACTAGAACATGGGGTCATCTGCTGAAGATGGAAGGTGAGAGATTCATAACAGATAAAAGGAAGTATTTCTTCATACACACACAGTTAAATTGTGATTAGATCCCTGCCCCAGGATGTGGTGATGGCTGCCAACTTGGAAGGCTTTAAGAGGGGAGTGGACATGTTCATGGAGAATAGGGCTGTTCATGACTACTAGAAAAAAATGGATACTAGTCATCATGATGCATACCTATTATCTCCAGGATCAGAGGAGCATGCCTATTATCTTAGGGGCTGTGGAACACAGGCAGGATGGTGCTGCTGCAGTCGTCTTGTTTATGGGCTTCCTAGAGGCACCTGGTTGCCCACTGTGTGAACAGACTGCTGGCCTTGATCAACCTTAGTCTGATCCAGCATGGCTTTTCTTATGTTCTTATAAAGGTAGGTTGGTTGGTGGGTCGAAAGGAGAGGAAGAAGCAGGACAAGGTGAGAGGCTTTGGAGGAATTTAAGAAAAGTCAAAGAAGAAATAGTGGGGTATGGGAAAATTAGATGTTTGGCTGCATTTCCACTGGGGGGCTTAGCAATGGGGCAACCCGCGCAGCTCTTCTAGGTCTAGAACTGGTGGGGGCTGCTCTGGGCGAGGGCAACAGCCATACAGCGGCCCTGGCTGCCCCTGTCTGACCTTATGCGCCTGCATGGCTGAGCAGGAAGAAGGCAACGTGCATGCAGCAAACAAACTCACAGGTGGCTGAGGTATATGATGACTAGAGCGCTGTGCATTGCAAAATAGATGGAAACAAAAAGCCTTGTGAAGAGGTTTGAGGCTTTGTATGTGCTAGCAGATTTAAATATTCCAGCACATTAATTTTGTGCCTTTAAATACCCCAAATGAATGAGATCAATGAGGTTAGTTGTGTTTTTAAGTGCAACAGCTTCCCTTTGAGGGTAGCGATTTCCTGTTAACTAATACAAACATAGATCTGCACCTCTAATGCTGATTATTCAGTTGAGGGTATGTCTTTGTTGGGGGCTTCCTATATTCAGAGTGGAGGGGAATAGTGGGTGTGGGGGGCATCTTTGACTTTTATCCAGGGCCCCTGTGCATTTAATTTTCATAGGCATCCTATTTGTCTCCTCTTACATGTCCATATTGTAGTGACACAAGTGTCGCAGTATGGTTTGCAGCTGAGGGAATCACTGTGCTGAAAATGGATTTAACCAGTTCTGTAATCATCTTGGTAGCTGTTAACTCTCTATTTTAAATGGCTGCAAAGCTTTGTTGCAAATTCTTCTCTGCTTGGGTGTAATGAAGCTGCTCCCCTGGACAAATGTTAGCTAGAGCCAAGGATGATGGCTTCCTCTTGTGTGCTCTCTTTTTGAAAAGAGTATGAGTGTGAATTTTTCCCCCCATTATGAAGGGTGCACAAAGCAAAGAAGGAAAAAGCAGCTTCCAGTGAACTCCGATATGGTGAATAAGGAAATGAACACAGGCGTTGCCTGAGCTGTAGTTATAGTGATCTAGTGGTAAACAGGAAGGGATCCTTTGTCTGTCTTGCATCACTGCTGTAGTACTTGTAGTATATAAGGCTGATTTGTGGGCTTTCATTATTAATACGATTACATTAGCTCAATTAATTATATTTAGACAAACAGCAAGCTATACTTCTAGATAAGTAACCACTGAAGCCCAGAATAAACTTCTTGTGACTGTTTCCTCAACCGTACATTTTGTACAATAAAGTGCTTGGTTGCTCTTGCATGCTATGGCACTACTACTATTTAACATTAATTCTTCATACTGTTCATTAAGCCATTTGTAAGAGTTTTGCTTTAATTGTAGATTTAAATTAGAAAAAGAGTAGATCTACCCTGATACTAGCTCCCAGCAGGGAGTTAAATAATGCACTTGAGTTTTACAGATGAACAAATTTCAGATAAGTAGCATTTAACTGCAAATCCTGACCCATTTTGTGAGGTAGTAATTGATCCATTCAGTGCAGAAATCCCAACGAGATATTATTTAAGAGGAATGATCATGCTAATTGGATAGGCGTGACAGCCTTTATTGATGTTTTCTTTTAAAAAAACGAATAGCAAGCCAGACTGGTTAGGGAATGTGTGTATTTGTAGCTTGAGACAGTTGAAACGCGATGCCCATCCATACTGTGTTCCTGCTCACGACCTCCTCAGTGATTTTCATTAGCTAATTTTCATTAGCGTAGACATCAGCCATAGCTTTGGGGGAGGAGTGTCCAACCAGATATTCTTCAGTAGCTACAGCGAAGCCATTTATGGTTGTCCACAGTTTCAGTGGGAACTATTCATTATTCAAAAAGGACTGTCATACAGTGAAACTGACAGTGCTTGCACAGATCCGGGGAACGGTGTTGGAAAAGTCTGTGGAGGCCCAATTTGGTTTGGGACTGTGAACGTAGGAGGCATTTTAATGAGCAGGCAGCTCCAAAACAGAGCAAGTAACTCTTCCCTTCACACGGAGGTCCGGAGCTGAATCGGACCCTCACAGACTCCATTTCTTGCAGCTGTTGTGTGGCTGTGGGAAAAAGTGAGTCCAGGAAATCCAGATCCAGCTCATTAAAAAATCCACATCCTGTAGTCTGGCTCAGAAAGTGTAAATCTGTGCATTTGAGGCTTGGGGCAGTTTCACTGTTTCTCCTGTCCTTGTCTGCACAATGAAAAAATTATGACAGCATCTGAGTCTTCATTTTTCTGATTTCACTCTAAGGAAGTACCCAAAGGCAGGAAAATAATGAATGTATGAAAACGGCTTCATTGTTTTCAAAACTGGGACAGCAGATTACAAAGAGTTTTGAGAAGCTTTACCTTTCTTTTATTTTCTTTTTACTGAAAAGTAAGATTCATATGAAGATATAGGAGTCATTGTTTTCTGAATCGAATGTGATGATGGTCCTGCCATACCTGCGCACTTTGACAACTTCTGAACTCAACAAGTCGTGAAGTTCTTACTAAAGACAGAATTTATCCAAATATGGAAGATTTTAATAGCCTCTCTAGATAGATGGGAGACCATAGTCCTTATTTTTCCAAGCTGCACTTTTAGTAATGCATAAATAGAGAACTGGCCAGAAAGACTTAACTTGTGGTTTTCAAATCCTAGTAGACCATAATCTTGTGAATAAATCAGAATGACTCATTAGGTGGAAAGTAGTGCAGACAGTTTTGCTGATGCAAAGATCTATTTCTGGACTAGTCTGTTTATATTCTCCAAAACTTATAATACTTTTAAATGAGCTGAGTAGCTCAAAGGTCTCATAGCTTTTTACATATCTAGAGGTTCAAATTCAATGAAACTGGGAGTAGCCTGGCATGTTTCTCTGAAGCAGTGGCAGAGGAAGCATGAATAACTCCCCCTGTCACCACTTCTATGTTGAGTGAGTAGGAGTAAGATACAAAAATGACCTCGTTGATCGCCTGGAAGTAGACGGAGCATTGTTTTATTATATATTTTATTTTTTAAAATGTATTTCCCCTTTCTATCCAATTAGATCCCTCGAGGCATCAAATACTTAAAATACATTAAAATCAACTTATAATTATACATACAAACTCTCTGTCTCTCTCTGTCTCTGTATAAGTTGATGCCTAGGATAGAAACTGGAATGTTATCCATATAAATCATGATGTCTGACCACTGAGTGAAAATGAATTCTAGCCTTCCCCTAGAAACCCTTTGCACTTCCATAAAGGTCTCTACCTGTCAAACAATTATTGCAAGAAATGAATGCAAGACGATTAATATTAAATTACGTTTTACTATTTGTAGACAGGAAGTGTGTGCCTTCCCTCTCATCCAGCAGCATGGTGTACAGCAGCGAAAATGACTCTGACCGCGAAACAAAAAAGCAAGAAGATGATAAAGACAATTCTGACATACATTCAGAATATGAAAATGAAACCCAAAGGAAGGAAGGCCAAGAAACTAGTCTGGAGGAAGAGGAGGACATAAGTGAAGCAGAAAATGCAATAGAGAAAAATTGGTCCAGTACCCCTCAAGAAAGCCTTGAGGACACTACTTTGGTCAGGGAGACACTGAAGCATATCGGGTCAGTAGACATGAACACAAGGGAAGACAGGGAGGAGGATGTGTTAGTGCATTTGGAAGGCAACATTCCAGAAGTGGAGTACAGAAGCAAGGAGCTTTCACATCCCGAGGACAGAGGTGGTGAGTATGGTCTCCACTAAGAACTGTGGTGGGTCCATTCTATACAAGTGTGTTGTTTTGTTTATTCTTAATGGGAATGCTGTGTTTCCATGTTGTCTTTTGATATGGCATGTGAACTACTATCACTGGACTCTTATGAATACATTAGACTGGTGTGATTTTTCTGCTTCCCGGTTTGTGCTGAATAACCAGAAGTGACATGTCCTGAAATGGCTGAGCCAAGTGTCACAGAGCAATTTAACATGTGAGGCTTTGGCGAGCCTTTCTCTTGTCTCCATCACTACTATTGTCAGGTAGGATGTGACAACTGAATTTCTTTCTTCCCTCGATGGAAGAAGATAAAACCAGGTTAAATGGATCCAGAGCTAGCAATGATCTCAGCCTTGACAACTATCACTTCTAAAATCTCAGTTACAAAGATTATTACAGAGCATAGGCAAATCTAGAGGAATGATTGCATCAAACTTAGCTGAACAGTTTAACATGCTTATGGGCTCAGATAACTAATGACATCTCAAACTAATCTGTCAAGTGATTTCTTTTTATCATTTGGGTGCAATAAACTACCCTTTAGCTTTAATTTTACTAATTCAAGGATATATATGTTCTAAATTTTGTTTCTCTTGATCATGATAACATACCCGCTGTTTGTGCAAATGGGTTTGTTTTTTTTTGTCTTGGATCATTTTTTTGGAGGGCAAGAAAATATAAAGTGTGCATTATTTAGATCATGGTAAATTCTTACTCATGAATCAATTCGTACTGATCGGTGCACCATAAGTGGTGATATAGACATGAAAGAGAGCCACAAGTCATGCTAACATTTCTGATTTGTATTTTTATGTGAATTCTTCTCGTGGTGAGATCTATAATGTTGATGGTTTGTTTCGTATTCCTTTGCATTGAATGAAATAGTTTGGCATGTGCAGAATGTTATAAAAACTGGAATTGTTTGCAAACATCTTGGTGCCGGATTGCTTTTCAGGTCTTTGCAATTTGTTATGTATGTAACAGAGGAGAAATTGAAAAAATACAGTTGTGGGTGATTATGTTGAATTATTTATGGGTTTTTAGTTGTTTGAAATCTTTTCCTTCATCCATATGCTGGATTCTCAATGTGAGCAACTTCCTGATTAGACTGTTAGATGAGATGAATACTTAAGTAGTGTTGAAGAATGAAGTTATTAACCATTGAACAAATACACACAGAGGATTAAGTGCTCTAATACAAAATGGAAGCATGGAGTAATCGTGTGGGTTGAGTTAATGGCCTGCCACAGATTTGAGATTAAAAGAGTATCATCATTTCTATTTTTCTCAGGTTTCTGAACATGGTAATTAAATAGTTGTTTGATAGTTATAGATTCAAATTAGCATACCATTTAGCAAAGAGCATTTATGAACTCTACTGCTTTGGCTGAAATGAGTGGAATAGAGAATGGCTACTGATTAGGGTTTGCCAACCTCCAGGTGGTGGCTGGAGGTCTCCCGCTGTTACAACTGATCTCCAGGCAATGGAGATCAGCTCACCTAGAGAAAATGGCTGCTTTGGAAGGTGGGCTCTATGGGCTCCATTGAAGTCCCTCCCCTTCCCAAAGCTCGCCCTCCACAGGCTCCAGGTATTTCCCAACCCAGAGCTGGCAACCCTACTACTGATACTATTTTTTTAAAGATATGGGTTTGTAGTCTAGCATGTATTGACGGAATAACTTAGGTCATGGCAAATATGATAAACCTCAGGTTATACACACAAAGATCCCAAGACTTGCGGAGTATTCTGGCCAAAAGGTTTCACTTTCATTTTGATTGTTTGCCCCTCCCTCCTCACACTTAGCTCCTTGTGTAGATCTATTCCACTCCAAACAATTTTATGTTCATTGAACTTCTTAAAACTTAGCATTTAAGGGGTAAGGGGTTGATTCTGTGCACACAGATTTGCAAAGAAACAATGGGATTAAGATCTTTTTCTCAACTCTGTATGTTTATTTTATAATATTTTTGCTGTGAAGAAGAGGTCTGTTATCTCTGTAGACACAAATTCATAGTTTTGAGAACAGCAAAACCAATAATCTGTGATAATACCTTCTAGATAGAAAAATTGCCCAAAATAGTCTTACAGAAACCTCTGGAAGAGCATGTTATTGTGAATGGATTAATATTCATGTACCAACAAATTTATACATTGCAAATTTATACATTGCATGAATATAAATAAGGGGCACAGGAGAAAAAGAACTAAGAAGAGATATGTAAAAGCAATATGATGTAGTAATCATCATGAAAGAAATTGGCATTGCTCCCTGAGTTACGCATGCTACTTACCCTTGAATGCTGAGTAGCCCTTGCTTCCTAGCAGCTTGCCCAGATCTACCCACAGAATCAGCCTTCCATGAGTACAGCTGATGTGGATTCAGATGGCCATTTGGAGGAGTATCTGCACAGCAGTGCCACTTTGGGCCTTGCTGAATTGGCTGGATGCACCATCCAGTGGAGATGTGGATCCCCATTTGGCTCACTAACCTGGATGCAATTAATTGTGCCTGACTACAGCTGGCTTTGGACCAGTATGTTTAGGATTTATTGCAGCCTAAAGTCCCACATTGCAATGACCAATTTGTTTCAGTCACATTGCCAAAACTGGAGTAAAAACATCCTTAGCTACCAAGCAGTTTACCGTTGCAAGATACATTACTTGTCGTCAAAGCAATTTCGGGAAGAGCTCAGCACCAAACCACATTAATGAGATCTCTACTTAGCCAGCACCCTTCAGGCTTCCTTTAAACCCACCCCCCCTTCAAAAAACAAACAAACCCATGAATGCCAGTCAGGTTTGTTACTTTCATACAGTAGTTTTCTTGTTATTTGTCATTTTGGACAGAAGAAGAAAAATCTTCTGTGTTTTGTTTTGGGAATAGCAATTGTGAAGCTGATAAGAATGCAATATTAATAATACATATTCTGTTAAGAACCAGTGAAATGTAAAGAACCTGATTACATAAGCACCGAGGTTACAATGAAAATATTAGCACAACCTTAAACTATGTAATAGGCATAACAGGAATATGGTAAAAATGCAGCAAAATCATAGACACCATTTCTCATGCATTTAGGAATATCAAATATTCGTATACTATTGCATAGGGATTTACATTGAGATCTACCCGTGCATGAAGATGAGAAGAGGCACACTGTTTAGCTTGTTTAGGGAATTGAAACAATTGTCTGAATTGTGTTTGGGAGCTTAGTATTAAAATTGCCCCGAGTTTATCTTTAGCAGAATAACATTTTTTCCCTCTTGTCTAATTATTTTGGTTGCTTGTGAATTAAAAATATTTCTGATTGGAGATCACTTAATGGCGTGGTGGTATTTTTTGTGGCTGGTTTTTGTTTTTGCTTTTGCATGGTGGTGGAGATACTGCTGCATGCAGCTTTCATTTACGAAATGCAGAATGCTGTTTGCTTGAGATATGTCTCTAAGGCATCTTTGTGGGTGGAGGTTGCTAAATTTTAATTGGCCCCTTAACTGACAGTAGAGTACTTTTTAAGCCCATTGTCATCGATATTTTGTCCCAATTTCTCTCTCTTGCTCCCTGTTTTTGTGATTGTTGTGCTACTTTTTTGAAGACTGCAAATCAGTCAAAGAGAAAATAGCAGAAGCCATCGAAAAGGATCACCTTTTGAGTTCTGAACCTGAAGATAGTGACTCCAGTACAGAGGAGGAGGAGAACATAATTTGTGCTCAAGATAAAAATGAAGGTAACGTCAACTGATAAAATGGGGGCTCTGCTTGAATTGTTATAAATCCTTAAATGTTAGTGTTTCATAATTGTTTCCATCTTTTATTTTCTTTCTTGCTTTAGGTGCAATGGTGTCAATGATTAAGCTATACTTAAGTTCCTCTGAAACAGTGGTTTTCAAATGTTATCTTCAGGAACCCCTTTCCTCATTAACTAGCCTGCCACAAAGTTATTACACTTTCCTGAGGATTCTGGAGCTTGTTGTAGGTTATCTGCAGTGCAATCCCATACAGAGTTCCTCTAGTCTGAGCTCACTAAAGTCAATGGATTTAGCTAGAAGTAACTCAGCATAAGAGTGCACTATTATGTCAGTCATTTTAACCAACATGCTGGCCAGGATTTTTTGGCCTTTGCTAATGTGTTATATGAACAGAGAGTGAACTCTTGAAAATCAGAAACTCTCCAATAGCTATTCAGTGCAGGGGAGATTAGAAGCGGTGGATAAACTGGGAAAGATACCAGGGCAGAAAGGGTACCCAAAATGGTAAATTAGTTGCAGTACCCTCCTTAAAAAAGAATGGATAAAGCATTTGGAGATAGGATAGAAGTTTATATTGTGATGAGTGTTTGGAGAAAGTGGATGGAGATTTCTTTTCTTCCTTTCTCATAATGAGGGGTTACCCAATGAAATCGATTGACAGTTGTTTCAGAATACACAGAAGATGGGACTTCTTCGCACAACTGTATAAATAATGAGATAGCTACTTGCTTAGGTGGCTTTATGAAAGGGATTACCAGCTTGACAGAGGATGAGTCTATCAGTGGCTATTAGCCTTGATGGTTTTATGGAACCTCTTTATACAGAGTTGGTATTAGGGTTGCCAGCTCTGGGTTGGGAAATGCTTGGAGATTTTGGGGGCGGAGTCTGCAGAGGGTGGGGTTTGGGGAGGGGAGGGACTTCAATACCATAGAGTCCAATTGCCAAAGTGGCCATTTTCTCCAGGCGAACTGACCGGGTGGAGATCAGTTGTAATAGCGGGAGATCTCCAGCTCCAGCTAGTACCTGGAGGCTGGCAACCCTAGTTAGTATGCTGGGGGAGGGGAGAAGCTCTTGACCAAATGCCTTTCTTGTATACATCTTCAAAGCATTTGTCTGGCCACTGCTGCACTGCAAGATTACATGGGCTGTTTACTTGTCCGTTAGGGCTTGTCTTATGTTTATATCAACATACCTTTTCTTACAGTCAGTAAGCTGGGGTCACGTTGTAAAGCATAAGTGTGATTGTGTGCATGTCTCCATCCCCATGATGTCTGGTCATAGTCAATGTGTGAAGTGATGTCTTTGCACTTCGTTTCCCTTCATTTGCTGCTGCTTGTGGTGAGGAAGAAAACCTTGAGCATGATGACAGGATCACAGGTTGCCATTTACTAGATTCTATGGAGAGGCAAGTGGGCAGTAGTTGTACATCTCTCGCCACATCTAGTATGGCCCTTAGTTACCCAAATCCCTTCTTAAAGCTTTGACCTACATGACATGCATGCCTTTCCTTGATAAGGTTAATCTGAAGGTGAGGCACAAAGGCTTACATGCTTTTCTACCCCTTCATACAATACTGTTCAAATTTCAGTGCTCCTATAAACAATTTTGTTACCAGGCAAAAGGTGCTTTTCTTAAGAATGCTGCTTTTCTTCTTCTGGCTGAATTATAACCACTTTCTTCAGTTCTGTTCCTCCCAGATGTAGCTTTTTGATTCCAAGATTTGTCTGGTTTGATTGCATTGTTCAGTGAATGTCACACATAAAGGCCTAGATGGATGCCATCAGCACTTAAACTCCTACAATTTTTGCTGCAAAGTGTTTAAATTATACAAGCATACAAGCCAGATCAACACTTTCTTTTTGTAGAATCCAGTATAATTTTTTAAAAACCCTCTTATCAACTTTTAGAGCATAGTTTATTGAATGCAATTAATAATGAGTGTTTCTAGAGTATCTCACCTTAAGAAAAATGGCTCTGATCCAAAGAAAGCGGTCCTTAAAAAAATCAATGGCAGAAGTTACGTCCAGCTAACTTAAGTAATATGAATATCAATGGAACCTAATCACTGATACCTTTCTCTGGAATGGGGTCAAGAGATCTTTTGATTTTCTTTTTTTAAAAGCATTGTATTGATTTCAGCCAATATCCAATTTCATGGAGGTACATGGTATATTTTGCTACATGGCTGGAATAAAAGATAGTATGTACCAGGAACTTCTGTTGCACAGGTCTTACTGAAGTGAATGGGAGTTGCAACTACTATCAGAAGAGAGGTCCCTTGTTAAAAGCACAGTACCAGCTTGGTGCCATGATTAAAATGTTGAACTAGGTTCTGTTCCAGGATCTAATCCCCTCTGTGCTGTGAAGCCTGTTGGGTGACCTTGGGCCAGTCCCTCTCTCTCAGCCTAACCTACCTCACAGGTAGGATTGCCAACTCCGGGTTGAGAAATATCTGGAGATTTTGGGGGCAGAGCCTGAAGAGGACAGGGTTTGGTCTTCAGTGCCATAGAGTCCAGTTGCCAAAGTGGCCATTTTCTCCAGGGGACCTGATCGCTATTGGCTGGAGATCAGTTGTAATAGCAGAAGATCGCCAGCTAGTACCTGAAGGTTAGCAACCATACTCACAGGGTTGTTGAGGAAAAATGGAGGAAGGAAAAACAGTAGGGTTGCCAACTTCCAGGTACTAGCTGGAGATCTCCTGCTTTTACAACTGATCTACAGCCGATAGACATCAGTTCAATTGGAGAAAATGGCCACTTTGGCAATTGGACTCTATGGCAATGAAGTTCCTGTCCTCCCCAAACCCTGCTCTTCTCAGGCTCTGCCCCAAAAACCTCTTGCCAGTGGCAAAGAGGGACCTGGCAACCCTAGAAACCAGTGCACACTGCCCTGAGCTCCTTGGAATTGGAACTGGGGGACAGGTACAATCAACACCCAGGAGGGAGCTACAGCCGAAAAAATGAATTTATAGATTTAAAATATTTGTGCCCCATCTATTTTCAATTTGAAAGAAACACAGTATAAGACTGGCAAAATTGAAGAAAATACTAAAATAATCACAGCAGCTATAAAGCAGTCAAAATCCGCATTAAAATCAACGAGCTCCTGGAAACATTAAAATATACCCCTAAAACAAGCAAGTTTGGTAAAAAGGGGAAAAAAATAAAACCACCCAAAACATCAACAGAACAAACCAGCACAACAAAGTAAATCCATGCAGGGAGGACATGGATTTCCTAACATTTATTGCTGCACTTCTGATTTAGGCACTGAGGTGACAGATTCAAAGCCCTCACTGCACTTGGTGTGTGGAGGTGTTTAAATTTAGCCAGGTTTACAGGAGAAGCATCAGTTGAGCTCATGCACAAGGTTCACTAGCCAACATAAACCTGATCACAGTTTATTATTAGGAGAACGCAGAGCCACACAAAGCAGGTCCCATCACATGACTGAGCTGAGCCACTATCTAAAAGAAAGGGTGAAAAATATGAGACCTCTCCTAACAATGTAATTTTTAAAAACCCTGATACTGATCACAATTGCAATTCATGCTGTGCTTATTTTAATAATGCCAGATGGAGCTTCTTTGGCAGAAGAACCGAAAACACTTGAATCACAGAAGGCTACAGTGCAAAAGGAACAAGACAAGCAGATGGTGGGCAAGGAAAGAACACTTGAGAAAGACAAGCTTCTAGCTGAGGAAGGCCTCAAAGAAGTAGCTCTGGAAGAAGAATTATCAGCCAGAAATGTTGCAGCTCTTACAGTGAAATGGGAAGTTAAGAATGAGCTACAGACAGAAGAGACAGAACTGAAAAAAGCAGCAGTAGTTGAATTGGGTCTGGAAATGGACAATACAGAAAAAGACATAATATATGAAGAAGGAGAATCATATGAGGGGAAGATACAAGTGGAAAAGCTGAAGGAGACAGTATTAGAAGATAAAGCTTGTAAAAGACAGGAGATATTGGAGGCTTACCAGATAGAGAGGGAGGACTTAGAGGGGCAGAAGTTCACTGGTGGGTTAATGGTTAATGAAGAAGCATCTGATGGAGAGGAATTTGCGGAAGATTTGTGGGAAACAGCTGCAGTTTTGGAAGGTGTAGAGGCTATAGAATTAGTGGGAAGAAAATCTTTGGAGAAGGAAGCAAGTGGGGTAAAGGAGGTTGTAGAAGAAACAATTGAGGCGGATGTGGTGATGGGAACTGCATTTGTGGCAGGGGACACTGTAGGGGTGGCACAAAAACCTATAGAAGAAGTTGAATCTGGAGCATATGAAACTCTGAAAAGGAGTGAACATGAGGAAGAGCATGGGGACACAATAGAAAATGGCATTCTAGAAGGCAGTTTTTTGAAGGGAGATGAATATGCAAATGTAGAGCTAAAAAGTGATTCTATTATGGAAGCAAAATTTTTAGCACCAGAATCAAAAGAGGTAGATATTATCACCATATACAAAAAGGCAGATTTCTCAGAAGAGCCAGTACCTGGTGGGAATGGTCTTGTGGGGGAAGTTTCATCTGACCAGGAAGAGTCAGAGGAAGAAATATCTCAACAAGTGAGCAAAACGAAAATTCTGTCTACCAATGAAGATATAGCACTAGAAAAACTAGGAACATGGATGGAAGAACCCTTACTGGATTGGGAAACTGAGAGGGGCATTTCACTAACTGCAGAAAAAATTAAGAAGGGCCATCAGGCAATAGTAACAACTGGAAGAGAGGAGAAAGCAGATAAGACAAATGCCGAAGGAGATGCAAAAAAAGAAACAACTGTTAAAGGCAGGCTATTGGCTAAGGAACCTACACAGGAGGAAGAGAATCTAATGCAAGCTGTGGAAGAGGAAGTCGAAGAGGAATTGATAGAACAGGTGCTAAAATCCGAAGTGGCAGGTTCAGAAAGAAAGCTGGTAACAAAGAAAGAAGAGCTTTTTACTGAAGACACAATTGAACCAGAAGCTATAGTGATGGTGGCTGAAGAAATAGTAGTGAACAAACAGCCAGAAGGAGAGGTTGATGCTGAAGAGGCAGATATGGAAGGAGAGGTTGTGATTAAAGGGGAGGTGGAAGATGGAGAGACAAAGGAAGGAAGAAAAGGGGTACTTAAACTGAAGGAGGAAACTGAAGAAGCAGGGGCAGAAATAGAGGTTGGGAGTAAAGGGAAGGTGCAGGCTGAAGACACAGAGATGGAAAGAGAGGTGTCAGTTAAAGGGAAGGTGGATTCTGAGGAGGCAGAGGTAGGGGGAAAGGTGGCACATAAAGGGAAGGTGCAAGCTGAAGACACAGAGATGGAAAAAGAGGCATCAGTTAAAGAGGAAGTGGATGTTGAGGAGGCAGAGGCAGGAAAAAAGATGATACTTAAAGGGAAGGTTGAGGATGAAGAGCCAGAGATGGAAAGAGAGGTGGTGCTTAAAGTGAAGATGGATGCTGAGGAGGCAGAGGCAGGAAAAAAGGTGGCACATAAAGGGAAGGTGCAAGCTGGAGAGACAGAGATGGAAAAAGAGGCATCAGTTAAAGAGAAAGAGGATGCTGAGGAGGCAGAGGCAGGGGAAAAGATGATACTTAACGGGAAGGGTGAGGATGAAGAGCCAGAGATGGAAAGAGAGGTGGTGGTTAAAGTGAAGAGGGATGCTGAGGAGGCAGAGGAAAAGGTGGTAATTAAAGGGCAGGTGGAGGCTGAACACCTAGAGGCAAGGGGAGAAGTGTCTGTAGATGCAAGATCAAAAGGAGAAATTGTTTCTGAGGTCAGGGGACAAAGCATAGAAGTTGTGACTGCAGCGATGGTGACAGAAGCAAAGCAGGTATCTGAATCATCTGCAGAAAAACTAGGAGCTGGAGAAGAGAACCAAGAAAGGAGAAAGGGCAATGAAGCAAGACTCGAAGATGAAGTGAAAATATCAACTGAAGACGCATTAAGAGACACATCAATTGATACACTGTTGCAGAAGGAAATGGTACCTGTTGAGGATGAAGAAGAAGCTGTGGAAGCAGGAACAAAAGGAGAAAGGCTGAGAGATGAAATCCCTGTGAAGTATGTAGAGGAAGCACTGTTGTTTGGGATACAAATGTCATCTGAAGTATCACAGATTAGCGTGGAAGCTATGACTGATAGGTTTGAAGATTTGGAAGAAGAAATGTCATCTCATGAGAATACCGCAAGGGAGGACATTTTTATGGCTGTAGTAGAAGAAAGGCAGGCTTCTCAGAGTGACAACTCTGAGGAGAAAGAAACCAAAGAGCTTGTGGAAGTAATCCATTTGGAGAAAAAAGACAGAAGCGGAAAGAGCCAAATAAAACAGGAAGAATTTCAAATAGAAAAATTGCCAGTGACAGAAAGCTTTGCTATGAACACACAGCATTCTGAAAGCGAGCAGCAGCAAGACATCTCTGCACAAATGATCTGTCTAGAGGCTCATGCATCCTCTGACTTAGACAACAGGAACTAACAGTGAAGGTGAGTGTGCACCTGTACCCAAAGAATGACCCTAGGCATGTTTAAGAGGCTTCCCTGGCCTAGTGGAGACGGTACTCTTCAACTGAAACAGAGGGCACAATCCAGCTAAAGATAAGCGCTTTAAACCCCATTGGTTTCAAGGGAAAGGTTCATATACTGAACACTCTGAGAGAAGTCATCCATGGGAATTTACAAGTTTGGCTTCATTGGGCCCTTATCTATGGATGTACCCCACTGCTCTTTTTCTAAAGAGCTCAGCTGAGCCTGTGTATGGTTTCCATATGGCTCCCCTCCAGGCAGCTTACAGGCTGAACTTTCAGCCACAGACCCTCCCCAAATGCTGTTCTGTGGCTTGATATTTAGTAGATTAAAATGGCAATGTTATTAAAGGAAAGCAGGCTAAGCAAATCTACCACTTTGTCATCAAAACAATTTAGATCAGAGGAGTATCTATAGTCAGAACTCCTTATAAGGCAGAGGTGATCACCATTATTGGCCTCAGGGACATCAGAAGGATCTGCACCAGAACCCCCCTCCCTCCTTTGTGCTTGGCATGTGGAGCCACAGGTCCTGGCCAGCCAGATATAGTAAGAGCTGCTGCATGGCATGGCTGTCTTGCTTAGTGGCCTGGGGCGGGTTAGCTGAGTGAGCAGGCGAGCACAGCACCCCTCCCGCCTTCATGCTTGGTGCATGGATCTTCAGGCCCTGGCCAGCAGTGAGAGGGTAGAAGGGGCTGCATGAGGAAGGCTGGCGAGCAATCAGCCAGATGGGTGCCACAACTCTCCCTTGTGTTTGACACTGGCCATTACCTCTTGAGTTGCTGTCACAGCAGCTTCATAAAAGTCCCCCCCCCCGGTGCAGAGACCAGGTCAGATACCCCAGTTGCCCCATAGCTAAGACCACCAGTGCCCATTTGGGAAACCTATGTGGAACCATGTGGAGTCTCCAGTGGGGCAAACGGAACTCCTTGAGCCATTTCTGGTCAGTAAAATGACACAGGAGACTAAGCATCCTTTCCTTACACATTATAGTCCTGATTGGAATTAGGCCCTCATGCACCTGGGACCCGAGTTCCCAGTGGGGAACTTGCGGCACATGTCTTATTGAAAGTTCTAATGGTGGAGCAGGATGTTGTTGGGCCCTAAGTGTAAAAAGGTGTCAGGGCTAGACACCAGTCAGCAGCCTGATGACATGCTTATTGCAACCTAAGTGGTAGCATTAAGTGTGGACTTGTGCTGGAGCTGAACCCTCCATCCCACAAATTCAGGACAACAGTTAGTGGCACTGCAGTACTGAGCATCCCCTGAGTTCTTCCAGCATGGGACTGTCAGGCACTGCAGTAAGTGGAGAGGGGGGTGGAGATAGGTCCCATCTGTCCTCCTTATGTGGGTCTTTCGCCTCCAAGTGAAGAAGTAGCTGGGGAACTCTACTTTTCTCTCAACAGTAAAAAAACAACAACAACTGTGCAAAGGAAGTATTCCACATGCCAAGCATAAATATGTTCTGTAGCTGCAGAGATATAAACCAATGTTTAAATCACTGTATTTACTTAGATCTGTTGTATCAGGATACAAGGGACTCTCTGCTGTAAATTACAAAGGCAGCCTAAAATGTCTCAGATACAGCATCAAGAAAACCCACATTTTGCTTCATAAATTTTGCGAATGAGTAGCACAATAGAAATGAAATGTTTTGCTATGAATATTTTATGTTTTTTCTGTTTGCATTTTGAACGAGTAGATTAAAAAAGCCACCAACAATACGCTGTTTGTAGAATGAGCGAATTGTTACTCTTAAAGTGTTGTTCAAATAGTGCTGAGGGACAACTGCAATTTAAAAGGGGAGTAGGCGCCCCCTTAGATTTTCTATTGTTTCATTTCGTTAGAGTTGGGAGAGTTATGATGTGTATAGTATACAGCTAACTTAATTTTTTGTTTTCCCAGAACGCGCTGGGATTCTACATTCCAGTCTTGTCATCATTGCGGTCCCAAGAAATAGCGAGGGTGGGGAGACTCACTCTTGTGCATTGTCTCCATTTTTTCTGCTTGTACTTCCTGCTTTCCATTATTATTGTTATTATTAGCAACTTTTTAACAAGTTACTATAGATTGGTGCTGGCTGGGATATCTGCTCTCTTCTTTCTTTCTTTTCCTCGATGAGTAGCATGAAAATCTGTCACTTTGCACCAGAACAGCTCGAGACAAGCGAAACAAGCCACTCTAACCCCTTTACAGAAATAGCACTCCTTTATAATTATGAAGATAATAATCATGAAGCTCCTCCAACAGCTGCCACACTTTTCTTTTGGAAAACTGAGAATTATTGCTTTAATGGAACTTTACAAAAAGGGGAAAAAAAACACCCTTCCCGGCTAATTGTAGTGATAGAGAGGGCCACAGGAGGAATTTGTATAGGATAATAAAGCACCTGCAAGGCGATCTGAGAACTGTATAGACTGGTGATTGTATCCACTTTCCCCGACCCACTGTTTGTGTCTCGTTTGTCTTCTTAGATAGTAAGCTCTTCGTCAAGATGAGAGCTGTGCACCCACACCTATGCGTTCCAGAAGAATGTGGGAGCATGTGGGCCTTTGATTAGGTCTTCTCTACATGGTTCAGAATGTAAATCTCAAATGATTATTTAAATTGGAACACCAATGATGGAAGCTGCTTTACTCTTAATGTTGATTGGACTCCGTAAACAGAAGAAACACAACTTCTCACATGATCAAGTGTTACTTCTGTGGCAGTGTGAGTAGACAGGGCCAGTCCATTAAAAAAAATGGAGAATGGTGTTGTGATGCTTCATCTAACAGACTTGGATCCACAATGGCCCCTTGAGCAAGGAGAAGGCATTTCTGTTTGCACCGGACAGGGTCTAATGATTTACCCACCCCGGCTGCAGCTCCCCCTGCCCATGACATATCACCACAATTCTGGAGATTCCCCTACTCGAAGGAGTACCTTTTCAGGGGTTAAGGGATTGCTTTGGAAAGGGGAGGCAGAAAAGTTCTTTTACGCAAGCAAAACCAAGACATAATTATTTGGATCCAACCCACTTTAGCACATGACATGTTGTGTGCATTTATGTGTTTGACACCTTATGAAGAGCAGAGGCCTCATGTGGCAGCTGTAATACACCTTTAGAGTCTGTTCAGGAAGATCTGCACTAATGTGTTGAACATAATCTGGTATAAAACCCTGCTTTCTCCAGGAAGATATCTATTGGCACCAAGATTTTCCATGTGATAGTGCTGAGATTCCTGATGGAAGCCTGCATCAAATATAAATAGGTAAATTGATTTCAGGTATAGAGACAAAAGATAGATATCACACAGTGTGACTGTTCTTCCCTCATGTGTTGGCCCCATAATTCTCTCCATCTGCCATAAGTCTCCCCATAATTCACTCCATCTGCCATATGGTTTGTACATGGGTACTATCATGTGGCCTGCAGAAATGGGTATGTGATTCAGTGTATCAGAGGGCAACCGCCCTACACTGTCGTGGCTTCTGTGTGAGCTGAATCAGGCCTTGAGTGTGTCTTTTGTAGAGAGGATGCCATTTGTCTGGGAAACGTTCATGCCCATGGCTTTATGCTGCCATCTTTGTGCAAGTAGCATCTTCCTTTTACCTGTGTGAGGTAAAGTTGTGTCAGGCATCCATGCTCTAGCTTCATGTTCCTGCTTCTTTACAAATTGCATGTCATTTCAGCCAGGTCTGTGTTAATGAAATCACAGGATGTAAGAAACAACGAGAGAGGTTAGGAGTCCTTTGCTTTCACTACATGCACTGGTTCCATCATCCACAAACTCAAGAAATGGATGTATGCCCCTAGCAGAGCAATCCTATACAGAGTTATACCTTTTTAAGTCTCTCTAAGATATTGAGCTTAGAAAGCTGTAACTACGGTTGTGCATGTGTGTGTGTGTGTGTGTAAATTTTGGGTTTGGGTTTATTGGGCCTGATTTTTTTTGTAAACCCAGAATAAGTCAAATACCCATACAGGTAAAGGGGTATTTCAGCTTTATTTCTGGGTTTACCCCAAAAAATTGGGTCCATTATAGTCCGGGGATTTTCCCCCCGAAGCTCCTGTGGGGGCATTTTTGGAGGCAGAGTTTCCAAATTTTCAGGATAGCTGCAAGGGACTCTCCTTGTATGAACTCCAAAGTTTGGTGAAGATTGGGTCGGGGGGGGGATGTCCGATTTTATGGGGTCCTGAAGGGGTTGCCCCCCTCCTCCATAGAGAAGCAGTTTACAATGCTTCTCTATGGAGAAAGGGGTCAACCCCTTTGGGACCCCATAAAATTGGACCCCCTGTCCCAAACTTTACCAAACTTTGGGGTCCATGCAAGGATAGTCCCTTGCAGCTACGCTGTGAATTTGGTGACTCTACCTCAAAAAATGCCCCCTCGGGAGAAATTTAAAAGTACTTACTTTTCATAATCTGTAATGGCTGCCTGCTTCCTCACCCAAGAATTGTGGGAAAACTCAGTTTCCCATGAATGCTTGCAATATTTATTTTCAGTTCAGGTTTATCGATATGCACAACCCTAGCTGTAACTCTGCTTTAGAATTTTAGTGCTAGACTTTAATCTTATGCTTTCTCTTGAACACAATTGTGCTTAGTTCTGAGTTTGTATGCATAGAATTAATTAGTTTTAATGGTAAAATGGCATACATTTACGTGAGGGGAAAGAAAGAATTAGATCACACTGCTGTTCAGGAAGTCTTCTCCTGATTTTTCCACTGTCCTGCCAGGCACTCAAAGGTAAGCCTTCAGTGTTGACCTTTATAGAAATTAGAAGTGTCATAAGGTCACTTGTTTTTCTGTTTCCATCAGTTTGCTCTAGATTTGGTATATACGCCATAATCTTCCACTTTACATGTGTCTATACATGTGTTTTCCTCTTCGCAAACCATATATGAATGCCTATATGTGTGAGCAGAAAGGAGACCCTCTCTTCCATGCTGTACCTGGAATGCAGATGTAATGCATCATATGTATGCATGTTCACACATCTATATATGCATGTTCACCTATGAGAATTAGGTTTATACAGGCCTAGGGAGGCAGGCGTGTGTATGACTTCTCTGGACTGAGGTGCTCAAGATTGTGTCTCTTGGACCCCTTGAACGAGCTTGTTAAAGTTGGTCAACGTTAGACAGAGACATTAATTTATGTCATGTCCCTGATTGCCCCACAAACTGTGAACCTCAGCACATGGCACAGTAGCTAGACAGCAAGTTCCTGTGATCCGAAGTATTATTTATCTTCATTTAAAGACAAAAGCTTCTGTTCTTCACAATTATGGGTCCTAAGGTTTAGAGATGAAAAAGCAGAGTTTGCAAAAGGATCTAAGGCTATAGGAGGTTCTAGTGGAGTACAACAAGAGTCATCTTCCTTTTTTTCAATTATCTGCCTCTTACTAAGGAATCTAGTGTTCCCTTCAGTGGTGAAAGAAGATCAGGCTTTTTAATAGACCAAAGAAGTTCAACAGGACAATGTTTTCGTACCTCTGTAGTGTTATGAAGTGATAAGCAGCTTGCATGACATTCATTTGTTGTATTGCCATTTGTACATACATGAATGTCTATTTCCATTGTGGATTCTTTGAAGCCCCACTCAGGAGATGAGGTCCATCAATTAAACTTCACAGCTGCCTCACTTAAGAATGTGTATATATCTCTACACATTTGCCTTGTAATTAAAAAGAGAGAGACAGAGAATGGCAAATTATTTTTCTACTAGCATACATTGCAGCAAGTCAGGCAATCCTTTGCTTGTTACCATGTGTGCAATACTTTGCTTTTAGGGTGTGAACACTTTCGGGCTGCTCAAGCATGTTCCATTTTTAACCCAAAGAATGTTTAGGAGTGGTGTCTGATCCTACCATGGAATAATATGCAGTCAGGTTCCTGCGTTCCACCATATTTAAAGGAATCTTAATATGTATGTGTTTTACAGGTGAATAAAGGTGTTTATTGATTGCCATGGATTAAAGTTTATCTGTGAGTAGCCTGTTATATAAATAAATGCACAAGGGGGAGAGGGATGACAGTGAAGCAGAGGACTGCTTCCAGTGACCTGTTATCGCAACACTGGATATGGGGTTAAGGGCTGTCTTATATACGATAAGAAAGGCACCATGAATGTAATGTTTAGTGCAGTGTTTACACAGTGAAACCTAGGACTGAAAGTAATAATGGCCACCTTGTATTAGGGAGGACACTTTATACCCCGTACTGTTATCCAAGAGTTTGTGAGGTGTTGTGGGTACCATGAGAACAAAACGGGGGTGGGGTGGGGGGAGAGACCCAACCTAAAAACAAAGTTGGGTACCCAAAGGTTGGGTGGAAAAGAACTCAATGAATCTATGAAATACATTTATTATAAAGTGCTCATGCATATATTAAACAAGCCCATATGACAACAGATACAAGGTTGATAATCTAAAATCACATGCCAAACGTGTTTCAGCTCCCAGGCCTTCATCAGTGGTCTAGTAAAACATATGCACAAGATACACATAAATCAACAGATGAAATTATTTTGTAACAGCCCAGGAATGTCTTTAAAGATGTATTCCAAATGGACTGTGTGCCTAAGATATCAGATTATTGTTAAATTGTAAAACACATCCGAGAAACACAATCTAAATATTTCTTTCGTGACCGGGCTGACCTTACATTCAAAGTGTGCATCAACCACATAAACTTGTTTTTAATATATGCATGAGTGCTTTATAAGAAACATATTTCATCGTTTTATTGAGTGGTGGGTAGCATGTTAGATCAGGATGTGGGAGATGGATGAAAATCCCCACTCTGCTGTGAAGCTCCCTGAGCGACCTTGGGATAGTCACACTGTCTCAGCTTAACCCACAAGTTTGTCTGCTGGTATGATCTCCTTAAAGGAAGTGAAGAATCAAAATATAGCAGATACGTAGGTAGATAGTGATCCAGGAGCAAGTCAGTGCCAAAATAAAGTTAAGACATTCTAGCAGTAAGGATTTCATAGGAATGGCCTGTGGCTCAGTGGGAGACCAAGAAGATCTTCAAGGAGATCACAGCAGCAGACATGGTTCTCTCAATCTCTGTATGCAGAAGGTCCTAAAAGTCCTTAGTATCTCCAGCTGAAAGGATCTGGGGTGTTAGGCAAGCCCAAAAAGCTGCTGCCTGTCAAAGCACATACAATCAAGCTAGATTTAATGTACACTGAATAATATAGAATAATGTACACTGTCCCTTGGTCCTTGGAAGAGGGCAGGAATAAAAATGTACTAAACAAATAGTCCAGTAAGCTGTTCAGCATGGTGTTAAGGTACATGTAATGCATACATTTGCATATTACATATACAATTCACTGCAGAGAGGTGGTCAATCTCTGTTTCTTCCAATCTGAAAGCGGTTTTCGTTCAGCCCCAAGGGTCCAGTAAAATTGCTCAAGGCAAAAAACTGGCTTGCATGCGCCACTTGGCATCCCTTGATGTGGTCTAAGCACTAAAGCACCTGCCCAAGTGTCAGGCCATGCAGAAGAGAATGCTGGTGGTGACTGTGGTGTGTTCTGCCCTGTTGTGCCTATTCACCGTGTTTTCTTTTTCTCACCATGTAGATCATAAATTGAAAATCAGACTGCTAATCAGGTTAACAAAGATTAGTAATGGTGCTCCAGCCACTAGGGACTGGATGGATTAGAAAAACCTCAGTGAGATCTTTTCTTTTATATATATTTCAAACGAACCTCTGGTTACATCTGGGAAAACACAGCTGGCCTCAGCTGTCATCTTGGGAACCCTATCCCAGGGAGGGTTTGAACATTTTATTTTTAAAAAATTCTATTTGAATGCTTCTGAGAAGTATGCTTTCCCCAAAGACTTGATATTCCTTCTGTAGAGACCAATTAATGGAGGCTCTGTTTTCTTCTAATAGCCAATTATATTAATTACAAGTAAAACAATGTGTTTGCTTTGCACGGATCCTACCAGTTGGGTTTGTCAAATGCTTTGCATATCAAACTACTAGTCTATGATGCCAACTACCTAGGAATCAGAATTGTGTTGAGCCAACGAAATGCAAATCCCACATGAATGAAGGAGGTCAGATACTAACAACAGGGTTGGGCAATTAAAAGAGGCATAGCTCTTCCCTCCTGTGGTTCCCCTTGGTCTATTTCTAGTCCTCATTAATTTCTTACACTTGAATGGAGTTGTTAATAGAGATGCATTGTACGGAGAGTTGGCAGCTGTTCCTGCATCTTTACCAGCTGAATGAGAGGACAGGAATTCAGCAGGAGACATGGGTCCTGTTGCAGCATTTCCGTGCCATGGAAAGCTTCACCCATTTCGTTTCTTTCCACTATGCGGTTCTTAAAGATCCAGGAGCCCTACTGGTAGAAACATGGCTGGCAGGTCCACATGATGAAGTCAAAATGTGATTAGATTGTTGCTGATCATACTCCATCCAATCTTGCTTCCAAAGCATTCAAGTTCTGCAGGGCAAATGTGTAACTCTGTGATTTCCCTCTCCCACTTTTAATCTCGGTCTTCCATGATTCCTGAAATGGACAAAAATGTGTTATTTTCATGCACACCTAACTCTGGCTGCTGCTATTTACCCAGTCTTTTGCCCCCAGATGCACTGGAGTGAGGGTGAGATGGAATGATCCATCTGTTGAATTTCTGCCTGCAATTTAGTGAGCATCCCCGGAAAAAAAATGTAATTTGCATTTTGTTATAGAATCTGCAGCTCCAGGGAGATCCTTAGTAGGGAAAGGGAGGGTGGCCTGTGTTGGAAACAGTGGAGTAAAGGGAGAGCTGTGAGGCTGGGATGGAAGGGAAAGCAAGCAAGCAAGAGAAGTCTAGCAAGGTAGCTCTGTTTATTTGGGGGGGGGCGTTCAGCCTCAATGGGATCACTTTACCCAACATGGGTCAGGAGAAGACATCTGGCATGGAGATGGCCATTGGCCACTAGTTGGCATCTCCTCCTCCTCTTGATACTCTGATTTTATAACATTTTGACACAGCTGGAAAATTCTCCAAGCAATTTTGCCCATAGCAAGTGGGTGTATTTCTGCAGCATGGTTTTATAATCACGCACATTCGGAGAAAAAGGTCTCTGCCCGAGAGGCACCTGCTCACAGCAGCTGGATTTTCCCAACAGGAGCATTGTTTGTCTGGTCTTCCTTCTCGTTGTTCTAGTTATGATTAATGTCTCCACTGTGACTGTGTGGGCACTCTGTCTTTGCCATTCAAATGCGCTCTCCCGTGGTGGGAGATTTCAAGACCAAGTTTCTTTACAGCTCTCCAGGGAAATATCATCGCCCCCACCCCACTGAAATCCCCACATTTCCACAGATGTCATCTTGGCATCTCAGGTGTTTCTTCCCCCACCCTCACTCCCAGCTGTCAAAGGAGACCTTGGCTTCTTTCTATTCCTCCCCAAAAGCAGAATTTGCTCATTACTGTGAAAAGGAAAGATCAAAGTTCACTTTTGGCTTTCTCTACCACATATGTGGGCTGTATCTTAATTGTGCTTCTTGTGCGCAGTGATGCTCAACCAGCAAAAAGAGACCCAGAAAAAAGGAGACAATGAAGAAGAAAGGTTGCAAAACTTTTTTCTTTCCCCCCTTCTTTTCTTTTCTTTCTTTTGCCGGGGGAAAAACCCACTTACCGGTAATATTTTCTATTGAATAAGTCAAACTTAAAAGGACAAAAAGATTCCTACAGAGGCATTTTTAATTGAGTGGCCTCTATAAAAGAAATGTAAGGAGGTGCGGTATAAAGTGTTTGCTTTTGTAAAACTGACCCTGCCTTGAGCAGCAGTCAAGTGAGGACAGATGAGAGAAGGAAACACGCTGAGCCAGCCCAGCGGCCCCTGTGGTGCCAGCAGAGCAGCAGGGGCTGCTGGGATTAGACTCCCCGTGTGGCGGTGGTGACACTACCACAGGGGCCACTCGGCTCAGCTTGCTCTTGACCTCCGGCCGGTGGGCCTTCCGGGCTCCAGCCCACTGGGAATGCTCCTGGGAAGTTCAAGGGCTAGTCCTCCTCGGGCCCACCAGACCATTCTCACAGGATTGTTTTGAGGATCAAAGGGGAGGGGAAGAGCAAGGTATTCTGTCCTGAGAAGGGCCAGGATAAGAACCATATACATACATTCATTAGGGTTGCCAGGTCCCTCTTCACCACCGTCGGGAGATTTTGGGGGCGGAGCTTGAGGAGGGGGTTTGGGGAGCGGAAGGACTTCAATGCCATAGCGTCCAATTGCCAAAGCAGCAATTTTCTCACAGTGAACTGATCTCTGTCGGCTGGAGATCAGTTGTAATAGCAGGAGATCTCCAGCTAATACCTGGAGGTTGGCAGCCCTAACAGCCATACATTCTGTCTGTCTGTCTGTCCAATCTAAGATTCACAGGCTATATCTACCTTGCTGAGGCTGTATTAGCAAGTACAAGGGCTTCTGCTCCATCCCCCCATCCCATGTGTGCACCGAACAATTTATAGTTTCGCTTAGTCTGGTGTCAAAGGCAACCAGCCTGTCACCTTGTTCATTTGTACCCTTGCCAGTCTGATGGGCTCACCCCCCTTTTCCTGAATTGCGGCAAACACAAGAATCAGAGGCATCTATAAAGGCTTCCGTGTATTGATTTATTTATGCAAAAAAGATAGCTAGCTTTTTAATTGAGAATTCTCATTTGGATTGCACCGTTATTGTTGCACATAATAATAATGGAATGGAATGCCCACTGAGCTCTAACACTTTCCTCCTTACTAATTTTTGGTGTGTTTTTTTTAAGCCCACCTGCAATATTCTTTATTTAAATTACAAGCAAAAGACTATTACTAGGAGACCAGTGGTGGTTTTGCCTCAAAATATGGTGTTGCAAGCTGAGTAAATTTGAATATCAAACCTAGTCATTTCACACTTCAATTCCAGCACTACTTTTAACAATAATCTGGCACACACACACACAACGCCTTTCCAGGTGTTTGTGTTCGGTGCTAAAAAGACGTAATGGGAGTGTAACGTTCAGACCTCCCAATACTCATGATTTTGTGTGAATGGGACAACACTCATATTCTCCATTTGCAGTTTCACTATGCACCAACATGTCCCTCCCCCACAAAAAAATTAAAATCTGTTTGCATGTACTGAAGTTGTATATACATGGAAAATATGAACATTGCCCATTCACATAAAATAATGTGCATATTGGGAAGATTAGATGTAGCTCACATTCCTGTTAAATGCAGTTATAGAGCCAAAACTAAATGCCTGTAAAGGGCTATATTTAGTAGGAAAATGTCTTTCTAGCATGGAAATCTAAGGCAGGAAGAGCTCTACCTCTACAGGGATTGGGCTCATTATACTAATGCACAAACCTTTTCTTTTTTTAGTTTCTTTTCGCTCAGCAGTTCTAGTTTGTAAAACTGCCACTCCTCTGTTTCCCTTTTAATACGTTCGTATCTATATTTGCTCAATACGCATTTGAATAAATGACTCTTTGACTCAGAACAATAAAAACAAAATTGGGGCAGGGGGATAATTCCTCGGATTTCCAAATGGAATCTTCATCTCAGGGAGCACTAGGTGGCGCTGTGGAGCAGTACTGCAATGAGAGTGGGGGCAGTGACTGTTTCAATATCGTCAGTCAGGTTTTGCAGGCTTCGCAACAGTATCCAATGGAGATACGAGCAGACTATGTGAGTGTGTTCTCTCTCTCTCTCTCTCTCTCTCTCTCTCTCTCTCTCTCTCTCTCTCTCTCACACACACACACACACACACCCTCTTTATTCCTTGCCCCTCTGCTTGAAATGTCTTGCAGCTTTATAAACGAGCAGTTAAGGGTTTTTGTGTGTGTGTGTGTTTTTTCATGTGATTGTTCATTGCATCTAACCAAAGCACTGAGCTATCATTATTTTTTTTTTAAAAAAAATCAAGAAATCCAGCATCAGGTTTTAGTAGGCTCCCTGCAAGAGATCTGCAGTGGGTCCTTTTTGCTTGTTGACCATGCTCCTGCCTCAAACACACACAATGAGGCCGTTGCAAATGGGACCAAACAGAGATTTTCTTTTGCTGCTGCTGATGCCTCCTCCATTGTTGCTATTGTGTGTGTGGGCCTCCACAATATAACTTTATTGATTGATTCACTTATACTCCCATCATTCTCCCCAATGGGAACCCCAAGTGGTTCTCTTCCATTTTATTCTGACATCAACCCTGTGAGACAGGTTACGCTAAGAGTGTATGACTGACTCTAGGCAACCCAGCAAGCTTCCATGGCTGAGTGGGGATTTGAACCTGGGTCTCCCAGATCCTAGTGTCACACTTCAACTACTATACCACACTGGCTCCTGACATCTCCTCGCTGGTCGCCTCTGTCTGCTGAACCCCTACCCTCATAGAATCATATAGAATCATAGAATTGGAAGGGACCACCAGGGTCATCTAGTCCAGCCCCCTACACAATGCAGGAAATTCACAACTACCTCCCCGCACAACCCCAGTGACCCCTGTGATCCAATGAGGAAATGACCACCACCACCCAAGATACTCCCCATACAGGCAGCTTCTTCACAGCAAGGGCTTTATTAAGTATACTGGTTAGTATGGTCCCAATCCCACTCACCTCTCAGCAGAGAGAGAATATACTCTGGCTCTTCCCCTCCCCAATTGCCCAAGGCAATATTACCCTTCTCCCAGTTTCTGTCTCACGCAAACTCACCACCAGGTGCTACCTGAGAGGGCAGTGAAGCATAAGCCACCCAGCCCTTCTGGCCCTGTTCCCCACTGGGGTGGGTGGGGGTGGCAACCGCTCCCTCTCTTCATTGCGGCCCACCCAGCCAAGGCTGATGCTAGCTGAGCCCAGGTGGGAGGACGCAGGCAAAGGGGCTCAGCGAGAAGGCTGCCTGCGGATCACAGATGGATCTCTCCAGCTCTCTCAGGAGTCGACTTAGGGTTAGGTTTGCCAGGTCCCTCTTCGCTACTGGCAGGAGGTTTTTGGGGCAGAGCCTGAGGAGGGTGGGGTTTGGGGAGGGGAGGGACTTCAATGCCATAGAGTCCAATTGGCAAGGCGGCCATTTTTTTCCAGGGAAACTGATCTCTTATCGGCTGGAGATCAGTTGTAATAGCAGGCGATCTCCAGCTACTACCTGGAGGTTGGCAACCCTACTTAGGGTGCTCTGGTCTGCGATGGGCCTGGGCCCTGATATCAGCCACTGATGCCAGCGCTATTGAAAAGGAAGCCGCTCTAGAGTCCCCTCCCCCCAAACAAAAAGTTTATCCAAAGAGAAAACGTCTTTCATTGCTGCTCCAAAATATTTAGTTTATAAGCTGCCTTCGCTGTTTATGCAAATGGACTGTTCAGGCAGGTAATGTAACGCCAGGGGAGAGAGCTCAGGAAACACCACAGATTAACTTCTGTGCTCCCTCATCCAGGGCACGTGAAAGACAGCAGAGACTCTAAACTGCCTGGGGGGGGGGAATGTGATCCTTCCCTTCCTCCGGAGGCCAGTGCAGGGAGGGAGGAGCCTCTGTATCTGTGGAGCCTCGTGAAGGGGCTAAGATGAGAAGCCGCCCAAAGACAACTGGGCATCATCAGCCTTCTGATTAAATCTCACTCCCGAACTTGGCACAGTCTTGTCCAATTATACGCAAGAATGGGAACCAGAGGGAAACCTGTGTCCTAATGCATATAAATCTGGATGCTGGATATGCAAAACTTCAGTGAGCCTGTCACCGAGGACAGGTTTAAAATGAATCGGTAAACATTAAACAGAGCATTCCAGCCTCCCCAGGGATTCAGTAACAGACTTGAAAGTCCCCCACACTTCAACAAAGACATTTCAAAGGGAGACACAGGGTAAAGCTGCTGAGGTAGAATTCATTTGCTGAGTGGATGTTGTCAGGTCTGGACACAGTAGAAACTGGGAGTGACTGCACCACTACATAAAGTCCTTGTCCCTCAGTAGAGGTTCATGTGTGCTGTACTTTGCCAGCCATAACTAGGTGTTCCACTATTTGGGACACTTACTCTTTTGACTGGATTGTGGTTTTCATTTGTGTGATAGTGCAACTCTCTTCTGGGACTACTTACCTCATTTTGTAATAACTGCCCCCTCTCTTCCATTTACTCCCATGTTTATATTTCCACCAAGTGAGGGAAGTACTTTATGCACCTGAAGAAATGGGCTCTGGCTCACAAAAGTTCAATCGATGTGTTAGTCTTTCAGGTGCCACAAGACCCCTTATTAATCCAGTGGAACAGAAGAAGAGTTGGGTTTTATACCCCACTTTTTCTCTACCTTTAGGAAGTCTCAGAATGGCTTACAATCACCTTCCCTTCTCCTCTCCACAACAGACACCTTGTGAGGTAGGTGGTGGGGCTGAGGGAGCTCTATGAGAACTGTGACTAGCCCAAGGTCACCCAGCAGGCTTTATGTGGAGGAGCGAGGAAACAAACCCGGTTCATCGGATTAGAGTTCGCCATTCGTAACCATTCCACCACACTGGCTCTCTTCGAGAGACAATACTGGCCTCTGGTAAGCAGCTGTTAAGCTGAAAGAGTGCAGCTTTATAGAGCTTTGCATTCCAGCATGACTGAAAGGTGTTTGCAATACATTTGCCCCCAAAGCTTTGTCTGGAACTACCGAGTGCTTCAGCATGCAGTAAGCTAAGGCATCCCACCTGCTTTCAGAAGAGAAAATCAGGACTAGATAAAGAACAATGCTTGGTGGGGCTAAAGCCAGTGCGGGACGATGCAGAGCTACTGGACAAGATCCAGGAACTCGCAGCTGAGAGAGAGAGAGTGTGCAGTTCATCTCATGGGAAGATGGAAGAATATATTTCCTTCAAGAGGAAGACATTATGACATTATGGGAGACCCCCAAATTGGGACTCCCACCATGTAACAACTACCCTTCCTTCATCATCTCAAGCCTAATGGAGGAAATATATTCCAAATTGCATTACTTGGCCTCCATGTGGTCCCTTCCCAAGGCAAACAATGCAGTTCCAAACTCTGCAACTTCAGTTGATTTATTTCCCCCTCACCTTCATGTTACGAGTACAGAAAGAGTTGGTTGAAGAATAATTTATGGCAGAAGCGTTAGCAATCAGTAAATAAGTAAATAAGTAAGCCACCGGCAGGGCTCTGATGTACAATGACTAGGGGCTGCAGTGGGGACACAGAAAGTACGGTGGCTGCCAGTTCGTGGAGACTCTCTCTTCAGGTAGACAGCTCCTGCTGTCAGCCGCTGTCTTCAAAGCTGCCACTGTTGCTGCAGGAATGAAATCGCATCGTACTCATGGGATCCGACACGTAACCTGCGGCAGGCAAAGAGAAGCTCAGGTGTGCGAGTCACAAACGCCTTCCAGCCCAGCAACACCCTCCCGTCTCAGTTTGTAACCATATTTGCAAAAGACAATATGAGCGGCACATCCAGCTAAATAAGCAACCCACAGATGCGTTACAGATGAAATGTTTCAGAGAAATCTCTCTGCTGCCTCCGATCCCCTCCCCTCCAAGTTTAATAACTATTCTCTGAAGAAAAACGTTACCAGTCAGATATGAAATACGGATGTACTGCCATTCATGCGCAGGGTAGTCACAACAGCTTTTATACCAATGACTGACAAATCTGGAACCAGGATATTGCAATGCACTGTCAAATTTATATTTGATTTCTTTCTCTTTTTTTAACACCTATTTTGACCTTGAATAGGGAATCCGACAGTCAACAATAAGCAGCCTGCCAGAAATAATTACACCCTTAATCCCGGACAATTATCATGACAATTGTACGACAAGTACCGGGTTGCCTATTAAGGGCTGCTATTATTCCTTTATCATCTGGGTCACTGGCCAAAGCGATTACTACTACTATTATGTTGCTATAACATTTGCCAGCCTAACCTAGTCACTGAGACTTTTTCAATACCAACTCAAAAATTTGGAGATATTACTCTGAAATGTAAAAAGTTAGATAGGTAAAAGACATATCCAAAAAGAGGAGAAAGGACCTAGTTCTGCACAATAACTGACCTGTGACCCCACGTCTGCTAACCCAGTTGCAGCTTGAAATGTGCTGCACATGGATCAATCCCAAATCAAAGCACCAAAGCATCTTGGTTCAAATCTAGCACACTCACGGTATTCCATGTCAAAATGTGTCGTTCCCTGTTTAGGATACTGCTGCTTGTACTTGGTGTAAGCCTCAGTGCTAACAATATAATAATGATCAGTGTTGCACCTTTCTAAATCTATTGTCATCAATGTGTTTAGAAGCAAGCATCCCTGGACTCACCTGGGGCTGTTTGTGGGCCCATGGGGGCAGGGAGAAGAGTGACTCAGGTGACTGAGCCATCTGTGCCAGGCACCATGACCAGTTGACGTTCCTTGAGCCTCTGCAGTGGCACAAGCCCACTGTGTCATCTGTTTTCCCAGGCTTGCCCAATCAGGCATGGCCTGGTGTGGCCAAGGGTGGGGCCTGGATGGGCGGACCGTTGGGAAGAAGTCTTGCCTCTGGTCCAACCAGCACGGTTAATAAGGGCCCTGTCACACCCCTGGGCTCAATCAGCTCTGTGATGTTCAACAGGAGCCTCTGCAGCAGCATTAGAATTAAAGAAAGCAGTGGCTGGAAGCAGCGTGGGATGCAGAAGAGTTGTTGGGAGAAGAGGAGGAGGAGGCGTTGGTTTTTTTATGCTGACTTTCTCCAAAACTTAAGGGAGATCCAAACTGGCTTACAATCGCCTTCCCTTCCCCTCCCCACAACAGACACCCTGTGAGGTAAGTGAGGCTGAGAGAGCTCTAAGACAACTGTGACTAGCCTAGGGTCACCCAGCTGGCTTCATGTGTAGGAGCTGAGAGTCAGCACAGGACAGAGAAGCTTCCAGAACTGGAGCCAAGAAGTGCAGGTGTTGGAGGCCGCTTCCTCCAGGGGATTCCTACTTCCCTGCCAACCATCTTCATCTGGGGCCAGGGAGGGCAGCCATGTCAGGAGGTTTGGTGGCCAGGGGCAGCCAGGCTTTAAGCAGTGCTGCTGAGCATTCACTCCAACCTCCTAGAATCATAGAGTTGGAAGGGACCACCTCCAACCCCCTGCCCTATGCAGGAAATTCACAACTACCTCCCCCCTCCACACCCCTAGTGACCAGAAGATGGCCAAGATGCCCTCCCTCTCATCATCTGCCTATGGTCACAGAATCATCATCTCCTGTTGGCCTGTTCTTCTCAGGTTGCTTTGAGCTGCACCCCAAGGTCTCCTGCCCTCACAATTTCAAGGGCCAGCCACCATTTAGGGGTGAGGGAATGCTTTAACTCACTCGCTCCCACAATTCTTCATCGTGTCCACCGGAGCAGGCCCTCCCGATGTGCTTGTCATCCAGCTGGGTGAGAATGACCTTGGCACTCATAAGGGCTTGGATTTAACACAAATGGCAGAGGGTGACCTGTGGTCTCTGTCTTCCTGACTGCCCCAGCACGTAGCATTTTTGGTCCAACATGTTGGAGAGATGCTTTTGGCACGGTGCCTGCTGTCTAGACAAGGTATATGTGGACAGGATAAGCTATGTTGTCATGGTGGGCCATGTTGTCAAGGACTTGGGGGGGGGGGGTCTCCATCATTTCCTTTTGTCATGAGGCACTATTCCATCTGGAAGGTGTACATCTCTTGGAGTGGGGCCAGGACATCTGGCTGCATGGGGTTCGGCATGAATTGCAGGGTTGACTGCAGCTGTAGGAGCTTTGGTGGGAGCTGGGTGGGCTCCTCACCTGTCTGTTGTGGTGGTATCAGCATGGAGCGGAAACCATTTTGGGAGGAAGCACAGCCTGTTTGCCCATTACTCCCATATTTGGGGACCCCTTATGGGATTTTGGAAGGAGGGCTTGCAGGGGACATGCCTAGCTTGCTTTCAAATGGCAGGGGAAACCCTGCAGTGGTTGGTGCCCATATGGAATCCTGGATCCTGCCATCCCCATGATGTCCACCAGCAGGCGGGCTGGGGGTGGTGGTTGGTTCATCAGCCATCAGGTGGGTTGGCTGATGCCTAGATTGGGTGCCCCATGCTGCACTAAGGCTCTGTCAGCTGTAATTAATAAACTTGTGGCCATTTTACTATAGCAAGGTGTCCGTTGTTTCTTGCACATATTGTAGTTTTGCTTCACCATCTCCCCAGCCCTTTGGCACTGGGTCCTCAAAGGTGTAACACTGCTTAGCATTGCCCTTTAAAACAGTTTAGCTGTCACAGAAGCTGAAAACCATAAGCTTCTGAGAGGTGGTCACTGAAAATTTATCCCATCTCTTCCAATAAAAGGCATTGAGGAGGGCTTCGAAAGGATTGAATCTTCCCTATTAGACTTCATGGCATCAAAAGCTAATAGTGCTTATTGGTGGCAAAAATGCATGCTAGATTTCACAAGCTGCCATGACTGCACAAGTACATGTTGAGTTTAGATACTGGGGAGGAGAGAATTTATTTGTGCAACTATGTCCTTTGCTTCTGAAAAGCTACCTTGTGCAAGGATATCAAGAAAAAGTGCAAGTCCAAGATATATAAAGTACTTCTGTTTAAGCTTTTCCAGGATTCTAGCCTCCAGCTCCCTTATTTATTTATTTAGATTATTTATAGTCCACCTTTCTTATCGAGAATCAAGGCAGATGACATGGTGTAAGTCAAATACAGCCAATAGCAAGGGATGTCCAATAGAACAGTGCAATAGAGTCTGGACTTCAGAAATCTGAAACAGAGCTGAAACAACCTGAAGCCTTTTTGCCTAGAGACCACAATGAGAAGTGCTCCCATTTTCCTAGACATCATACCGTACTCTAATGGCAATGGCGTATCAGGATATGACAAATGGATATAGAAAAAACAACAGCAACAAACAATTAGAAGACAGTGGATCAAAGAATGCTAGATTCCAGCTTCTTTACACGACAATTGCTCAGCACAGCTGAACACAACTAATTATCATTAGACCATCACGTTTTCTTTTGCACTCCAAGCTCAAACCTGGATGCATTCTCATGACCCTTAGCTGTTTATAACAGTATAAGATGGTGGATCTGATCCTATGATTCCTTTCTGCTATCTGAGGGGATTTGTTCCAGTGGAAGGAGCCTTGCTCTGGCAGAAGTCTGCTCCATCAGAAGAAAACTTCCTCAGTGGAAGGGAGTCATAGGATCCAACCCATAGATCTATGAAACTACTGATATGTCTCCAAAGTCATGATTGTCATAGTCTCATTACATTTTTAGATGGACATTTAAAATATCTTGCACGTAAACATAACTAATACAATGTGTCAAACTGCTTTCAGAGGTACATGGAAATTGTTGAAATATTCCTGAAGAACCTTAGGTGTGGTTAGATTCCTGAATTTTGGAGTGCTGTTACCTCTTTTACTTGTACAGTTAGCAGTAGCAGCAAAATTCCCAAACCTCATTATAAAGTTATTTTTACAATTTTCAGTATACTGTTATGATTAATTAGCGCTTGTTTCATTATAAATAAAAAGGATCAGCCCATTAACAGAATTGATCTTTGGTTAATCTGAGAACTTACCATTTCGGTCAATAGGTGGATACTGAAAATTTCTCCTCATCTCTTCTAATGAAAGGCCCTGAGAAGGATGTTGCCCCGTGCTGTAAAATTGATGGGATTACATAGAATTGAAAAAAAAAATCCATTTCTTTACATACACAATATACTTTAAAAGAAACTTAGTGAACTCTATATAAAGCATAACTTTTATAGTGAAATCATTGCACTGGAAGAAAAGGAACATGCTGCACCCCCTACCCCAAGAGAAAGAACGTTTCCAAAATAATGTCACATAAATCTTTAGTTTTTCCCCACGATACTTGGTATACTTTTGATTTTAGTAGCAATTTTAGGTAACAAACCCAGTATATTAGAAACATTTTAACTGCACCTGTGCTATCAAGTTCATGTATATTAATTTTGTTGAGAAAGTGAAAGTTGCCCTCTGAAGTGAATCCCAATGTTGCTTGTTGTAAATTTGTTCCTCTGTCCTCAGAAACGATCAGGTTAAGTCTGCCTGTATCAGATCTTCTCAGATAACCAGCAAACAGATGCTGAGTATGCCCAGTGAACAGAAACTGCCCTGCTTGTTAATATCTAGGAGTTTCACAAAAGCATGTCTCTTCTACTACATGGTAAAGTACACAGTTATTTGAAGTACTTTGAAAGAACCAAATGGGAAGTAGCTTTCACAAAGTTGTGGCTGAAAGGAGAAATCCAAGATTATTTCCAGAAATGTATCTTTCTTGGTGATTTTGATACGGGAAATTTCTAACTGATGGCAGGTAAGAATTTTGTATTTTAATTTGGCTTTTCCCTCCCTGTAGGAGTACTGAAGATGTATTCTTAAACATGCCTTCCTGGAAATCAATCCCCTTAATTCAAATGGAGATAATGCCATATAAATATATTTTTTCTGCTAAGGAGCCTTGTGGTATTGCAATGATAATATTTTACCTTTCCTTTGCATCCTAGCAGATTCTAATGTCACCCATTTTTCTTGTCTAAAACTTCTCTGGATATCTTTTAAATGATTTTATTGCACAAATAAAACAACATTTTAATAATTTAAAAATACCTGTCCCATAAACAGTCCAACTTTGAAAATTAACACTGTGTCCCTTGTGTAACGTCTGACTACTTTTATCCATCCAGCGATGTATCTTCCTTTGTAGGATATTTTCATAACAAAGAGTGAAACCAAAGCAGAAAACGAAGCTCAGGAATAGTAACTGTTTACGTACATAATGTAAGGACTGTCAAGTTGCAATTGACCTATGGCAACCCCAGCAAGAGGCTTTCAAAGCAAGTGAGAAACAGAGGTGGTTTGCCAATGCCTTCCTCTGCAGAGACTTCCTTGGTGGTCTCCCTTCCAAGTACTGACTCGGCTTAACTTCCAAGATCTGGCAAGATCAGTCTTTCCTCCTAGTGGTAACTGTTTATTTTGATACTTTATTAATGTTGGAGTCCAAAGTACTATTTTTTCAGCCAATCCAATCCGAATTGCATTTTTGCCTTTAAAAAAATGGCAGACCCCTCCCCCCATGTATCAATTATAACTTACCACGTGGCTGCTCAAAACATAGAAACCACATCGGGGAACAATTAATTTCACACTTCTTTGGATCCTTGTCCTACTCTTTGGCAAAGCTCTTCTTTAAACTCTGCACATAAAGGCCCCTTCATTAGCTAATAGTATTTGCCAACAAATATTGAGCAGTTTTTAAGCAAGTGGGCTTCTGGAAACAAGCAATTATTTTAATTGCAACAATTGTACAGACTGGGCTTTAATGTAAATCCTATTTATAATCCAAAAGAAAAATACTCCTACAATGCAATATGGCATTCAAGATGTTCTTCATCCATGTTCTGCATGCCATGTATTTCCACTCTGTGGTTAGAGGCAGAAGAAATTCATATTGATAGTGTTGCAGGATCTCTGCTGAATTGAAATAGTTTGTTCATTTATTTGCTTAATAAAATCCATTTATTCGTCCAAGCTATTTAGAGAAGCCCTACTTCATCTCTGTCACTAATTCAGAGTCACATTTATTTAAATGAAAACTAATGTATAGTAGCTAAAGTGTGTGCAGGCAACAACATCTAATGAGGGTCAAGGTTAAATACAAAATTCAGTCAATGCAGCACTGATATTGGTCAAAATAGCTTTATACACACACACACACACAAGTGGGGGACCCGTGGCGGTCCTCATAGCCTCTCTCCTCTTCCTATTTTCTCCAGGATCAGAGGAGCATGCCTATGATCTTAGGTGCTGTGGAACACAGGCAGGACAATGCTGCTGTAGTTGTCTTGTTTGTGGGCTTCCTAGAGGCACCTGGTTGGCCACTGTGTGATCAGACTGCTGAACTTGATGGACCTTGGTCTGATCCAGTGTGGCCTTTCTTATCTTCTATCCTTCCCACCCACCCACCAACATACCTTCCTTTATCTGGCCTACTGTCTTCAGCTTTCCCTCCTTCCCTCCTCCTGGTAGCATCTCCCCAGGAAAATTCCAGCCCAGTTGCACAAAACTAATTGAAACAGGGGGTCCTTCAAGGACTTGTGGGGGGTACCTCTCTTTTTCCTGTATCCCCTGCCCACACTATTTCCTCTCTCCCTCCACTTGGCAGCCATGGTTGCCTCACCTTTCCCTGCTTCCTTCTCAACCAGCCTTTTATTTCCCCCATCTTCCTTCAGCTATATTCCCCCCCGTTATTCCCCCCCACTTCAGCTATATTTATTACTTCATTTATATCCTGCCTTTCTCCACATTGTGGACCCAAAGCAGCTTACATTATTTCTCTCTCCTCCATGTTATCCCCAAAACAACTCTGTGAGGTAGGTTAGCTTGAGTGTGTGTGACTGGCCCAAAGTCACCCAGTGAGTTTCCACAGCAGGGTGGGGACTTGGGTCTCCCAGACCCTAGTCTGAAACACTTAACTACTGCACCACACCGGAGTCACTGTCTGCTGTTGAACAGTAGTAAACAGCAGGGCCCGGGTGAGTCAGGCAAGAGATGCCAAGTCTCTCTTCACCACCGACGGGATGTTTTTGGGGTGGAGCCTGAGGAGGGCGGGGTTTGGGGAGGGGAGATCTCCAGCTAGCACCTGGATTTTGGCAACCCTAGTCAGGCAGGTCTCATAGTAGCAAGGCCCGGCCTCAGTGAGTCCTCTCTCCAAGGCCAATACAGCCCTGGAAAAGGCTGTCATCCCACTCCCTGCCTTTTACTGACAGAAATCAAGGCTTCATCTGGCCATACTGCTGTAGGGCATTTGTTTTTCAAAGTTACAGGCACTGCTTCTATTATTTTGGTGTTTTTTAAATTCCCTACCGTATTTTTTATTTATTTAAGGTTTTTCTGCAGACCTGGGGGCTTTTCTGAGGTTTGTAGACAGATCCATCTTGTCTGTTCATTACTCTAGTAAATATCCACAGATCTGAACAAATTGAGAATTAGGTATATTGGTATATATCGTTACAACAATATTAGCCAGCCATCTTCAGTAGGTGGGTCTGACATATGTCCAGGTTTCAGAGGAACAAACATGAAATCAATAATTTCCTGAGAATTTTATAATCCTGCTGCTAAATTCAATTATCTATGTGTATTTTAGTGTCTACAAATTGTTAGCGTCAGAAGTTATTCTTTATCACTTAATTAAGGTTATTTTTAGTCTCAGCTTTATAACACTTTCCTTAAATAAAAAGTTATATCTTGACCCATTTAAGCATTAATCATAATACTCCTGTGACAGTATCTTATGGATATCTTGTGTATGGATTATGGAGATCTTGAAAAATATATCCTGAGCTAGGGGGATTTTAGATGGCCCAGAGATGGGTGGGTCAGCTGGGTGAAGTCTGAAAAACTATCACTTTTAGAGCAATACACCACAGATTTTTTAAAAAGCCCTGAAATACTCCTATTTTAAAAACCAGTTCTCATTTTTAATTGAATCTGTAATATCATGCATCCAAAAGACCAGTTTTTAACCAAATTTTATGTGGGGTACAGCATACTTTGGCTACCATCTCTGCATACCCTGGCTACCATCTCTGCATACATATGACATCACCTTAACATGATACCATCAAACACTCCATGGCCTGTAGGGCAGGCTGTTCCTTTGCAGCAGAATGCTTAACAGGGAATTATCAGCTATACACCCAGCAAATGGCTGAAGTCCAGTAATGTTTAAAGTAGTAGCTATGTGTCCAAAGAGGCACCCAGTCCTAGCTGTCAAATTCCCAGTGGACACAAATCAGACACACAACATTCAAGAATGAATCAGGAACACCTGTAGGTTCCGGCTGGAAGCCATTGAAAGCCTGAACACTAATGGTGCAATCCTAGGCATGCATACTCAGAAGTAAAGCCCCCTGAGTCCAATGGGACTTACTTCCTAGTAAGTATGCTTAAGACTGTAGCCTAAAAGTGACACTTCAGTGAAATTGAAACTGCAGAACACAGAAGTTCACTTCTCAGAATGATGCTTGAGATGTATTCCAGCAATTTTTTACAAGATCAGGATATCTCTTAACTGCAAAGAAATGTTTACAAAAGCATACTCATACAAAATCTAAATTTACCCTCAGTGTTTTTCCTTATCAAGCAAGGAAAAGCTTTCCTTAACTCTGTATGTGGATAATAGGGCTATCAGCTTTTAAACTGGTCCCTCTTGCTGCCCCTTTAATATCAATTTGATCTGCAGAAGTTACCAGGTGATGTTATTTATTTAGCTCTATGCCATAAAATGGGTGTGCCACTACATCTGATTGTTTTGATGCGCAACCTGTACTCTGGACAAGAGGTCACAGTTAGAACAGAATATGGAGAAACGGAATGGTTTCCAATTGGCAAAGTTGTCAGACAAGGATGTATTTTATCTCCCTATCTCTTCAATCTATATGCAGAACATATAATTTGGAAAACTGGATTAGATTTAGGTGAAGGTGGAGTGAAAATTGGAGGGAGGAACATTAATAATTTGAGATATGCCGATGACACTACATTATTGGCAGAAAATAGTGAAGATTTGAAACAACTACTGCTGAAAGTTAAAAGAGAAAGTGCCAAAGCAGAACTACAGCTGAACATCAAGAAAACAAAAGTAATGACTACAAGAGAATTACACAACTTTAAGGTTGGCAATGAGGAAATTGAAATTGTTCAAGACTTTC
This sequence comes from Euleptes europaea, assembly GCF_029931775.1. Classification (NCBI taxonomy): domain Eukaryota; kingdom Metazoa; phylum Chordata; class Lepidosauria; order Squamata; family Sphaerodactylidae; genus Euleptes; species Euleptes europaea. The sequence goes on from NC_079313.1 coordinate 58,975,375, forward strand.
AATTCCTTGGTTCCACCATCAACCAAAAAGGAGACTGCAACGAAGAAATCAGAAGGAGATTGAGATTGGGAAGGGCAGCCATGAAGGAGCTAGAAAAGATTTTGAAGTGTAAGGATGTGCCACTGGCAACCAAGATTTGATTAATTCATGCCATCATATTCCCTATTACTATGTATGGGTGTGAAAGCTGGACATTGAAGAAAGCTGATAGGAAGAAGATAGATTCCTTTGAAATATGGTGTTGGAGGAGATTGTTACGGATACCGTGGATGGCCAAAAAAACAAATCAGTGGGTTATAGATCAAATCAAGCCTGAACTGACCCTAGAAGCTAAAATGACTAACTGTGGCTATCGTATTTTGGTCACATCATGAGACTACAAGAGTCAATGGAAAAGACAGTCATGCTAGGAAAAGTTGAGGGCAGCAGGAAAAGAGGAAGACCCAACAAGAGATGGATGAACTCAATAAAGGAAGCCACAGCCCTCAATTTGCAAAATCTGAGCAAGGCTATCAAAGATAGGACATTTTGGAGGACTTTCATTCACAGGGTCGCCATGAGTCGGAGGCGACTTGACAGCACTTAACACACACACACACATGCCATAAAAATCTTCAGCTGCCCATTTCCACCCATTCACATCACCCTTTCTCCCAGTGCTTGAGTCCTGCATACTTCTAACAACAGCAACACAGAGTTTACAAATGATTAGATAAATTAATGGAGGATGAGTCTTTCAATGGCTACAAGTTGCAATGGCTAAGGCAGTACATCACTGCTAACAGCTGTCTGACTGATTGTGGCCTCCAAATGCATATTAGGAAAGCTCAATATTATTCTAATCCTACATACGGCAAAACTAAGGCCCAGTAAGGTAAAATAATAATGGCAATTTCATGCAAACACATAAGAAGAAAAGACATTTTTTCTTTGGAAATGCCAGATAACATTTTCATTCTGTTTCCCCCATCCGAAGTCTCAGTTATATTGGAGCATTATGACTTGATACTTTGGTCTGTGAATGAATTTTATGCATCTTATAAGCAAAAGCATACCCATGGCTTAAGTGTGACAACCTTAGTTGTCTAACTGCAATCCTAAACACAGTTATGGGGAAGTAGGTTCCATTTAAATCAGCAGGAATTACAAGTTTAAAAAAATGCTTCACCTTGAGGGAAACATGGGCTTTTGCTATCTTGGATTTCCAAATGCCTGCTCAAGACAGAGAGAGACCTCACTTTGACTCACTCATGCAAAAGGCCTCAGGTCGGGACCATAGAGTTTTTGGAGGAATGTGCTAGAGCTAGAGCCGCCGGCCACCTGAGTGGTGGCAGGCAGCCCCCTTAATTGGCAGGCAATTGCCTGACATTACCTGGTATCTGGCAACCCTAGTTCTGGCTGACCAATCTAACTAGTCATTACTCAATAAAGATTAACATCTGACCTAGAATACTTATTTGGGCTTTCATCCTCTGAACCAGATGTTACCTGTCCAGACTAAAGAAATAAAGTCCAGATAGAACTCCAAAGTCCAAAATCCCAGAAGCAGGTTGTTTTCTGGCTACACAAGGCCCAACCTACAGTCAACAGAATGTAGATTTTTGAGAATGATCATTTTGCCAGCAAAATAGGCTGGAATGACGTTGATTCATAGAAATTAATAACAGTTTCTTAAATTATATCTCTAGCCAATAAACAGCACCCAACAAGCTGGTTTTTGAGGAGGCAGGCAGAATTTCAAAGAATTGTTTTAAATTCCTGCTGGAAACTTCACAGCAAATAAACCAAGCATGCTTCAACAAACTAGCCAGTAAACAAAGTAAGCTTCTGCACTAGAAAGTTAATGAAGATGATCCCTGTTTTGCACTGCTTCTTTATTTGCACACTTTTGCACATTTAATAGACCTTTGCTATGAAGCTCACTGAGTAACGAGTTGCTCAGACTCTCTCAGACTAGCCTAATGAGGTTATTGGGATGATAAAAGAGGGAGAGGTCCATGTATGTGGCCCTGATCTCTTTTGGAGAACAGGCAGAATGAAAACCGAATACTAAATTAGACTGCTTGTCCATCTAGATCAGTGGTTCCCAAGCTTTTTTTGACCAGGGACCACTAGGACTTTTTTGTTCGGTGCAGGGACCCCAAGGTTCAAAATAAAAATTCTGAGAATTTGAAAATAAACTTTAATCATAACTGTTAGTTAAACATTAAACTTAGAAAAATATTTGAATATATATTTTTATAATAGATAACTTTTAATTGAAAATATTAATTTATTATGGGTTTATAACTTTGTTTCGCAGAGCTTAATTTAGTTCTCGCGGACCCCTGGGGGTCCAAGGACCCCTGGTTGGGAACCAGTGATCTAGATCACATGAACATGTGAAGTGACCTTATACTGAATCAGACCACTGGTCCATCAAAGCCAGTACTGTCTACTCAGACTGGCAGCAGCTTTCCAGGGTCTCAGGTAGAGATCTTTCACGTCATCAACCAGATCCTTTTAGCTGGAGATGCTGGGGATTACACCTGGGACCTTCTACATGCCAAGCAGATGCTCTACTGCTGAATCACAGCCCCTTCTCATCGTTGTCTACTCTAACTGGAAGTCCAAGGATTGAACCTGGCGCTTTCTGCAGGCAACACATGGATGCTGTTCTTGAGCCACAGCCCCTGCTTTTTCCTCTATAGAGGCACTGCCATTCTGAATTCAAGTGCGCTTAGGAGGCATCATAGCAGGGTGGCTAGTTGGTGACTTCAGACCATCTAATCAAGGGGTACTTCTGTAGACTGAAAATCATCATGGCAACAGATATAAAGTTAGAAATAAACAACTCCACATTCAGTGTTGTAAAAGCACACTCCAAAGTATAGGGTTTTCACAGAGAAACTTAACTGAAAGGAAATTCTAGCAGGGGAATAGGTAATCCAATATGCCAAAGGTTCCCATAGGAACACCACATCTTTTATTTATACCTGCTTGGAACAGCTGCCTCATTTGGAGTCTGGCGTGTCGAAAGTACAGGCAGCAGTTCCTAAAGCTGAGCTGTTGCAAGCTAGTCTCCCTGCTGCTAAACAAGCTTCTTGGTGCTCTTAAGCCCACTGCCTTTCAATGGTTACTGGCTTCTTGTGGTTCATTAAAGTCCACCATGCAGCATTTTTAAGGCTCTCCATAAATAGCATATGCTACGAAATGGCCTCCCCTGAATCCTGTCCTTGTACAGCTACAATCTGATGTGTATGTTGGGCTGCAGTAGGGTCAGGCTGCTGGGGCATAAAAAGAGATGGTGCTTTTCCAAATGGCAGGTTCCCCGAGCATCTGCTGTGCTCCATCTCAGAGACAGAACTATGCATGATGCAATGAGCATTCACAGCTTACTCTCATTAGCACCAAGCCAGTGGCCATGGCTCCTAGACGAAACAGCTGGGTGGTTAGCAAACTTACAGCACATTCCTGAGCTTGGGTGGCGAAAGTGATTAGGAGGCTCAGGGGGCCTTGCGCCGGTGTAAAAAGCACTTATGTCAGTCCCCCGGATGGTGCGCCTGAGAGTTGCCTTCCCAGCCCTTCTTTCAGTCAGTGTGTGTGTGTGTTGCTGCAAGCCCCCACCCCAACCTGGAGCTTTTGTCAAGGGAAAGAGTGGTGCTTGGGTGTAACTTGGAGGGTTGTGGGGACAGGCGAAGGTGGTGCTCCTGATACATGGCATCCTGTGGCCGAGCCCTTGGGCCCGTCCATTTGCCATTCTCCCGATTCCTCCAGGAAATCTCCTGCCCTTCTACTCCCGCCCTGCTCTCCCTGCCTCCCTCGCACCCCCGCCCTTCCCCCTGCATTCCTCCCCCTTAGGGGGCCATCCCATTTCACGACCTGCCCCTTAGGAGGCCTCCCAGCTGCGCCATTGCTGCGCCTGGCCCCGCTGCGGCAGCGTGCCTTTGGCCTAAGGAATGCGCTGTTAGAATATTACTACCCAAGGCTGCCAGCTGAGAGGTGCCTGCCCTATTTAAAACAGTACCTGTACACACTTGGAATCACATCTTCAATGTGGCCATCGATTCCCTTCTGGTTTAAGGTCTGAAAACTCAGTAGGGGTTGTATTAAAAAGTATAGGTACTTGTACAATAATTAGGACAGGCAGCCAGGAAATCCAAAGAAAATGTCTTGCTGATCACTTATGAGCAGATGGACCTCAAAGGGTTATCAAACTATTTGGGCACCAAGGATGTTGTGTGACAGAGACTGATGTGCCTGGGCAGTGACTCATGGTGCACAGCAAATCAAAGATAAGTGAGCTCAAGAATGTTTAACCATGTTAGAGTAATGAGAGAAGAAGCCTAACAAGCGGAGGAAACAAGCCATGGAACCAGCACCCTGGGAAATTTGTTGTTGATTGGAGGGTGGCACAAATGAAGATCAGCCATCAAAGGTAGCCTTCACCATTACCCCAAGACTAAGATTCCCCCCCCCCCAGTATTGTGCTGAGGTGTTAATGCCTGTTCCAAGATGAACTTTACAGTTAGGGTTTGAGAATTAGATGTGAAAAAAGATTCCCCCAGTTAGACTTTTGTAGGGATTAGGGGGTCTGGAGCTACATGTTGCTGAATCTCAGTTTTCTGAGTGTTGTGAAAAAAGCCTGGACTATTTTGGGTTATGCTTGAGCCCTCCAGAAAGTGATGTTCAATTCTGCCATTTACTAGATGGCTTTTAAAAAGTAATCTATATCTTGAACTAATAGATCAAATTTCAGGTTTCGAAGTCATGTAGAAGTAGCCTAACAAGTCTGAAGGTCTGTGTGTAAGACCCAAGCATCTTTATGTAAATGATATGTTTGTCATTCATAGAGTGTCAGAATAGTTAGGTGGCTCTAAAAGAGATAAACATTGAAATGTGAGCTTTCTCATTTACAAATGAGGAGCTGGAACAGTACTGGAAGCTCTGGCTTTCCCACTGCCCTGGTCCTTATCAGAGATGCTATGACATATTTAGCCTTAACAGAAATGCCTCTTAGTCTATGCAGGCGTTTCTTCCACAAAACCCAGGAAGGAGAGGGTAGTTGGGATCATCAACACAGCAGAGCAACTCCTGCAGAATTTATTGTGCTTTAGGCTGGAGCTGTGGGCCATTCCAAGACAATGCATAATGGGTGCCGAAAGAATGTCTCCTGTTGAGCCCAGGTGCTCCTTCTACACTCTTCAAGAAAGAACACTTAAAATTTAGGAGTGCTGTCATGTTCAGTCTGTCACCTATCCTCTTTGGCTTCTTAGCCCAATTTCTGCCAGGTTCTAAATCGTGAGCGTGTACTTTCTTCTTAACCACTGTACACAGCTCTTCCTCTCTATGTGAGGTCTTCATGTAGATCCGTTGTCTCCTTGGCCCTTCCTTTATTTAGCAGTTCTTTGTTTCTACCATACATCTTTTCAAGCCCTTGATTTTCGGTCTACTCTTTCCTTCTTTCTTTAGTCATCCTGACCATCAGCCACTAATGCTGCCTGCCTATCACTCCCATTTTTAGCTGCTTCCAACCAAAAGCATGTATCCACTTAAGCTCAGTGTATGCTTTCCCTACATTCGCCATTTTTAGCCTCCCCTTTCTTCAAGTCCACATCTTCAGTACTGCTTTCTTCTCTCCATGCTCTTCAGGTGCTTCTTTATTGATTTATTTATGTTATTTATAGTCTGTATTTCTCACAGGGACTCAAGGAAGATTACACATAGTGAGTCAGTAAAGGTAAAGGTCCCCTGTGCAAGTACCAGATCATTCCTGATCCATGGGGTGACGTCACATTCCGACGTTTCCTAGGCAGACTTTGTTTACGGGGTGGTTTGCCAGTGCCTTCCCCAGTCATCTTCCCTTTACCCCCAGCAAGCTGGATACTCATTTTTACTGACCTCGGAAGGATGGAAGGCTGAGTCGACCTTGAGCCGACTACCTGAAACCAACTTCCGTTGGGATCGAACTCAGGTCATGAGCCGAGCTTGGACAGCAGTACTGCAGTTTACCACTCTGCATCACGGGGCTCCACAAAAAACGAGACATTCAATAACCAATGCATTAGGATTTCAGAAGTGTGGAACCACCAAAAAGAACTGAAGCATAGCATGACACATTAAGCAGTACAGAAATTACATAAATAGGATCCTACTTACAATAAGCTAAACACAGCAGTATAGACCACAGTCCCAATAATTTCTCCAAGTAAGTTTGTGAACCATTTTGTACAATGTAACCCTATTACCTACACAGAAAAGCCCTGATGAGTAGTTCAGTTTTACATCATTTGCAGAAGGCCAGGTGCGGGAGAGCTCCTCTGACCTCTTCGAGCAGGCCGTTCCACAAAGTGGAACCCACAATGAAGAAAGCACATGTATGAGCAGTTGTTGATTTTGCCCATTTGCAGGTTAATGCCTGCAGAAGCCCCTGCTGACTTGAGCAAAGTTGTCATGGTGGAGCATAGCGAGAGAGGTGGTGCCACAAATATGATGGGCCACAACCATGAGGGACTTTGTATGTGATAGCCAATACCTTAAACTCAGCCTGGTAACAGATGGGCAGCCTCTTCTTACTCATCTTTCCAGTCTTCAGCCTGCCACTCAAAATTTCATTTCCTGAGCAGCTGGAATGTTTGCAAACATTCCATGATATCAAAATAGTTCCTGTCAACTGCTGTAAGAGGTCCCATCACAAAATCTCATGATATATAATATTGTATAGGAAAGCTAAATCTTCCCTGAATAAGCTTGCATAGGCAGCAAGTTGATAAATTATACTTCTATGCAAAGCAAAATTCCAGGCAAAGTGAAACATGAAGCTGTTCCATGAAAACAATCTCTGAAAAGAAATGTGTGCCTAGTGCTAATTTTTTTTTTTGCATGTGTGTAAGTCACATAAAGAAACTTGGGTGACAGTACAGCAAACTCTCACATCCAACAGTCAGTGTTAGATCTACAAGCACAGAGAATCTACTTGAACTCTTCCAGGCATGACAGAGAGACTACCGGTACATCTATCAGACCAAAACTGATATTCAGTGGAGAGAGTAAAAAAGGCTGTTAGTTTTTAAATGTTCCATAAAAACCTGGGCTTTGGAAAACAGATGTTCATTTGGTCTGCCTTCAGTGCATTTGCTTGCATAAACCTTGAAAATCCTTCTGAGTGTTTTTTTTTAAAATCATTAGCCATGGTTCTATGATGCTGACACTCTTTTCAAAGTTGAGAAAGAAGATGAACTTTGTAGAAACATAACGAGTCATTGGGGATGTTATTTACTTCACATGACCCAAAGAAAACAAAGGTCTGTCACCAGTCAAAGAAACCATATTCTACAGATGAATTCATAGCTTCTGGCCTTGTTTAAGGATTCTCTTAAAAATGCTTTCAAGGCCTTTATTTTGTAGAACTTGACAGGATGATAGAATTAGATTTGTTGAATCCCACTAAACTGTATAGTAACGTGTCATCAACTTCACTTACTTTTCAAGTATTTTTCTGGGTAGAGCCTGTTAATCTACCACATAAAACCATGACATGAAAAAAGGGCAACTCAATCAGTTATCCATGCGACAGAATGTTCACCATTCAACACAGTTATGTTCAATGACTTGTTACTGTTAGTAGAACACAGATGGCCGGCGTAAAGGTAGACCAAAGGGTGAAAACACATGGTCGCTTTAGCCTCCTTTATTCCCTGTTTCAGGCAGGATTCTGCCAGGATCGAACGCACATCTGGCAAAATGCATGCATTCGATCCTGGCTGAATCCTAGCTGAAACAGGGAATAAAGGAGGCTCAAGCGACCATGCGTTTCCGCCCAATGTTTCCAGCCTGGATGTAAATGTTATCTCAAGGTCCTACTAGCTTTGTTGAAAGGACAAAGTGGTTTTGCTTAAGGGACTGGCAGGCTTGGTGTTGTTATAGGGTTGCTTGCTGCTGACATATGAAGTGCCAGTGTCTGGACGCCAGGGGAAGCCAAATGCTATCAGCCTGAGCCAGAGGAAAAAGTGTGGGAGAAAGTGAGGTAAAACTCAAACTATTTTCCCCATTTATAACAAAGATGGCAGTCAATATCATGAATGCTGGACTTGGACCAGGGAATAACATCAACAAAAAACAACAAAAACCCTGGGCTCAGATCAGTTCATCCCAAGCCTTTCTGTTGGTCTTACGGCCATGTACTCATGTGTCTTGTGTTACACAGTGACAATAGTAATTCATATTAAAAATAATGTATGAACATTGTGAACAAATTTATCCTGCCTTTGGCCAAAGAAAAAGTGACCTTTTAGAGAAAAATGGAGGCAAATGCTAAACATCTATCAAAGTAGCCAGGAAAATGGGGACAAGAAAACCCAAAACACTGCAACCTTTTACAAATCTGAACCAAATTAACTTTCCCAATGCTCTTGATACTAGCCTCTCCCTGAGGTATGGGCATGAATTTAACCTAACTTTTCTTGAATCTTCCTCTCTTTCATGGTTTTGTAAATAGTAAGGGTGACTGCAAAGGACACAGAGTTAATCTGTAATAGAAAGATATTGTCGAAGGCTTTCACGGTCAGAGTTCATTGGTTCTTGTAGGTTATCCGGGCTGTGTAACCGTGGTCTTGGAATTTTCTTTCCTGACGTTTCGCCAGCAACTGTGGCAGGCATCTTCAGAGTAGTAACACTGAAGGACAGTGTCTCTCAGTGTCAAGGGTGTAGGAAGAGTAATATATAGTCAGAAAGGGGTTGGGTTTGAGCTGAGTATTGTCCTGCAAAAGTATTGTCCTGTAAGTATCAAGATAATGTGCTAATGAGGGTATGGTATGTTAATATGGAACCATTGTATCCTGAAGTGATCTGTTAATGTGTGTAATCCAAAACTAATCTGTATGGCTATTGTTGAATGTTGTCTTTGTCTGGAGGTTTTTCAGGGCTTGGCTTCCTGCCCTGAAAAACCTCCAGACAAAGACAACATTCAACAATAGCCATACAGATTAGTTTTGGATTACACACATTAACAGATCACTTCAGGATACAATGGTTCCATATTAACATACCATACCCTCATTAGCACATTATCTTGATACTTACAGGACAATACTTTTGCAGGACAATACTCAGCTCAAACCCAACCCCTTTCTGACTATATATTACTCTTCCTACACCCTTGACACTGAGAGACACTGTCCTTCAGTGTTACTACTCTGAAGATGCCTGCCACAGTTGCTGGCGAAACGTCAGGAAAGAAAATTCCAAGACCACGGTTACACAGCCCGGATAACCTACAAGAACCAATGTAATAGAAAGAGTCCCGCACAATGTTTTGAAGGAAGTTGGGTAGGAGGCAATCTAATGGTTTTAGTGTCAGTTGTATCATTGCATACCCTGAAATAAAAAGAGCCATTTATCATCAAAGTCAAAGGTCACACTGTGGGAGGAAATCAATCTTTCATAGAAGGCCTTGCTGTTTCCTAGATTCAAGCCTCTTCCCTTTCCCAGGGCACATAATGAGATAACTGCATTTCTACACTTGGAATCTCTACATACGTCCAGGCAACACAAAGATGCCTCAAAAATTTCAGTTGTCATGAACAACACATCTGAGGAAGTTTGAATACTCCTTTATGCAGGTCTAACAAATTCTAACTAAAATTACTTCTCTATATCACTGTGATACAGTGTTTTGAGTGTTCGACTAGGATCTGGATGCCCCAGGCTGCCGTGGAAGCTTTCTGGGTCACCTTGGGTGAGTCACACACTTTCAACCTAACCCACCCCACACAGTTGTGGTAAGGATAAAATGGAGGAAAGGAGAACAATATAAGTCACTTCAGGTTCCTGTTGGACGGAAAGGTGGGGTTCAACTGAAGTAGATAAAGAAATAAATTCACCCCCTTTCTCAGGCAGCAGGTCTTATCTCATGAACCTACGTTCTTAGACACATGTCTGCCTGTGCTCCTTTTCTCTGAAAGAAGCACACATTCACAAAACAGCTCTCATGAATCCAGTGTGGAGAAACTATCCCTCTGTCCCAACCATCTTCTCACTCTGCTTTTAGCTATAAAGTTACTGGTTTGGACTTTAGCATGAGACAAAGCAAAACTTTTGGGGGAGTAGAACTTTAATGTGCTTTCCAATAATCCTTCAAAGCCTGCTAATTCAAACAATGTCCTACACCAGGGATCCCCAACCTTTTCAAGCCCGTAGGTACCTTGGAAATTCTGATATTGGGTGGTTGGTGCAATCATAAAATGGCTGCCAAAAGAGGTGGAATCAACCACAAAATGGCTGTCACAGGAGGCAGAGCCAACCACAACACGTCAGGAAGAGGGGCTATTTGTAATTTTAATAGTAGCTCTTCAAAAGTTCAGGCAGATGCTGTGTTTAACAGGATCCCCTTTAAAATGAATACATTGTTTTCCTTCCAGAATCTTGCCACAGTGATCACGGCTAATATGATTGCATTAGGTGTGTGGCTCCACCCTTTCTTTAATATCTGCCTTTTGTCCTTATTGGCCAGAGTTTCCTTGCATCGTATAAGTTTTATTGCATTAGCCCAAAGCCATAGCAAATCACCCGAAACTCCTTGCATCCTTCTTACTCGAATATAGTGTAACTGGGGGAGGGCACCCCCACACCCCAATGAGAAGTAATAAGGTAACAAGGGTACCTTTGGGGAAGATGGCTTAGAAAGGTATGCAAATAACTGCACCCTGGAAGAGGGCTTAGAAAGGTATACAAATAACTGCACCTTTTATTGACCACAGACTATTTTTCTAACCTTCTTAGCATCCATTCTGATCCAGACCAGTCATGATGAAAAGCTTCTAAGTGCATGGCAGTTGTTGAACTGTGGTTTAACTCTCCTCTCTTTCAAGAATACAAGGGGTAGCTTTTTCCAGGGTGGTGGTCCTGTACCCTCGAGCAAAAGAATCATTGATCCATTGACCTTGAGCAGCGTAAATCTAATGTTTGAGGGATATAAGGACTGAAAGAAATCTTGCCACTGACAATGTAGCCTTGGGATCCCTGTCACTTAATAAAAAAGGCATTATGTCAGACACAGATGCATTAGATTTATATGTTAAAAGGGGAGAGATATAACGTGATCGAAGTTCCTCACAGAAGCGGCATTCCAAGAGGGCATGAGCTAATGAATCAATAGAGCCAGAAGAGCAAGGACAGGTCCTGTCTGGGTATGGTATGTTCAGAATTCTGCCCTGCATAACCATAGAGGGGTTTGCATTCAGTCTAGCTAAACAGAAGGCTCTAGAAAGACGAGGAATTGTCAAATAACAAGTATAAGCAGGCAAACCACGTGGTGGTGGTATTCCGAAAAACTGAGATGAACAAATGTGGCGAGCACGAAAAGTAGTGCTCGTTTTGAATACCTACAACCTTTTCTTTCTGATACCTGCCTCTCCATCTTGGGCCTTCCTTGTTGCAACAACATCCTCCACATACTGCCAGAAAGTTCATTTTATAAATTGGGGAGCTTCAAAAGCAGTTTCTAATAGTGTGCTAGTGGGGGCAAAGACACGGGAGAAGAATGAGAAACGTGGGTGCTTGCCCCAAAGTCTAACATACATTTAAAGGGGTTCTTTGAGTTTTAACCCATGCCGTGCCCCCTTAATTGTGGGGTTGAGGGGGTACACAGTGAAATTAGCTAAGCAAAGGTCTTTCTACAATGAGTGTAGCACCCTACTTTGGGCAGTTAAACCTGACTGCAAGAGATGAAAAATGTAACAATGGAGTGTAACAGATGTGAGAACATTCTACAGAATCACACCCCTGCCTCTCAATTTGTATGTTTTAAAAAATTAAAGCCTCGAGAAACTATTGTCATTAGAAAGCTAGGTCATTAATCATCTCAGTATGTTGTATAATTGAAAGAAAAAAAAACACTGATACTGCAAAAAACCATCTTCATTTTATTTTATATTTTGCCTCTGGGTAACTCTTTCAATGTTCTATTTATAGGATGAGTTAGTTAATTTGTATTGCACAGAATTTTAGAGGGGGAACTGTTCTGTAACCCTTTGGGTTATGCAGGAACCCATTTCAGCAAGCTAATGAGCTTGGGTGGCACACTGAGATGAACATTAAATTACAGTAGCGGGGAGGCTGCTGTGATAACTACTTTTCTCGCCCTCTTGGGTATCTATATTGTAACCTAAATGTGTCACTCGCTCATTCTTTTCATGCAAATCTATTATCTGCTGCAGCACAAAAGAGAAACTAATACAAGATTCCCTCTAACATCATCCCACCCCAGTTGTTTCCCCTTCACTTCTGTTGTCACTCTTTCTTGTTCCTTTGATGACTATTTGCATTCAAATTAATATTTTTAATATGATAAGCCAAAGCCTCTACGTTCCAGAGTGGATCCCTTTTCATCTAGGGTGCTGTTTCATATAAAATGTTGTTTTAAATCAGTTCTGATGTGTTGGCGTATATACGTTTCAGTCAGAGTTACACTGCATTGCAGGTTTTGTAGTTTTAAGGCTACATAAACAGTTGTAAATGCACCTGCAGGGATCTGAGGTGGAATGCTGCCACCTTTTTGGTGGTAACATTCCACATAGGGTTCAATGACGTAGGATTCTGCATGAGGTTCAATTATATGAGAGCTGTTGTGGCATGGGAGTTCACTCGAGTCAATGTGGCTCAGGTTGATTTTTACCACACAACCAAAAGACATATTTATGGTTCAAATAGGTCCAAACCACGTGAAAGCTGCTTCCTGCAAACAGCCATCTATGCAGAAGGTACCACAATTTTCCTTCTCAGTTGCAAATCTGTCATCAGTCTAATGTGTAAATAAATGTTGGCTAGACCTCTCCAGAAACAATATGGAGTAACTGGTTTAATTTGTCTGAAATCTAGCGTTGAACCAAAAAAATTAATCAGACTCTAGTTTAGGTCTGGGTTGTCTGATGGGCCTTTAGGCTCCAGGACAAGCCACGCCTCATGGACTTCAATTCCTGTGTCAATTCCTGCACCTGTGTTAAGGACAAACCCTGACAGCACTCCCCATAGTGCAAATTATGAGAAGTGAGATGCCCATGGATGCCAGGAAGCATAGCAATTAAATTTCTGAAGCTTCTCAGTATCCTCGCACCCTGCACAAGCACCTACCATAGAATCTCTTGGCCCTACTGCAGAAACTGGGGCCTCGGTCCTTCCCACAGCATCCCTTGGAGTTCTTCTTGCTGTTCCATTTGCCTTGGTACGTTTCACAAAATGGGAAGTGGGGTGCGAAGTAAGTAGAGTGAAAGAGAGCACGTGGCAGGGATAATCAATATCAGTTCCATTTCAGGTCAGACAAAATACTGGTGTGAAATGGATCCATGTTGAAAAGGAAAACCGAAAATCCAGCAATTACGGAATTTATGCTATGAGCAAAGGAGATCTTACACAAAATATTTTACCAGTTTCTTTCTTTTGGCTTTTGTCTGCATTAGACTATCTAGAACTCAGAGTGGTGGTGGTAGTGGGGAAGTGTTAGCTTTTCTGGTGCTACTGCAACTTACATCTCCTGAGTGGGATGACACTCTAAAAGTAAGTTGCTTGTCTCCCTGAAGAAAGAGTCATTTCATTTCTCTGATGCTTTCAGATGACTTCTGCTAGATGTTAAGATTTATCTGAACAGTGAAGAATAAGTTCCAGGCAGCTCTTATAACCTACTGGAGTCAAGGAAGGAATTCTTCCTTTTGTGTCTTACCTTTGAGACCACACAGCATACGCTCTTGCATTCACGGCATATTCCAACTCAAAGCGGCTACGCAGAGCAGCAACATGGCTACGGCCAGGACACCCTCGAGCAACCAGGCAATCCGATGAAGAGGAAGGAGAAAGAGAACCGCTGCTGTTGCTGGAGGCTGGAGACATTAGCTGGATTGAAAAAAAAGAGGACATTGTCAGTATCCACTTATGACAACTGGAGAGTCTTGCCAGAAGGGCTGACAGCAGCATTCGACACTTGCAGTATGTCACAAGTACCCTGCTGCACTTTCTTTGCTATTTCTACTGGTCTCATCATGCTCAATGTCATTGATACAGAATTGGTTGCCAAGGGGACGTCAGTCATAATAACCTGTACAAAGGCACTCTGTGATATTTGTTGTTTAAGGGAATGGAATCACATTCATTTTCACCCTCTGTATGTGGAAAGGGAAAGGCCCTTCACCCCTTTTTTTCTGGTTGTGAGCTAGAAACCGGGATGACTTCCTTTTCATTAAATCAAGTAGAGTCACTTTAATTATTAGTGGAATGTTGTCCATTTAGTCGGGTTGCCAGCTCCGGGTTGGGAAATACCTGGAGATTTTTGGGGTGGAGCCTGAGGAAGGAGGGGTTTGGGGAGGGGAGGGACTTCAGTGCTTTAGAGTCCAATTACCAAAGTGGCCATTTTCTCCAGGTGAACTGATCTCTACCAGCTGGAGATCAGTTGTAATAGCAGGAAATCTCCAGCTAGTACTTAGAGGTTAAACAATAAATACGTGTGCTGAATAAACCACAGTTAAACAAATATACAGCACCAGCTCAATAATAAATATATCAATCCTCACTTTGGTTTTCCAAAACCCACTATGTATTAGCGTATATGGAAAAAACAGAACTCCAAACATAAATTGTAAGAAAAATCAAACAAGGTTACATCACCTGGTTAGTGCTTCCAAGAAATCAGAATGATTACATCACCAATATATACTTATAAGAGCAACTAACCACAGAACTGAATATCAGAATTGATTACAAAAGAAAGAAGGTTACATCACCAGGTATATATTTTTAAAAGCAACAAAACAAGAAACCAGTCCACGTATCCCCCAATGAAGGTAGGAATTTCAACAACCTTAGAGGTAAAACAGTCCAAGGTAAGTTAGTGTTTCCAAACTTAAAGGTTCAACAGTCCAAGGTAAGTGAGTGTTTCCAAATTTCAACGGGTAAGTAACTCTTTCCAAAGCAAAGAGGATTCCAAATGAGAAAGGACTGGAATCTTCTTTGCTTTGGAAAGATTTACTTACCCGTTGAAATTTGGAAACACTCACTTACCTTGGACTGTTGAACCTTTAAGTTTGGAAACACTAACTTACCTTGGACTGTTGTACCTCTAAGGTTGTTGAAATTCCTACCTTCATTGGGGGATACGTGGACTGGTTTCTTGTTTTGTTTCTTTTAAAAATATGTACCTGGTGATGTAACCTTCTTTCTTTTGTAATCAATTCTGATATTCAGTTCTGTGGTTAGATGCTCTTATAAGTATATATTGGTGATGTAATCATTCTGATTTCTTGGAAGCACTAACCAGGTGATGTAACCTTGTTTGATTTTTCTTACAATTTATGTTTGGAGTTCTGTTTTTTCCATATACGCTAATACATAGTGGGTTTTGGAAAACCAAAGTGAGGATTGATATATTTATTATTGAGCTGGTGCTGTATATTTGTTTAACAGTACTTAGAGGTTGGCAACCCTACACTTTAGCCATTTGACTGATGCCTTCTTATGTCAATACCAATGAAAACTCTGTTTCCTGCTTTTGTAATAGCTGGAAACCAGGACTGCTGCCTAGAAAAAAAGAGGGAAGTAAACAGAGTTAGGCCTTTCTGAGGCCTGGTTCTGCTAGTTTGGAGTCCATTAGTTGTAAGTAGTTCAGCATGTGGTATTACCTGTTTATATAACATAACACACACTTTATATGCTCAACATTTCAACAGACAACATTCTCCCTCGCTGAAAGCAATATTTCCCATCTGATCCACAGGGTAAATATTTAGTATTTTTAAAAGGATGTTCTTTTAAATTTTAAGCTTTCTACTTAAAATTCCAATTAATATTCTAGACAGAACAAAAATCCAAAACGAGAGGGAGTTAGATTTGTGTACACCATCCCCTTCTCTTCCCATCTTTCCCATGTAGGAAATAATGAAAGAATGGACACAACACCAGAATTACCTGGGATCCCCCTGAAACTGCTTCCCAGGGCCAGGCTGAAAGGAGATCCTGGATACAGACATTTACTTTGCCCATAAGGGCATCTGGATGGGGCCACGAGGTTTGCTTCCTCTCAAACAGAGTCAAAGAATGTTTGTCTTAGTATGTTCAGAGTAGCTATAATATGAAGTAACTGCTGGATCTCACCATGTGCAGACATTTTCAAGGGACACACTGACCATAAAAAACTATCATCATAAAAATAACTTTATATTGATGCCACTATTGATACCTATATCTATATGCAAGGATCAGGCATTATGCTTGTTTCTGATCAGTTCTTTGGTTATTCATTCAAACAGTTTACAACATTCACATATACAAATGAAGAACCACGGACTGAAAATCCCGACTCTTAATTCAGACAACAGTGAATCTTTTTGGTTTTACTTTTTTTTAATAAAAAGGGAATATATATTAATATATAGCAACAATACTAAGGAGTGCCAAAGTACAACTGCAGAAGAGTGAATCTTGTTTCAGAGCATTATGCTTTTCAAAAGGAACATCAAAAGGAACATTTTCTGAAAAGGGAGAGGGAAGAACTAAAAGTGTCCTTATTTCATGTAGCCAATAAAGATTCTGAAAATTTCCCACCCTTTACCAACATTTGCTCCTTTAAACTTTACCTTTGGGTCACTTTGCCGATAGAAGTGATGAGTTTAGCTTCCTAAATATTGCTTTTCCTCCTGCATCACATATGAACTCCTGCCAATGTATCACAGTAGCTATGTGGGTCTCCTGTGAGACCACATGGTTACTGGTGATATACTGTTTTACTTTCCCTAAACAAACAAGAAAGTAAAACAACAACAAGAAAAGAAAACAAAAACCCTCAAACCCAAAAAGGTCTTCTTAAAAGCACTTCCACCTAAACACAAAGCAATCTGCAGCTGTAGCCTAAAAATGAAACAGATGATAGGCATCATGGCTCTGGCCCTTCAGCTCATGAGCAGTGGTATACTTTGAGAGGGTGAGTGGGGGGAGACTTCCCTCACACAGAGGAAGGCTTATTCCAGGAACCATTTACTAAAATCTAATATGATTCCTGTTTTATCAGTCATCTTTAGGGTTGCCAACCCCCAGGTACTAATTGGAGATCTCCTGCTATTACAACTGATATCCAGCCAACAGAGATCAGTTCACCGTGAGAAAATGGCTGCTTGGCAGTTGGAGTCTATGGCATTGAAGTCCCTCCCCTCCCCAAAACCCACCCTCCTCATGCTCTGCCCCCAAAATCTCCCACCGGTGGCAAAGAAGGACCTGGAAACCCTAGTCATCTTCTCTTGTCCAAAAGACAAAAGGAGCCATAGAATGAAATCAAATTTATCTGACTCAGCTGACTGTCTTAGAAAATATTTGATCCAGTCCTTTCTCAGTCCTTTCTCAGTACCCATCTGAATTTACCTTTCCTCAAGACAAATCCGCTGGCTCCAAGCATGCCGGGCTTGCCATACTGAGACCCAAGAACCTGCTTTCAAATGCAAGAGAGCAGGTCTGGCACATGAGGAGACAAATAGCCATGAAGGAGAGGCCTTCAGAGGCCCTGAGCAAACATCCTACCTCCCACACATTTGTTAGGGGGCACTATGGCAGGGTTTTAAGGGGGTAAGAAATCCAGAAATTCTCCTTTTAGGGCTCCGGTGGTGGTGGTGGGAGTCCAAAAGAGGCGACAGAATGGCTTGCACCAATTCAGACTGCAAAGCACATTTTTGAATGGAAACAAGAAGAAGAGTTGGTTTTTATACCCCACTTTTCTCTACCTCTAAGGAGTCTCAAAGCAGCTTACAACCACCTTCCCTTCCTCTCCCCACAACAGACATTTTGTGAGGGAGGTGGGGCTGAGAGAGTTAAGAGACAACTGTGACTAGCCCTAGGTCACCCAGCAGGCTTCATGTGGAGGAGAGGAGAAACCAACCTGGTTCACCAGATTAGAGTCCGCTGCTCATGTGGAGGAGTAGGGAATCAAACCTGGTTCTCCAGATTAGAGTCTACTGCTCTTAATCACTACTCCACTCTGGCTCTCTGTAAATACTCACTGTATATACACTTCATAAATGCTCACTGTAAATAGAAAACAAGCACAGGAGCTGTGGCTCTGCTATGGTTTTTTATTGCACATTGAGGCATCCAAAAGTAGTAACTTGAAGTCTGAAGTGGTACAGTCCATTCTTTCTCCTCTGCATTCTACTGCTTTATTCTCAGCCCAGTCCATTGCAAGCTCTTTCCCACTCCTCTGGTTGTGTGGCACAGTGGCAGCCTCTGAAATGCAGGTTTTTCTTGCAACATCAAGATCACATTCTCCCTGGACTAAATAGGAAGAGCTGAAGTAATGATGTGGATTCCTGCCACATGTTCTGGGACTTCTCACTTTGAACAAGCAGTGAAGGAAGAAGCTCTCAGAGACTCCCACATTATCTGAATTATATTAGAATCCCCTCTTTGAAATTAGACACTACTATCTAGCTTCTAGCCAATATTTCAAAAACCCAGAGTGATAGTTCTCTCCCTCCAGGTAGAAATCTGGTCCATGTTGAGAGAAAATTAAACTAATACAAGAATTCTAATATTGAGGTAGAAAAGAGCAAGAGTCCAGTAGCACCTTAAAGACTAACAAAAATATTTTCTGGTAGGGTATGAGCTTTCGTGAGCCACAGCTCACTTCTTCAGATACAGCTAGAATGTGAATCCAAGTAGAGGAGAGTGAATTCAGACAAGCATTAGTATGTAAATGTTAACAGTATGTAAATGTGAATAGCAGGCGTGATGGGATTAGGTGTAGTATGCAGAAGAATCTGTGATGTCCAGGGGAGAGATGGGTGTGGAGAAATCAGCATTGGTAATGAGCCATGAATGCAAGGTCTTTATTCAGCCCAGGTAAATGCATTGTCTTTAGTTTGAATATCAACTGTAATTCAGCAGTTTCTCTTTCCAATCTCCCTTTGAAATTCCTTTGTAAGAGAACTGCTACTCTTAAATCTGCAACAGAATGTCCTGGAAGGCTGAAATGTTCTCTCACTGGTTTTTGAATGTTGTGGTTTCTGATGTCAGACTTAAGTCCATTTAATCTTTGTCTAAGAGACTGACCTGTTTGTCCAGTGTAGATTGTGGAAGGGCATTGCTGGCATGTGATGGCATAAATCACATTAGAAGATGAGCAGGAGTATGAACCTGAGATAGTATGGCTGACTCTGGTGGGTCCAGAGATGATGTTCCTAGAATCTATATGAGGGCAAAGTTGGCACCTTGGTTTGTTGCAGGCCTTGGTGCCAGAGTCCATGTTCCTGTTAAGTAGTTTATCATCATGGGTGAGAAGTTGTTTTAGGTTAGCCGGCTGTCTGTAAGCAAGAAAGGGACGCACCCCCCCCCCCCCAGTGCTTCAGCGAGGAAAGTGTCACAATCCAGCATTGGTTGTAGGTCCTTAATAATACGTTGGACTGGTTTTAGTTGGGAGCTATAAGTGACAACCAGAGGTGTTCTGTTGTCATTCTCTCTGGGCTTATCTTGTAGTAAGTTGTGCCTGGGTATCATTCTGGCCTTCTCAATCATCTTTCTCACCATATCAGCAGGATATTGAAGTTGCAAAAATGTTTGCTGTAGGTCTCTCAAGTGTGTATCTCTGTCTGAAGGATTGGAGCACATGCGGCTATATTGAGGTTCATTCACAAATACTCCAGAAGCAAAGACATTAGAACAGGGATGGGGAACCTCAGGCCCAGGGGCCGTATGCAGTCCCTGAGGACATTTTTTGGGGCCCTCGGGAGCTCCAGGGCCCTGCCACGGAGGCGGGGCGCAGGGCGGTCCTCCCCAAGGGTGTTCCTGGGGCTGGGGCTTTCAGGGGCGCTGCAGTGCCCTTTGGACCTCCTCTCGCCGACTGTCAGCTGTTGGTCAGCGAGAGGGGAGGGGGAGGGATGCTTCCCCTAAGGCTGCCCTCTACAGCTGCAGCGTGCAGGAACGCTGTGGCACATTGTAAGCCCCTCTCGCTGCCTGTCGGCTGTTGAGTAGCGGGGGGGGGGGAGAGAGGCCGGCGGCTCCCGGCGGCAGAGCATGCATGCGGGAGTCGATCGGGCTTCAGGGGTGCCTTTTATGGACTCGGGGGGGGGGGAGGGCACGGAGACTGGGCCTAGTCGCTCGGGGCTCCGTGCGCCGCAGGGTGTGGGTGTGGGTGTGGGCCGGGGAGGTGGGGAGGCTGGGGCCCGGTTGTGCGGGCCGGCGTGCACAGGTGTGTGTGTGTGTGGGGAGGCTTTTCTCTCTTTTCTTCCTCTTTTTCTGTAACTCTTTCTCCTTTCTCTCCCTCTCCCTCTTTTTCTGTCTCTTTCTTTGTCTCCCTCTGTCCTTTTCTTTCTTTCCCTCCGTCCTTTTCTTTCTTTCTTTCTCCCCCTCTCTCCATTTTTTTCTCCCTTTCTCTCTCTATCTCCCTCCCTCCCTTTTCCTCTTTCTCTGTTTTCTTTCCTCCCTTGCCGATCGACTGCGGGCTGCGCCCCCCTGGCACCTCGTTTACTGGGGCCCACCGCTGGCTGCCCTCCCGCCTGGAAGGGGGGAGTGGGGGCGCCTGCAGGCCTTCTCTGTGTGGCCTCCCCTGGGGTTGCCAACGTCCAGGTGGTGGCTGGAGACCTGGCAACCCTAGCCTCTCCCCCCCACCGGGGGTTCTACACCTGGTATGGCCCCCGAATGATGTTATAAATGTGGAAATGGCCCTTGGCAGGAAAAAGGTTCCCCACCCCTGCATTAGAAAATGTTAGGCCATATTTTAAAGCTAAAACACTAGACTAAAACTTCTAGCTTTTATGCACTTTGTAGCGACTATCTTGCTTATGTGAGACTTCTTTTAATCACATTATGGTAATCAGCTCATCTTGCAAGGACCTTTGCTGTTGCCTGGGAGCTCAGTGCCCCCAAACCTTTTCTTTCATGTCCTAATTGTCTATAGTACTGTTGCCTTAATGCAGAGTATATCCTTTGCACCATTTCAGATGACAATGGTTCAAAGAAAAGTAAGCTAGACAGCAAGAGTGGCTGGCTGTTAATCTGGCCCTTTTGTGGCACAAATGTTGATCTGATTTAGCGATGAGAAAGTTCTGCTTAGGAATGCTGCATGGCAGCTGCAGGGTTCTGAATTCCGTTTTTCTGCATGGCTTATACCTTTGCCAAGGTATACATGGGAGGGAGACAGACGATAGCTTAAAAAATTAGTTGAAGGTGGTATAATAGGAAGCCTTGTTACCTGTGATGTGCACACCTCAGTTCTACATTATAGTGCAGTGTGTCAGGTAAGGGATTTGGACCTCAACTACTTCAGATCAAACTCTTGTTCAGCCACTACAGTTTCCCTTTCTTAACTGTTGCAAGTAGCATGAAAGAGACACATTTTCTTTGCAACTGTTTTTGTGCCTTAACGTATTTCAGTGGAGCCCTTGCAAGTGCAGCTAAGTTGGTTCCTCATTATGCAAACACTCGCTTCCTCCCTGTGCCATTGCTCAGCTGGAGGAGGAGAGGGAAACCTGAATGCCTTTTGCACACAAATAGCTACAATTTGAACCTAGCTGATCTCTGAGCAGACTTTAAATCTGTGGCAAAACAGCATTGGGAAAACCCAAGAAAAGTGCAGGGTAGGCGTGAGGTCAACTCTGTGGGATGGAAAACTCATGCATAACTCCAAGTCAGTCTGGGGGTGAACATGAGTCAAAGTAAAAAGGTAAAGGTAAAGGTCCCCTGTGCAAGCACCGGGTCATTCCTGACCCATGGGGTGACATCACATCCCGATGTTTACTAGGCAGAGTGGTTTACCACTTTGTTTACAGAGTGGTTTGCCAGTGCCTTCCCCAGTCATCTTCCCTTTACCCCCAGCAAGCTGGGTACTCATTTTACCGACCTTGGAAAGATGGAAAGCTGAGTCAACCTTGAGCCGGCTACCTGAAACCAACTTCCGTTGGGATCGAACTCAGGTTGTGAGCAGAGCTTGGACTGCAGTACTGCAGCTTACCTCTCTGGGCCACGGGGCTCCTCTGAGTCAAAGTACCCATGCATGAAGGACCACAATTATCTATGGTGCAAATACTCTTCTTTGCTATTGTGAGTGGTAAACACATGTTGCCGTCCTTTATGATGCTTTAATATGCTGCAATAGACGTTCAACCACAGTCCACAAAGGGATAAACTAAATGAACATGTACCTGTCATAAATGATGGCTCTTTCGTATCACTTTCAAGTCTTAAAAACGATTGCTTATCTCCAGTAATAGAGAATAATGAGGACTTCTGATCTCAGGTTCCGTTCCTGATGGGCTAGCCTTTGTTTCAATTTTTAATTGTACTTACTGTATCTCCTTCACATAGCACCGCTTAGGTTACAGCTGGGCAAATCAGCTTGAGAAAACTGTAGAGCTTATGTTGCAGCATGATTTTCTTTGGTAAGCAAGCAGCCAGCCATCACACTTGCTCCAAACTATGCATTCACATCCTTCAATCACAACAGGTTATGTTGTTACCTCAATATTGCACAGACATTCTTCTAATTTGGAGACCACTTCAGAAAATTCTGGTCTTCCCTGCAAATACAACAACATTATAACAATATGAATGCAGTGGAAATTAAGGACATTTAGTTTGCAGAGAAAGAGGAAAAGGCTGTTGTGCCTTTCAAAGTGTCAGTCCAATATTTACAATTTCTATTAGACAGTGGGGGAAAAGCTTGCCTATGCAGTTGTGATGGGTGAGTTGTTTTGTATGCTTTCTTACCTTTTCAGCGTTCTTTGTCCCTTCTTTTCCCATCATCCTTTGTAAAGCATCCTCTGGACCTTCTCACACACTGTAATAACTATAATTTTAAATCTGAGAGAATGAACATTTCAAAGAAATCCAAGTGTAGTAAGTACTTGGGTCTGTGTATGATTTTAAGGGGCCTGTAAGAAGAGTTTCCTAGCTCCAGTAACGAAATAACTTTAAGAGCACCATTTAGGGAGAATAAGGAGAGGCATTTTCTCTCCCCCCCCCGCCTCGATATTTCATTGTGCAAACCATGTGTGGTTATTTCTCGGTTGCTCACTGTGCTACACATTGAGTATTGTTATAAATGATTAAATGGGCTTGCCTACTGGGTATGCATGACAAAGGCAGAAAACCTTTTTCTCAAAAATCAGATGGCCCTTTGGCCTGTGCTGATAAAACAGCTGTTGTTGGTATGAATATGGGGGGAAAACTGATAGGTGTTATTTTACACAGGAGTCAGGGATATTAATGAAGTAGCCGAGTTTGCAGGTGACAACAAATTATTCAAGACGGTGAGGACCAAAGTGGACTGTGAAGGGTTCCAGACCTCTCTAAATTGGAAGGATGGGATACAAATGAGGTTCAACATAAGTAAGTATACCTTGATGTACATTTCAACACGTACAAAAATTCCTAACTTCATATGTACACTGATGGGGTATAAATTGACAGAGACTAACCAGGAAAGAGATCTTGCTGTCATTGTGGGTTAGGACAACGAAAACATAGTGAGAGATTCTTAGGAAAGGAGTTTTTTCCCCCCTCAAGTCTTATTTAAATCTATGGCGTGACCACAAGAAGATCAGCAAAGTTCCAGCAACTCAAATGATCAAGGGATTGGTGTACCTTCCTTATGAGGAAAACCTAATTTTTGTGGCTTTTTAGTTCAGAAAAAAATGATTAAAGGATTGGGAGGGGGCATCATGGAAGTTTACATAATTATGCATAGTGTGGGCAAAGTAGATAGACAGATTTTTTTTCTCCCTTTCTCCTAACACTAGAACTTGGAGTCATCCAATTAAATTGATTGGCAGCAGATTCAGGACAGACAAAAGAAAACGCTTCTTCACACAATGCATAATTAACTTATAGCATTTGCCACCACAAGATGTGATGATGGTAATTGGCTACGGTAGCTTTGAAAGGAGATTGGATATACGCCTATCAACGGATATTAGTCATGTTGGTTATATGGGACTTCCATATTCAAAGGCACAAATACCAGTTGCTGGGGGCAAAAAAAAGGGGAAGGCGGTTGGCCTTTGTATCCTGCTTGTGTGTTTATCAGAAGCACCTGATTGGCAATTGTTGGAAATAGGATGTGGGACTAGAACAATAGAATCATAGGAGCATAGAGTTGGAAGGGACCTACAGGGTCATCTAGTCCAACCCTCTACACAATGCAGGAAATTCACAACTACCTCCCCCCCACACCCCCAGTGACCCCTGCTCCATGCCCATAAGATGGCAAAAAACCCTCCAGGATCCCTGGTCAAACTAGCCTGGAGAAAAATTGCTTCCTGATCCCAAAGTGGCAATCGGCTTTACCCAGGGCATGTAAGAAAGGGCCACGAGAGCCAAGCACTGATACAACCCTTCCTGCCCTCCCTCTCATGATCTGCCTAAGTTCACTAGATGGATTAGATGGGCCCTTGATCTGATCCAGTAGAGCTCTTTGTATGTTCTTACAACTCAGTCTCTTCCAAAACTAATTTGCATGATGTATTTATGGCCAGCTTCTCCTATCTGATTAAGATTTGTCCCACTATCCAAATGGCTGTTCTACTGAAGTTTCTAAAAATGACAACACACCCACTGATATTAATAGTATTAGCACACATTCAAATATATTTCTAAACAAGAGACTTCAGTCTTTTTCAGTTCCTGAATCTTTAATTCGTTTTTCAAAAGTGGCATCTTTGATTTGTAAACATTGCTTGCTTCAATGTCCAATACACAGGTAGAGCTTACAGGCGTGTAAATAAAATTCATTGTTCATTAAAAGCTCTCAGAATTTGGCCAGTGCCTTTCCAAAACCTGATTCTGCTTTTCACACATATTGCATTTTCTTTCATTTATTAAAAATGAAAAATTTAAAAATGGTACTTATTGTTACACCCTATAGAATTTGGCAATTTTAATTTTAAGTATGTCTTTCAAAAGTTACATGACCACTGCTTAAGTCATCAGGATCGAACTCAGATCGTGAGCAGAGCTTGGACTGCAGTACTGCAGCTTACCCTTTATGTTTTTCTTTTTAGGTACGTTGCTCATTCTACTTGCCATGATGATTCAGTTAATAGCATCATGCCCCTCTTCATGTGTTGTGTGCTCTGAAGAAATTACTCTGTGTCAAGGATTAACATATATACTAGGTAACTAAGTGAGACACTTTTAAGAGAACTGATATTTATTTTGTACTGTAAGCTCACACAGCACTGCTGTAATTGTATCGACTGCTTCCTCTGCCTGCTGCTGAGAGGTAAACTTTCAGAGAGCTAGCGTTTCACATTTTCACTGGAGAGTGATAGCGTTGTTTCATTCCTCTTTGCCTAGAGGCCTTATCCAAACTATTCCGAGGCCTTTGGAGGTAATTGAAAACCTTTGTTACCCAGAACAAAGTCATTTCATTCAGCCACACACTTTTAAGAGAAACAAAATAGATCATTTTAATAAGTTTTGTCCACATTTTGTGCAAAGTTCAAGCTGTCTGCTGGCTGAATGAGCTATCAATTGCCTTATAACCCTGCCAAGGAATCCTTCAGCATTAGCAAGATTAAGTGACGTACCATTGATACAGATTAGTATCATAAAGTGCATTATAATTCTGAAGCGATGTGGGTTTCCTCCCCCTTGGTGCTAAACGAGCTGTGGAAATGCTAACAAGATACAGTGGCTGTGTTCATTACATATTGCTTGCTTAAGTCAACAATTTAATAAGACACCTGATTAACAAATTTAAAGCAGATTGTGGTTTATATGCTGATTCTTAGGGAAAAAAGAATTTGCTTACTGCTGTCAGCAGGAAAAAAAAACCCTCCTTGCCTAATAGTTGCTAAAAAATACTAGATACAAACACACTAGGTTCATAAAGCTCTCCACTAGCCATTCTGGCATACTGTGCCCTTTTTGCGTATGAAAATTAAAGAGGAAAAAATTAAATCTAATGAGTTGTTTGGTAATGTACTTCTGTTTTCCCTTACCCACACAATGGGGACACCAATGGAAGTGTTTCTGCTCACAAAAGCTTTGACGAATTTGCTCTGCTTTAAACTTAAGGCTAGATGCTGGCAATAAATGGATGCTATTTGGGCCACCCCGCAAATCAAAAACATGAAGTGACTAGTTTGACACTTGGGTGTCAAGTGGGATGAACAGAATCTTTAGGAAAGTCTTTATCCAGAGAAGCAGATTTTTTAAAAAAGGACACCATAATGACTACTTCGTGAAGTTCAGCGAAGAGATACTTCTCTGAAAATACAAGCACATTATTAACATAGTTCAGGCTGTGTCATAAGGTCCCTCAAGCCATTTCAGGCAACACACATTGGCTTCTATAGCAAAAGTATCAGGTCATATTTGACTTTCCCTATCACAACTTCCTGTGAATACACTACAGTTGCATGAATGATAGGGTGGCCATGTGGTGTTAAGCCTCTGCTGCAAACCCGCAAACGTTTGAAGTTAAATTGGCAACATGCAGTACAGCAGGGGTGTTGAACTCATTTGGATAACGACATAAATGTCATTTGGTCAGGCCAGGGCATGTGTACCAGCCCGCAGTGGCTCACCAGTCCAGATCAGGGCTGGTGTGTGTGTGTTTTCCTCAGCAGGCGAACCCGCAGCAGGCTTGCCAGCCCAGATCAGGACTGGGGTGGTGGTGTCTGCCTCAGTTGGTGAGCCTGCAATGGGGTGGGTTCCTTGGCTGGCATGCCCAGTGGGTACATTGCCCTCCCCAGCTGCCCCGACTTTGGGGGTGGTGGGGAAGGGTGATCCATTTGATGGGCTGGAGCCACCGCCTTCTGATCCCCACTGCCTCTGGGCCAGCAAGCTGTGTAGATCAGAAGTCCCCTGCAGCGCAGAATTGGGAGTGGGGGGGGGGAAGAGGGGGATGGCTGCCTCAGCTCAAGGGCCGGATCCAGCCCAGGGGCCTTATCTTTGGCCCCCCATGCATTAGAGAGTATATCTATTATAAACACCTTCCATACATTCTTGCTGCTAAATTATACTGGCCAGTATTCTGGTTGAATGGCACCCACAAAACTTGCTTCCATATTATCCAGTGAGCCACGGCCAGGATCCAAGGCTAGTTGGCTGGCTGGATAGATTCAAGGCTTGCTTGTTTTATCACTAGCAAGTTGAATAGATGACCGGCTTGTATACAATGTAGTCAAATGCATGTACTCCATGGGAGTCACTTCAGAAGGGACCCATGGAATATAAGTGAAATGTTTCACTGGAGCCTACTGTGATTCAAAAACAAAATGTAACTTGAGTATTCTGGCTTCTAAAGTCACTGCAGGGCTTGGTAAGAATGCCTATTTACCCCCAACTCCTTAGAACTGCGACAGATTTGCTTTGGTAAGCATTTCTCATTACGTATAAGTGTATGTATCCCATGAGCCATTTCAATTGTGCGTAGTTAGAACGGCAGTAGCTGGTGCTGGCACATACACACAAATAAGGCTTATTCGTGGAGTAAATATGTTTATCCATGACAGGCCATGAACAAAACATTCACAGGCAAAACTCCTTTAGCAGTGGCTGCTATCGTGTCTGTTTCAGCTATCAATGCGAGGCTAATTTGGCTGTGAGGATAGCAAGGGCCCAGTGATTTCAAGCCCTAATTCAAATCAATACAAATTAAGCTTCCACTTTGTAAGATGAATTCCCTGACTTTAAAACTGTTCTGCATGGAAGAATTGATGCCAAATTAATTAATCTGTATAGTAATTGAAAGCTGTGTGAAAGTCGGTGGGTTCCAGGGAATAATGGGAACGTTGCTTACTGTTCAACACCCATGAGTTCTCATTCAGAGTTTGCTTTAAAGGTAGTCCAATGTTGACATGATTTTATTTCATTTCATCAGGTTATACCATGAAATATGCAAAACCTAACACTTTCTCACAGTTTCAATTAAGATTGCTATATAAGGCCATAGATTCCTAGGAAGTGTTCCTGGATGCTCACACATTAGCCAGTGTTTTCTAGACTGCATCTTGTAACCCAATCCAATATTAGGCTCTTATAAGTTTTCAAGATGTAGAAATAGGATAAGACAGACACTTGTAGGAATGGAGTTAAACCAAATTAAGATACAGGCTGGAACCAGTACTACAGACTTTGCCCAGAGCTACTACGGCAAGCTAAAGCTCACCATTCAGACTATGGATCAGAGGAAGGACCAGACAGGACAGGGTATAACAGTCAAGAAACTGAAATTAGTAATGTAAGGCTGGGAGAAAAACAAACATGAAAGTGATGAGATTGGGCAGACAGGACCAAAAGACTGAGGAGAGCAGACTAGGCCCATGTGACCCAAGACAGCCCCCACAGTCAACTAGCCTGTCAGAGCTAGTTTAGATTAATATTTTACCAAGCAGCTGAAAAGATGGTGTTGATCAGAAAGTAACAGAGTTGATTGATGAGACCCAGTTTGTGCTTCTGGATAAAAGCCTTCTGGATTCAAGTGAGTAACTAGTTACCACTAGGGTTGCCAGGTCCCTCTTCGCCACCGGTGGGAGGTTTTTGGGGCGGAGTCTGAGGAGGGCGGGGCTTGGGGAGGGACTTCAATGCCATAGAGTCCAATTGCCAAAGCGGCCATTTTCTCCAGGTAAACTGATCTTAGTCAGCTGGAGATCAGTTGTAATAGCAGGAGATCTCCAGCTAGTACCTGGAGGGTGGCAACCCTAGTTACAACCCTTACTAAAAATAAGAAGCAATGGGCTGAATTAGAAACATTTGACACAACTAGTGATTTGGTACACAAGTCTAGGACAATCAAATGTTGAATTGCATGTAATGTGTTTTACATCTGGTGCATGTTATATTATGTTATATCTGGAGACCAAGCCCTACGAGGACAAAAGGAGGGACTTGGGAATGTTCAGCCTGGGAAGAGGAGGTTGAGGGAGGACACGATTGCTCTCTTGAAGTATTTGAAAGGCTGTCAGTTAGAGGAGTTGTTCCTGTTGGCAGCAGAGGATAGGACTGGCAATAATGGATATTAGGTGTTTTTTTTTTTTTACAGTAAGAGTTGTTCAGCAGTGGAATTGGCTGCCTAGGGGAAACTGGCTGCCTAGCTCCCCTTCACCGGTAGTCTTCAAGCAGCAACTGGATGAGGACTTGTCAGGGATGCTTAAAACTCATCCTGCATTGAGCAGGAGGTTGGCCTAGATGGCCTGTCTGGCCCCTTCCAACTCTATGACTCTATGATTCTATATTGCAATGAAGATAAGGAACATCCTAAGCATTAGATCTGAGATTGCCAATGTTGGCTTGGAAAATTCCTGAAGATATGGGGACAGTACCTGGGGAGGGACTTCTGTTTCTTCTAGATTTTACTGTATAACATGCAGTCTGCTCTCTAAAGCTGCCATTTTTTCCAGATAAACTGATCTATGCCAGCCTCCATGTGGGACCTAGGGATCCCTTGGAATTACAGCTCATCTCCATAGACCAGCTTCCCTGGAGAAAATGGATGCTTTGGAGGGTGGACTCTATGGTATTGTTCCTGAGGTTCCTGTGCTCCCCAGGCCCCACCCCCAAACCTCCAGTAGTTTACCAACCTGTAGCTGGCAACCCAACCCTGTCACCCCCTGCTGGTGGCCAGGGGGCCTGGTAACCCTATCTATGGAGATCAGTTGTAATTCTGGGAAAACCCATAACCTGGAAGTTGGCAATGCTAAATCCTATTGTCAAAAGGCTGGATTCTAGCAATTTTTCTGCTGGGACAAGAACCAGGAGGCATTCCTTTCAAGTCCCAGAAAAGCCTATGATGGGGACTGAAAAACCCATTGGACAGAAAGTTATGTGTGACAGATGCTACTGCGAAGAGGACAATGGAGAAAGATTGCCCTTTCTTCCTCTTACATCAGTGAAATAGCTAATTAGGGTCTCCAACTCCAGGTAGGGAAATACCTGGAGATTTGGGAAATGTGGGGTTTGGGGAGTGCAGACACCACAGCAGGGCGTAATGCCATAAAGTCCACCCTCCAGAGCAGACATTTTGTCCAGAAGCTTTGCTTTTGATCTCTGTAATCTGGAGATCACTCATAATTCTGGGAGAGCTCCATGTCCCACCTGAAGGGTGGAAACCCCAAGCATGTTCCAATCTAAAGAGTTTTCATTTGCCCTATATGAAACAACCCTTCCATTCCACCTGAGAAAGAGATCTGTATTCATTTAAAGCCCACTCCTTGACCAGTTTGGAATGGTGAAAAAGTATTACAAGACCCATTTTAATAAATAAATTGGCAGATACAACAGAAGCTTGCTTTTGCATGGCAAGGAGGTAGTTCAGTAATGAGACTGTCACAATAACCGATAACAATGCCAACTTTTATCTTGTGACAGTTGCAACTTAGTTAATGACAGCACCAGAGACACCCACCATCCATTTTTGTAACAACTAAGACGAGGCTAATCTTTAGCATATAGAGGACTAGATTAAAAGCAATCCATGTCACAGCAGAGGTGTGTACTCATATGAATTAATGAGGGTCCTATGGGAAACTCTCCAAGGTATCAGTTAACACAGCAGACCCCCTGTCAACTTTATTACATTTGCCTGAGGCGAAAAAATCCATATTGTAAAGGGAAAACAACAAATGACCTCCCAGCACAGATAAACATTAGCGTCAGTAAATTGGTGAGGTAGCTCAAATGGCAGTTGCTACTCAGGGGAGGCTCTTTCTGGGAATAGCAGGGGTGCATCAGGTCAGGATTGAGGCAGGTGGGCCAAACAGCAGGTAAAACTTGTATTAGCCTACCCCATGCTTGGATGCAAGTGCTGTTTGTTATTCAGTTCCATGGGGGGGGGGGGAAAGGAAATAATCCTGTATATAACAGCCAAAAGAAGAAGAAGATTGTAATAAGCAATGCATTAACGTTGACATCTAGTAGAACAGATGGTTTTCTGATTCCAGAACAAATATGTCATGTTGGAGTACAGCACAATATATATATATATATATATATATATATATATATATATATATATATACATACATATATATATATATATTAATATTCTGGTAACGAATGAGTGTTGGATGAAGCTTGTGATGAATTTAAGCCAGGGTCTGAATGAGCATAGGGTTTGGAAGAGGGCAAGCTGGCAGTGACTTAATCCAAGCAAGGCAGGGAGATTGATTATGTTAGCTGAAAGAGGCAGCTCAAACAGTTGGCATGAAGTACAGTGAAACTGCTCCAGTTAAGGGAACACGTCCACTGTGCCTATCATATTTTTTGACCTAGATTAGGCTCGAATCTACTTCACTATGAATTGTTTTCATATGTGCCTACAGCGTGCAGACATGCTCGAAATAGGGGTTTGAGGGCAGAGCACCTTTGCAGAGTCTTCTAACGACTTGGAAGCTAAAGCAGGCACATAATTTTATGGAGGCCTAAACTCCATAACTGTATTGAAAGATCACACACAATGCTAGACATTACGAATATGATGTCCTATTTATAGGATTGCCAACCTCCAGGTACTAGCTGGAGATCTCCTGCTATTATAACTGATCTCCAGCCGACAGAGATCAGTTCACTTGGATAAAATGTCCACTTTGGCAATTGGACTCTATGGCATTGAAGTCCCTCTATGATCTATGCTCACCACAATCAAAAAGTACCAGACAGACCATCATTTGCACTATTTTTACATATTAATGTAAAATCTGAAAATCTGAAAATTCAGTAGTCTCCTTATAGTGGCAATAGAAGATCCTAAGATTTGAAGAGATAAAAGATGGATGGTTTATTCTTATTTGCTGTCTTGTTCACAATCCTTTTTTTTTTCCATCACATTTTTTTTTAAAGATAGCTGAGATGAGACAGCTAAAACCTTTTATACATCTTAAAAAGCTGGGACTTTTAGAATTTTCATTCCAAGTTGTAGGCCATACATTCTTTGAAAGAAGTATGCTGTCCATCTGAACTGATTCCGTAGGATGAAGATATTTGCTTTCATCGAATAGAATATTTGCTTTCATCGAATAGAAAAGCAGCTCTATATCTCAAGAATGATGGTAGATAATTTTATAAATCAGATCAAGAACTCTGAATAAATGCTAAAAACGAAACAAAAAACAATCCTCCTCCCCCTTTTCCACCTAGAACTCTTCTAAATATGATTCGTTTAGGGCTGGTGCAGGCTAGAGGATCTGTCCTGGGCCCTGTGTTGTTCAACATCTTTATAAATGATTTGGATGGTGGAATAGAGGGGATGCTTATTACATTTGCAGATGATACTAACTTGGGAGGGGTAGCAAATACGGTAGAAGACAGAGCCAAGATGCAGAATGACCTTGACAGGATGGAGAATTGGGCTAAAACTAAAAAAAATGCACTTCAACAAAGATAAATGTAAAGTTCTGCATTTAGGTAGGAAAAATCAAATGCATAATTATAGGATGGGGGAGACTTTGTCTGACCAAACACTGAACATGAGTCAGCAGTGTGATGCGGTAGCTAAAAAGGCAATTGCGATCTTGGGCTGTATCAACAGAGGTATAGTGTCCAGATCACACGAAGTGCTGGTATCACTTTACTCTGCTCTGGTTAGACCTCACCTAGAGTACTGTGTTCAGTTTTGGGCACCGCAATTTAAGAAAGATGTAGACAAGCTGGAACGTGTCCAGAGGAAAACAACAAAGATGGTGAGGGGTCTGGTGACCAAGTCCTATGAGGAAAGGTTGAAAGAGCTGGGTATGTTTAGCCTGAAGAGGAGAAGACTGAGAGGGGATATGATAACCATCTTCAAGTACTTGAAGGGGTGTCACATAGAGGATGGTGCCAAGTTGTTTTCTGTTGCCCCAGGAGGTCGAACCAGAAACAACATGTTGAAATTAAAAGAGTTTCTGCCTAGACATTAGGAAGAATTTTCTAACAGTTAGAGCGATTCCTCAGTGGAACAGGCTTCCTCGGGAGGTGGTAAGCTCTCATTCCCTGGAGGTTTTTAAGAAGAGGTTAGATGGCCATCTGTCAAAAATGCTGATTCTATAACCTTAAGCAGAAGATGAGAGGGAAGGCATCTTGGCCATCTTCTGGACATGTAGTAGGGGTCACTGAGGGTGTGTGTGGGAGGTAGTTTTTAATTTCCTGCATTGTGCAGGGGGTTGGACTAGATGACCCTGGTGGTACCAACTCTGTGATTCTATGATACTAATGGTGATGCTGCATGTACTTTTACTCTGTTTTTATTCCTCCCATACAGCTGCTCCTGCATCTACAAAAGCTTTGATTGTTACTGATGGAAATATCACTTCAGTAGAAGGATTTAACTTGTCCTTCTTGTTAAATGCAACTTTACTTACACTTAGTAGCAACGGAATTACAACCATTAAAGATGATGCTTTCCTTGGACTTAGAACACTGAAGACTTTGCTGCTGGACCAGAACCAAATATCAAGCTCTTCTATCACATACATCACATTTCATGAATTTCAAAAGCTGCAAGTACTGGTGCTAAGCAACAACATTTTGAGCAGCATTCATGGTACCTGGTTCAAGAACATGAATGATCTTATTAGACTCCATTTAAATGGGAACCAGCTCACTAGCATCACAAGCGACAGCTTTGGAATGGCAAACCTTGGCAAACTCAAGAGCCTGGATTTATCAAATAACTTCATTACCTCAATTGAGAACAGAGCTTTTCAAGGCCTCACCCAGCTGGTGGAAATAGACCTTTCTAGAAACAGGCTGACCCTTATTTCTGACACATTTTCCTCACTGGCTCAGTTAAGACTTCTCAGCTTAGACCAGAATCAGTGGAATTGCACGTGCCAACTTTACGATCTAGCCTCGTTCCTAAAGAAATATGTGAATTCATCTGGGACACTAAAAAATGCTGACAACATGAGGTGCAGAGCTTCTGAAAACCCATCAGTGATCAATCTGCTTGAACTCACAGAGGTCAACTGTAAGTCCTCACTTAAACGTCCTCCTGGCAATATAAAAAACAGGCGGAGGAACTACGGGAGAGACATTGCCCTGGTAGCTGTTTTTTCCTTTCTAGGTAATGACCCCCTTTAACATATTTGTCACCTACTGCATTCCACAGACTAAAGGAAAGCAGGAAATCTGTGATCAGGATCTCTAATGTTTATTTTAAAGTTCAAAGGAGACATAGGGGGGATTGAAAACAGTCCAGCTGTTTTCAGTATTTGTCTGAGTTGTAGTTTTTCACTTTATGCATGTGAACAGATGAGTCTGCTGCTTCTTCCACATTATGTTGCTCATGCAAGTAGACCACTTGCCTGAACAGCATTTTGCACGTCGTCTTGTGAAATATTTTCAGAAGTTTCTTTCACATGTTTATTCTCAGAAGCTACTCTCCCTGTTGCTTCCACCCATCCTAAAATGACCTTTGGAATGATGGAATGGTTGCTCCTTTGATATGACCCACGTTCTGTTCACCTGACAATACACCTTTCCCTGTCCTTGAACAGAATCATGTAAAGATCTTTTTCTTCTAGGAGCCGAAAGTCTTGCCCGAAGCTATACCATTGCCTGGAGCTATACCACCTCAGGCTGTGATTTCATTTCATTTCACAAACTAAGAAATGTTAGGCTCAGGTTGCAAGTAGAAGGGAGACTGCCAAGATGAAAACAAGACTGTAAGGCCACAAGAAGAATTGATAAGTGATACCTCTCCTCTGGAGCCTAACGGAACCAGTTACTCCACTAGCTTTTTATATGAAACAAAACAAAGAACAGCTAGAGAAGGTTACCAAGCTAAATTTCCTGAGACAGTTAAAATGCCCCAAAAATTTCCTTCTGTGACTTGGATAAATTATTTCACAACGTCATTGGTTTAGCCAATGTGGTGTAGTGGTGCCAGCGTGGTGTAGAGAGCCAGCGTGGTGTAGTGGTTAAGAGCGGTGGTTTGGAGTGGTGGTGTCTGATCTGGAGAACCGGGTTTGATTCCCCACGCCTCCATATGAGCGGCAGAGGCTAATCTGGTGAACTAGATTTGTTTCCCCACTCCTACACACGAAGCCAGCTGGGTGACCTTGGGTAAGTCATGCTCTGTCAGCCTCACCCACCTCACAGGGTGTCTGTTGTGGGGAGGAAAGGGAAGGCGATTGTAAGCCGGTTTGATTCTCCCTTAAGTGGCAGAGAAAGTCGGCATATAAAAACCAACTCTTCTTCTTCTTCTGTAACACATATACTAGTTCAAATTGGTTTATGTGCAAAAAGAACTGAGTAAAGCTGGGTGCAGAGGTATTGATATTTTTGGGCCTTATAACCAACATATAGGAAGGCCTGGTTCCTCTTTGTGAGTGACAGCCTCCATGGCTATATAGTTCAGCGCCACATCTCACCTCAGCCAAGGATTTTTTTAAAAAATAGCACATTTAAAGACAGCTCAAGAAGAGCGAAAATTCTCTGTCCCTTTAGTTCATGCTTGCAGAGTCTCATGCGTCTCTATCTCATCATGCTTCTATGTTTATCCTGGCTAATACTGAGGGATTTCTGAGGCACATTGTTTTTTTTCTTAAGTATCACCACTGGTATTTGCTTTATTTCTTTATTGCTCCAGTATTGTTATGTATGGGTCATGTGTGTACCCAGCTGGACCCATAAATTTAAATTAAAAAAACCAACTTTTGAAAACAAAATGGACAATTCCCCCCCCTTTTTTAAATGATGTCTTTTGCACATAGGGTTACCTGCCTCCAGGTGGTGACAGGAGAACAACCAGCAAAAAGCTCAAAATCAAATAACTATTTGAACTACTAATTTAAACGACAGTCTTATGCATCTATCCACAAAAAACACCAAGTGTAACAATTGCAAGCATGAAATACAAAGTGAGTATACAATATAACACAAATAAACATGAAAAAGGTCCAAGGATATGTACAATATGAAACAATCAGTCAGCTTTATTTTTGGACTTCTATTTGCCTGTTTGATTCATATTGTATATATCCTTGGACCCTTTTCATGTTTATTTGTTTTATATTGTATACTCACTTTGTATTTCGTGCTTGCAATTGTTACACTTGGTGTTTTTTGTGGATAGACGCATAAGACTGTCATTTAAATTTGTAGTTCAAATAGTTATTTGATTTTGAGCTTTTTGCTGGTTGTTCTCTTGTCATTTCCTTATTCAGCATAAGGTGTTCTTAGTTGTGCCTCCAGGTGGTAGCTGGAGATTTCCTGCTATTACAATTGATCTCCAGGTGATAGAGATCACTTCCCCTGGAGAAAATGGCTGATTTGGAAGGTGGTGTCTATGGCATTATACCCCATTGAAGTCCCTCCCCTCCCCAAACCCTGCCCTCCTCATACTCTGCCCTCAAAATCTCCAGGTATTTGCCATAGAAGAGCTGGCAACCCTATTTGCACAGGGCAGGCCCAGTTTCCACCAGAGTCGCCAGGTCCCTGCTGGCAACTGGCAGGTTCAAGGGTGGTGGTCTGCGTCCCCTGCACGATGATGTCACTTCCAGTTTGATGCGGAAGTGCCGACATCCCACTGGGGGGACACTCTAGCACTTACCCAAAACTCTATGGTGCAATGCTGGCGCTTCTGCATCAAACTGGAAGTGATGTTATTGCGCAGGGGATGCAAATCGCTCCCTCCCACTGGCCTACTTCTGCCCCTCAACTAGCTGAGTGTTGGAGGGCAGCCAGGCAAATTAGCAGTTGATTGCCCTTCATTAGCGGGCAGTTGGGAACCCATAGTGCTCCTCTGTACTAGAGGAATGGAAATTAGCAAATGTCACAACAGGTTTTTAAGAAGGGGTCCAGGAGGAATTCAGGAAATTACAGGCTAGTAAACCTAAAACTTTTCCCAGGCAAATTAGTAGAAACTGTTATTAAAGAGAAACATATCAAGCACATACATGAACAAAACCTGCTGAGGGGAAATCATAAGAACATAAGAAAAGCCATGCTTTTCTGCCCATCAAGTCTGGCAATGGCCAACCAGGTGCCTCTAGGAAGCCCACAAAAAAGACAACTGCAGCAACATTGTCCTGGCTGTGTTCCACGGCACCTGATATAATAGGCATGTTCCTCTGGTCCTGGAGACAATAGGTATGCATCATGACTAGTCTTCGTTTTTCTACATGGCTTCTACAAAGGGAAGTCCTACCTCACCAAAAGAAGTGGACTGAGAAGTGAAATTGGCCCCGGAACAAACCAAGCTGAGGAGGCGCTGTGGTATTGCAAGCCAGCTAGGAGGCAACATCAGGGGAAGGCCATGGCTTTTATACCCTTTTCGTTAGACCTCCAAGGCAACCGATTGACCACTGTCCGAAACACAATACTGGAATACATGGACCACTGGTCTGATTCAGCAGGGCTCCTCTTATGGTCAAGAAGGCTATTTAGAAGAACTGCTTTCCCCCTGAAGTGTATTTTGTCTTCCTTGTATTTATAAAACTTGGCCTCTTTTGGCATACTGCCATCTGGCTAAACTGAAAAGCAACTATAATAAATGGCAGCACGTGGCTTCAAAGATAATATAATGTGAAATATACCAACTGGAAAAGAAAACAATATTATAGAATATAATAATTCTATTTTTTGGAAAATCCAAAACACAACATATATTCATAATCACTGTGTTGAAAGCCACACAGAAACCTCACTGGGTCTGAAATAACAAAAAAATGTATACATACAGATTGCTTTTAACAACAAAACATGAACAACATAAATTCAAGAATTATTTCTGTGGCCTTAACAAAGGCTCATGTATATTCAAGAATTATAGTCCATGAAAAATCACGAAGAGACGAAGAAAGGCCCAAGGTGGGTCTATCACAAGTACGCGTTTCGGAATCCAATCCTTCCTCAGCTTGGCGACCACAACGATGTTTAAAGAGACCTATAATAATGTCTTCTAAAAATAATGATAATCATCATCATAATAAGGCTTATCAAAATGGCTACAGTGACAACTTATGAGTGTTGAGAATACATTTGTAACAACATGAATGCAATTTCAAAAATAAGACTGCTTACCACTGCTTTTCAAAAAGTCCAAAGAATCTTCCAAAGGAAATTCATGGGAACAATTTTTTCCTATGGTACAATGAAGCTTAAATACAGAATTTGACCTCTCTTGTTTTTTGTAACGTGGTCACTTTAATCAGTTGGATCCTTTTGAGAAATTTTTCTCACAGCTGTGTGTATTTGAGTTTGTCCCTGCATTCCTGTTCTCACTTCGAAGAATACTGACTTCTGAATGGGTTGATTACTCTTTCTAGATCCCTTTCATATGGGGTAAGACTTCATTTTTAGTATGGAAAGTTGTTCAATCTTTGGCTCATTTTTAACATTAGCCTTATTGATTAGCTTCATTGTACCATAGGAAAAAATTGTTCCCATGAATTTCCTTTGGAAGATTCTTTGGACTTTTTGAAAAGCAGTGGTAAGCAGTCTTATTTTTGAAATTGCATTCATGTTGTTACAAATGTATTCTCAAAACTCATAAGTTGTCACTGTAGCCATTTTGATAAGCCTTATTATGATGATGATTATCATTATTTTTAGAAGACATTATTATAGGTCTCTTTAAACATCGTTGTGGTCGCCAAGCTGAGGAAGGATTGGATTCCGAAACGCGTACTTGTGATAGACCCACCTTGGACCTTTCTTCGTCTCTTCATGATTTTTCATGGACTATAATTCTTGAGTATACATGAGCCTTTGTTAAGGCCACAGAAATAATTCTTGAATTTATGTTGTTCATGTTTTGTTGTTAAAAGCAATCTGTAAAAGCAATACATTTTTTTGTTATTTCAGACCCAGTGAGGTTTCTGTGTGGCTTTCAACACAGTGATTATGAATAT
Source organism: Euleptes europaea (assembly GCF_029931775.1). Lineage (NCBI taxonomy): Eukaryota > Metazoa > Chordata > Lepidosauria > Squamata > Sphaerodactylidae > Euleptes > Euleptes europaea. Next base: position 59,014,146 of record NC_079313.1, read on the forward strand.
ATGTTGTGTTTTGGATTTTCCAAAAAATAGAATTATTATATTCTATAATATTGTTTTCTTTTCCAGTTGGTATATTTCACATTATATTATCTTTGAAGCCATGTGCTGCCATTTATTATAGTTTCTACTATTTCCAGCATAGGTATTTTCTTCTTCCAGTTTTAAACTGAAAAGCAAGCAGGATTTTGCCAACTGAAAGACAGGTTGAGGAGGCCTGAAGTCAAGTGTAACAGGATGACAAGCTGCAGCCTAAAACAGGATACAATAATTTTCAGGGATTCATAATAATGGAAGTAGCATCATCACTGTTAAGATCACTGAATGTGAAATTAAAGAAACTGATAAGGAAGCACCAGGAACACAATCTTCCTGTCTTCAACTCAGTCTTCCATCCTGCATGTTCCCAAAGAGTTGCTTGTACTTAAAGTGTAGTTTCCTCATTTCCTTAGGTAGCACTACAAAACGCATAACTGCCTTACAGATGTAAACTAGTTTTATTATCCTGGCCTACTCCCTGAAGAATAACACAATGTATGGTTATAGGTGGGAGCTAGAAATATCTAATACAGAATTCTCTGTACCAACAAATGTTTTTAAAATCTAAGAGCTGCTTGTAAAAGGCAGTAATTGCTGCCATTCAGCTTTCTCAGAAGGCAGCTCACTTACAGTGCAATCCTAAAGGGTGGGAGTAGTTGTGCCATGGCTGGGAACGGCACAGCCATGACACAGCTGACCTGCCTCCTGAGCGGCTCGGTGCACCGCGGCGAGCAAGCCAAAAAGGAAAGGTCCCCCAACCCCCGTGGAACTGCTGAATGCAGTATTCCTGGGGTGAAAGGGCTCAGGGAGCTGACTAAATCCAGCCCCACCCCCAAGAACGTCCCCTTTGGCACTGGTGTGAGCCCCTGCACCAGAGTTGTGCTGTGGCTGTGCTGGTGCCCATGCATGGTGCTGCTGCGCTGCTCCCCGGTGCTGGAGTAAGTGGCCTGGTGCCAGCGTAAATGCCCCTTACGCCAGTATGTGGCATTTACACCGATGCCATGCCACCTCCAGAATCAAGTTGCATATAAAATATGAAGTATGGAAATACTAAAATCAAATATCAAAACAAAATATCAAATATTGATAACTAATGTATAGTTGGATACCAGATGTTTTGGTAACTATTCTAAATGAGTGTGTGTGTCTCTCTGTGTGTAAAGTGCCATGAAGTCCTAGTCAACTTATAGCAACCCCTGATGGGGTTTTCAAGGCAAGTAATCAAGAGAGGTGGTTTGCCATTGCTTTCCAAGTCTCCCTTCCAAGTACTGACCCAGCTTAACTTCCAAGATCTAATGAGATTTGGCTATACTCTACCATTCCACATCCCCATTCTAATATGTACATAATATCAAACCTCTGACATCAAAATCTGCAGCAGAGAATTCTGAGAAAAAAATTGGGGAAAATTCTTCCCTGCTGTAATTTGCAGCTATTAGATTTCACATTCAAGCGTGCCATGTTAAAGCTCCTTGCAGTCACAGTGTTTGGTTCATGAAGATACTGTTTTCATATATATGTCTGCTTTTTGTTTGTTAATGCATATTCAGGTTATCAAGTCAAAGATTGTTGCTTTTTTAATAGCCTACTTTTCACACTCCTTCTGGACAAGTCTTCCTATTTGAATAGTGGTGAAGGGAAGATGGTCTTTTAGAATGAAGGGGAAGGGGAAACTGGCTTATAATTTAGCACAGAATCAGTGTCATTTTAAGTAGTTACGCCCTTCTAAGCTCACAGAGGACTTAGAAGGGTATAACTCTACGTAGGATGGCACTGTAAGGGTTGCTCCAAAGATAAAGACATAGCCTGTCTTTTTAAAGGAGATTTCAGATGGATCTCTAATCATTACAACTTCATTTGCTTCTTAAATAATTGCTGCAGAAGAATGCTATAACCATACAGATGAATGTGTGGGAATTTAATTGGATTTCTCTCCCACCCACTGCTACATTTTAATAATCACATACAGAGGGAATAACCTGTTAGCTATTTTGTTTGATTGCAGTCCGATTTGTATGTTTAATGTCTAATGAGTTCCACTGTAATTTCCCTGACTTTACTTTTGGTAAACCTTGTATTTGTCACAGGAGGTGTTGGTCTCACTTGCCTAGTTTTAGCCCTCTTTAACAGGAAACTTCAACACGGCAAAGCAAATGAACACACATCAGAAAACTGCTGTTGCAGAACCTTAGATGAATCCCAGTGTGGTCATGAGCCAAGAAATTACCTCACTAAGGGATACTGTAACTGCCACTTAACTCAGGAAAATGAAATAAAGGTCATGTCCGTGTTGGGGTCTGGCAGGGAAATGCCACTTTTACAGGAAAATAGCCATCAAGAAACAGTAAAGGCAGAGTCTAAGTGCACAGGCCTAAAAATGCCACTCTCAAGCATTCCAAAGGAGAATGAACAGATGAAAAATGATCATTTCTTGTGCCTTAACTGTAGACTGCTACAGTCTTACCCTCAAGACTCTTCTTGGAATATTGCTGTGCCTAATGAGGAAGATGTACCACCTCAAAAGCATTTCCAAAGAAGAATCATAAGCCCAGACAATGTTGGGCAGTGGGAGGAAGTTTCACAAGCTACACAATTGGAGGATCATTCAAAACTGAATCAAGGTGAGTTCTTTCCTTGGGAGGTGAAATTGGAAATTGCTTTAGTTTTTATTGAATATACTCAAGTTTTTCCTTCTCATGAAGAGTTCATGGTGGAGCAACTGAAACGAGATTCTATGACAGGCATTTCCAGTAACATTAAAATGAGAAAAATCATATCTATATGATTAGCTCATGTGTCCATTTGCCCTACCAAATATGGAGGAAAGATCCCAGTGAGCTACGTAATCACACTGTTAGTCTCTCACATGTGATTTTGCTCATCCTAACTTTATTGTAGTAATATGGGATAGAGCTACGTAATTATTCAAATATTTATATTCTGCCTTTCTGCTTTGTATGAGGAAAACAACAGAAATATAAAATAATAAACAGCTAAATAAAACTGTAGCAAAAGGAGAAGAGAGGAAACTCTTCTAGGGCACAGAGAGATAGTGTTATCTAGAAGACAAGTTCTTCCTTCTCCCTGAGCTACTCCCTCCTCTTTCCCTCTGTTTCAGAAACATGAGAAAACTGGTACTGGCTGCCAAGGAGTGTTAACTGAAAAAGAGGAGCCACTTAGAATGTCCCCCCTAAGGGCTGAACTAGATATGACATTTGTCATGTGTTGTCCAGCTGCCAGTCATTGTGGAGAACATGTGCTGCTTGGCCCCAACATGTGGAGAACATGTGCTGCAGGACCACAGCACAGGGAAGGGGGGGTTCTTGCCTTCCCTTATGCCATTTTCCCAACCTGAAACAGTTATTTGCCCCATCAGTCATTTGCATGTCGAAGCATCTGAGCACCCAATGGGACAAATAATGCCCCTGGCACCATTCCTGGTTGGAAAAACTGCAGGGAGAGGAACTCCTCTTGCCCCTGTGCTGTGGTCCTGACCATAATTGGGCCCCTGTGGCATTTTTAGAGGGAATTTCCATGAGGGCCGTCAGCTGGTGTGTGGCTGCCAGTCCCCATGGAGAACACATGACAAACATCATGTCTAGTTCTGCCCCGACAAATGAGTCTTTAGCAGTGTACAGAGGAACATAAATTAACACCAAGTGTCAAGGATGTTCCATGACACTCTGGCACAATTAGAAGGAAAACAAGGAGGGAATTAATAAGGAACAGCACCTTCATGGTTATAACACCTGGTCTGTGAAAACTCTCCTCTGTAAGTTCTTTCCTAGCCTTTAGAATACAGGTCAACAGAAAGCATTCTAAAGTCATTGATTTCCTGCCATATATTTAGGTTTATTTAAAGAACTATGTCTTGAATACCAGTATTTTATTATTTTAATGTGGTATTTTATATGGAATTGTTATAATTGCTAGCTGTGTTGCAGACCCAATTAAATGGAAAGATGGGATATCATTGCACTAGAGCAATTAAAAACAAATCTGCATGCTGGTTGCAAAAAAAAATATTTCCAAATATTTATATTTCTGAACACTTATCCTTAATAGATGTTATGATGGTTAACAGGAAAACCTCCCCTCTGGCCCCCAGAAATTATCATGTTGACAGAATTTACTTTTGTAACTATACAGATAATTCTTCTCAAGGACAAAGCTTTTTCTGTTTGCCTTTATTCAGTTAAACCTTTTAAGAAATGGCCACTATACATAAACCACTGATTAGCAATTTAAAGATATTTATATCAGATTGAAGACTGAAATGTTAGCTAATTGTACTGTGTTTTCCCATAAGCAGGCAACACTTTTTTGGCACCACTGGTGTAGGTGATCCAAACATCTGTTTAGTCAATGTAAGACAACTCCTCTAAATGTGCTAAGTTTCAACACTTGCTGTTCAGCAGGAATCAAAAGTGACATATTTTGCAGAAGATGTGCAACAGGGAAGCTTGGAAACCATTTAGCAAATGAGTTGTGGCAACCTCTATCTAAAACCGAAGACACCAACTGCTTAAAGTCTCACAGGCAAAGGCATTTTATTACCGACTTGTCATCAGCACCCAACAGAACAGAAGAGTCAAAGGAACATTGTGTACGATCTGCATTAGAAAGCCATAGATCATGGTGCAATGATCAATGTGGATCGTTAGAAAGGAGCAGACGTATTTCTCCGCAGTTGGACGACTTTCTTATCTGTAAATACATAGACGGTGATAAATATCACAACCGCCCAACAGAAAAGAAACAGAACTCAAGCAAAAAATTTAAGTCGGGAAAAGAACAGAGTGCAGTTGAGAGTGGAGGCACAGGAGATTGCTGTATGAGTGATGACGAGATGCCATTACCCTCCACAGTCAAGAGACCATATCAGCCCAAGAGTGTTAGCTTTTATGTACCTGACCTGGGAACAGCAAAGAGAGTAGATGTAACGACAAGTGGCTCAAGTGAGGTGAAAGCCTCTGAGAAAAGTGATTCAGAAAGAAAAGGTAAAAAAGGGAAACCGTCTCCCATCTCTGCATGTCCAGGGGGGAAAGAAAATAAATTAAAAGGAAAACATAAAATAAAAGCTAACAACCAGGATTCTCTAATGGTGAAATTAAATTTACACCCCTTTCGAAAAACTAGAGTCCATCCTGAAGACCATCCTCCAAAAGAAAACACAGAGCAAAACCCGTCTGGTCAACATGGAACTTTTACTGAATCCCACCAGAAACTGTTGCATAGTTCCAAGAAGGACGCAAGAAAAAGAAAACCAGAGTTTTCTGTGGCTGCTCAAGAGATATCAGAGAGCAACAAAGAGGTGATTTCCGTTAGACCAAGTGTCGACAAACTGCCTGAAGAAAACGGCAATAACACAGCTACATGCATCTCTTGTCCTTCAAAGGATAATTCTGCCACAAGAATTACTGAAGGCACCTCGCTAGCAAGTCATTTACAAGCGCCAAATTACATCAGTGACTCACCTTCACTTTCACCAAATGGAACTTCAAGGATGACTGTTTCTGTGATTGCTCTTTCATCTGACAACAGTATTTCACAGAATACAGCAAGCGATATTCCCACGGTATTGGTGAGTTCTGAAGCACTTAAGGAAGATGCTCCAGATACTGCACTCTCATCCTTTCATCAGAAATCTGTTATGACTGCCACAAAGCTTCAAATGCCAGATGGACTAGCTGGAGCTAACAACGTGGAAAAATATGAAACAAGAAGAGCCAATGAAAATCCAGAAAGAAACAATGAGTTGCCTAGAACATTTGTGCTAGATGCACCAATGGCCTCAGTGGTTCTGAAAGAAGAAAGTGTACAAACTGGGGAGCAGTGGGCACATATTGAAAACAAAGTATTTCAGAAAAGTATGGTCAAAGTGTCCATACTCTCTAACGCATCAAGGGTCTCCAGTAATCCTGAAATGGGAAACATGCATCCGGATAGGAATGTCATTGATAATGAGAGTGATGCGCAAGATACTCCCACCGATCAATTTGATGAAGGTAGCAGGGTGCATGAAGATGGTAAAGGGCCACCAGAGCCATCTTTGTTATCAGAATGTAAAGTTGTCAGTTATGGTGAAGAAGGGGAAAAGTCTTTAATTCCTTGCAGTACAAATAAACCTGAAATCTCTGTTCTCAAACCTACACCGTCTCCTACTTCTGCTGATTATGATAAAAAATCACCTTTACAGATGGAACAAAGCAAAATAAGTTTTTCAAATAATAATTATCCTTCTTTACTTTGCTACAAAGACAAAAAGCCATTTTCTATATGAAAATTCAGACCTTTACAAGAACTGAGGATTTTTTAAAAGTCAGAGCAATGTTTTATGGAAAACACAGAGCTGGTGAAAGTCAGAAGAGGAATGTGTATCTGCCAGTCTTTGTACAGAATTCAGAACTAAGAGAGAGGACTATTATTGAATAAAGCTGTGATAATAAATTATGGTTAAGAAAGCCTCAAACTTTTAGTACAAACTTTGAATACCACAGAATAACTGCTTTTTATTTATAGCAGATGGATACAGGATGGATATATCTACATTTTAATCATCGTTCGGATAAGTTGGGCTGGCCAGACAGGGCCAGACAGTTATACTTTATATCTGTAGTAATGGCAAAAATATTCAATAACACAATTAATATTAAGGTTAATATGGAATATTTTGTATTTTCCATACATTGAGAGGTGCATCCCAAACCCTGGGGAAACTGTTGTTCAAAATGGCATTGAATATAAGCTTGTACTGGGATTTTTGCATTTCCTTAGACTGAAGGTATATCACCATCAAAATGTCCAAAAATTAAAAATGAAGCAAAAAGCAAGATTGCATAGCCTTTATAATCACATGTCATGTACAACATGAAAGAAGTTACACACTCTTTTACTCAGGTGAACTCTTTTACTAAGTGTGCTTCATGGAATGTATACAGTTGTTGCATTCTCTGTCAATAGTGCATTCTCTTTCATACTAGTAAATTCCCATTCTCCAGAATGGCAGGGAAGATGGTCACCACATCTGGGAAAGCATCTCATAACGGTTCTAGGTAAGGTCAAATTGCTGTGATACTAAGACATCTCAATCAGAGCCTGGCAAGCTCAGGCACTTCAGCTATATTCAATTTATTCAAATCAATGAACCTCTGAGGAAAAACCCAACCCAGGGGAAAATGTTAAGTAGGACATGTCATAGAGGTCTTCATCTCATGGACTGGGACCCTCAGGTGTGTCACAGGGTTCTACATCATAGGTCATTAGCCACTATAGAGCTGACATTTTTGCTGCCTTTTGGAAAGGCCTGCTTTGTTGCGCATGTGTAGAACGCAAAGGTCCTACCTCTCTTTGCGCACACACTAAGAAGAGTAGCAGGACAGCAACTCAGAGTTGGAGAGGATTTCTCCATGGTTATCTCCCTCAATAAATGCATCACTTCATGCTGAGCAGGTGTTTCCTTTAGCCAGCTCCTTTGGTCTGCTGCGCATAGTCTTAGCAAGGTTTCTCACTGAAACTCAAGGCAGATTACAAAATATTTTTTTAAATTAATTCATTGTCATAATTCTGCTCTTTCTATCACCTGACTGATGTCATGAGGCTCATGTCTAGGGCTACAATTTTCCTGGGGGCAATAGACAAACTCCCATCCCTGAGTTCCAAGTACCGCTATGGTTCTTCACTACAGTGGGAGCAAAAATGAGGAGTCAGATCAATTCTGTGCAATCTTGCGACATCCCTTCTGGTTGTACTTGGAAGGGATGCTGCAACACTCTAGGAATCCCCCTGATCTTTACAGCTTTTGCCATAGCAATCAGTGAATTCCTACAGTGTCATAACATCACTTCCAAAAAGCTGGATGGGACATAGAGACTTTGCCTCTGCCAGATGGCATCTGGCAACACTGCTTTTGTCACATGCGTAATGTCACGTGTATTATGTCACTCTCTGTCCTGGAAAAGTTCAAGACCAATGATATAAAGAGATATGTCAGCAGCAAAATTTGCTACTTTCTGAATCTCAGCACTGAGCTACATGATTCAGAAAGTACAATAGTATGAGTGCCTCCCCTTGCTACTACAAAGAGTGAGAATTTAAAGATAGGGAAACATTATCTTTGTCCTAACATGCCAGGTAGAGGCAGTTATCACATCTGTAACACATAAGAGCAGAGATATACCTCCAGTGTGTCCCATAATCAGCTGTTTACATAGGCAATATGATATGTCTCTGCCATACCATTTTGCCAAATGTTACCTCAGTCAAGCAAAAGATAGCTCAGTTCAGATGTAATGCAAAACCACAATTTAACTAAACTATGGTTAGTGTGATTGTCTGAACACAGGCCATTTCTAATTATAGTGATTAGGGCACATGAAACCAGGATCTGAATGAAGTCAGTTTAGTAACCACAGTAAGTGCTCACTATGATTTTGTGCAACATATAGATGTATATATATCGGCTTAATCTCATTTTCTTCCTTGGTGCTACAATGAAGGTTGGAATTCCAACTGAATCTGTACTGGGAAGGTGGAAGAAAATGCAAAGGCAACAAAATCAGCATTTTGGAGGGAAACCAAGATTTGAATCATTTTGTGTGAGATGAATCCTGGTTTCTCACATTAACCATAATTAAAACAAACCATGGTTTCACATCATGTCTGAACCAAAGTGATGTCTATGATGCCTTGCAAAAATAATTGACCCCTAAAAATACAAAGGCAGCACTACCCCGAGGAATGGGAAATGATAGCCTGAGAAGCAATGTTCCCTAATGATTTAAAGTACTATGTCCTTTAGAAATAGTGGAATTCAGTATTCACCTTTCCCTGAAAGGCAGGGCTAAGAGAGACCAAGTTATTCTAAACAGAAGTTAAGTTCTACAAGCCCACCACCAATGCAATTTTCCCCCTCTCTGGGATAATGTAAATTAGAACAGAACATGAAATCACTGCTATAACCTATGGGACAAGTATATCTTAGGCATGAAGGACTGGAAAGTCTTCAGACTCCACAGAAGCAAGGGTAATTGGAAGCAGGATCTGGTCATACAAAGAATTCTGAGGATAGGGCGCAGTTAAGTCAAGGATCACAGTCAGCACAGAAGTGTACTGGCCATGTGAACTAATTGAACCAACACGGTCCACAAAGCACTATATACACTTAGGCAGTAAACTGGCTCAGTAGTTGGGGCACTGGCCTGGCGCTTCATTGCCCTTAAGCTGCCTCCTCATGGGCTTGCCATCGCTGCTTCTCCTACAGGGTGGGGAGAGAACCAGAGGACTGGTGGCCTGGGGTCTGGCCCTATGAGGTTGAGGGCTGACTGCCCAGGAGTCTGGCATGCTGACATCAGCATCTGGCTCTCAGCCTTCAGTAGCAGGTCCTTTGACAGAGGCCTTAGAATCCAGAGACTCTGGTTCAGTGATGCTGGGTGTTCCCTGAGTTCATTGTGGTCATCTTCAGATGAAAATTCCATACCTGGGGGAGGGAGTCTGACAGTAGTGCCAGCAACACTTTATGGGGGAGACCTTCACATACAATATTTCAAGTATTCATTCTACTGGGGTCCAACTTCCTTCTTGACACAGTTCCTATCACCTGGAAGAGAGCTTGTGGCCAACCACAATATGCAGTAGTAACGATTCCTTCTCTGTCTCTTCACCACCACCATTATTGCTCACTGGCATAGTGGGTAGGGCTACCAGGTGCCCGCCAATCCACTGAGCTTCTGTGGAGCAGGGATTGCATGGCGCACAACCATGCACAATGTGATCATGTCACTTCCGGGTTTACCCCTGGAAGCACTGCATCACTGCGGCCACTTTAGCAATCAAACCCGCATATGATCGCCCCAGCCCTGCCCACCAAAACCTATGTGGAGCCTGAGGAGGGCAGGGTTTGGAGAGGGGAGGTACTTCAATGCCATAGAGTCCAATTGCCAAAGTGGCCATTTTCTCCAGGTGAACTGATCTCTATCAGCTGGAGATCAGTTGTAATAGCAGGATATCTCCAGCTAGTACCTGGAGGTTGGCAACCCTACTCTTTTAGTGATACTAGTAGCTATAGAATCTCAAGGAGTTTACAGAAAAGCAGGCAAAAAAACTAACGGCATGTTCAAAGGGCTAATAAGGGGTGTTCTCACTGGGAATTAGAATATGTAGGGGAAACATGGAAAATTATTTTCCCTCCAGCTATGGCTACCAGAATGGAAGCTAAGGATGATATTTGACATATTTGCTTTAAATTTATTTTAAATTCCAAAGAAAAGCAACAATTTTAGTGCTTGGATTACATACCTTTTTACTGCATTACTAGTCATTTTCTGATTATTAATGGTAACCGCTTAGCTACGTGGCAAACAGATTTATTTTTGTTGACTGAAATGTAAGGCAACATACTTGAAGATCTGAACATGGTACATATACTCTGACTAGCTGAAAGGCTGCATTCTGATCAAAGGCAGCTAGTTTGTTGAGATAATCTCTCATCTCTGGTATGCAGATTGCTAGAAAGATGGCTAAATGTTCACTTGCCCTGGGTATGTTTTTCCTGATTTTTTGTTGGTGCTTGAAAAATCTCTGGTAACTGAAACAGGCTTTGTGTAATAAGAACTGTGTGCTCCTATATATGATCCAGGAGCATTAATCTCAAGGCTTGCCATTTGCCAAACTCCCGCCCTTGAAAAAATGAAGAGAGGGAAAAAATGGCCAGAAAATAGCCTCCATTGTGATATTCTAGGAATTTCCCCATGTCTCTATAGATTTTAGCATAGAGATTAGAGGAAATTTCTAGAGCATCACCCAGAAGTGATATCACATCCTCCCCAAATTCCACTCTCCTGAGGCACCATTTTCAAAACCTTCCAGCATTTACTGAGGCTGTGTGGGCAAGCCTGCTAACCTCATAGCCTCCAACATCATCTGACTGAAATTTTCTTGGCTTTGCCTGTAGTCCAGGACCTAAAATGGGTTCTATATCTAAAAGCCTGACATATGCCATAGGTGGAACTCTCTGAAACTGCTTCACAGATATCCCTATGTTGAATCTGGTTGTGAATAGTCACCACCAAATGTAGTTGTAGCTTGACATTCTCTGTTACTGTCCTCTGAAGTCGCACTTGCTCTGATCTTGTGTCAAAAACCCCAGAAATTGCCATGAGGAATTTGGACCAGTCACTTTGTTAAGATATTATCATACCTATGTGTTTACTTAGCACATGAAGATCCAACTATGCTCAGCAAGAACTGATGAGTGTTCTAATCTCCTTAAAAAAACAAAAACAAAAAAAGGGGGGGAATCTGATGGAACTCAACCAAAATGCTGATTACAAACCAAAGAGGTTGAGCTGAAAAATGCTACAATTACAAATATATAAATTTTAATAAGGTGCACATATAGATTAAAAGTATAAAACTCCTAGTACAGTAAAAAACGTACACATTCCATAAAAACAAACATGAACAAGTGCGATGTACAATCTTTAATTGACCAATGTGAGATCCAAAAAGGACCAGACGCGTTTCAGCCTAGAAAGGCCTTCCTCAGTGGTCAGTATAAAATTATAACCTATCACACATCCTAATAATATAATCATATCATAATGGGCAGTAAGAAAAATCTAAAAGCCCTTCTAGTACAGTGAAGCTCCCTGTAAATTTCTTTACTTCTTATATGTTAAAACCTGGCTTCACTGTCTCACCTTCTGTTGTATGCTGGGCTCGTAAGGATGTGGATACATCAAGCAGTTTATTAGGTCATGTTTGTATTTATTGAATGTGTAAGTTTTTGTCTGTACTAGAAGTTTTATGCTTTTAATTTATATGTGCACCTTATTAAAATTTATATATTTGTAATTTTAGCATTTTTCAGCTCAAACTCTTTGGTTTGTGTTCTAATCTCGTGCCTCAGGATTGAACTAAATTTCCCCAGCTATGAGCAGTGGAGATGGGTGACAATAAGGGCTGGGTGGGGGGAAGAAAAATAACACAGCCTTGACAATTGGTCTGTGTCTCAGGTAGGTGCTTTGCCAAGCTGTGATGGTTGTGACCAGTATTGCCTCGAAGGACTGAGAAACATCCCAATATTCCCTGTGAATAATTCTATCTTTTAAAAGGAAAGGGTAAGATAATTTTTAAAAAGCTAATTATTTGATAAGTTTTTGTTTGGAGAGTTCAGTTACAAGCTCCAAAAATCCCATTATGGATTTCTAGCCAGGCAGGGCCTGATAGGAAAGCTGAGTAGGCACTTGGCTTGGTATCCTAGCATCCTGACCTTACCTGTATCCAATGGGATGTGTCTTCCCAGAAGTGACTGCCCTCTCTTTGGCATCTTGGGAGAATGTTGTATAGTTTCTCTTATTTAAAAGTGGCACAAAGCTTTTTAAAAAAACTGAACTCTGGTATGATGAATGTAGAAGTACAGCAGTGGTCTCTTTCAGTGGAACCGTTGGCCTTCTGCACAGAACTTGATTTATTACTTGTAGCCACTAGGTGGAGCTATTACTGCCATTTACTAACAAAACTGAAATTAATTAGTTAAAATATTCACATAAGTTTCCGTAAGAGCAAAGGCTTTTGACAAATCCAAAAGACTCTTCATTGTTGTTAATTTAAGGTTTTGAAAAATAAATATCTCATTAACATATCAAAGATCTAGGATTGATCTCTTGGGCAAGATAATACACTATCAGCTATGTTTAGCATTTCTTTTTGCAAAGAAAAGGAATAGGCTGCACTCAGGAGAAACAGAATGGGAAAAATATTTCACAGTGTACGTAAAAAAACCCCAAGCTGACAGTTGGGCTAATTTGGGTCACTTTCTCACATCTAGCTAAATCAGTTAGATGACTGATGGAGCACACAACATCTAGGTTGTCAACTTTCTTTGCTAGCTCTGCTACTATGACATGCAGAAATTTTGCAGGTGAAACATTTCCTGGTATGGAGATCACTGGTGGGAAAGTATCACCTGCTTAATTTATAGGTACTATACTGCTATCAAAGGGTAACTTGGAAAATGCCCAGTTGGGTTGCCAGCTCCGGGTTGGGACATACCTGGAGATTTTGGGATGGAGCCTGAGAAGGGCAGGGTTTGGGGCAGGGAGGGACTTCAAAGACATAATGGGCTAGGAATGGTTGGAGTGTTTGAATACAGTATATCCTGCTTTGGTATGGCAATTATTATTAGATGCAATATCTTTCGAGACTCTTTCCTGCCACATAAAGCTCTAATTTCAAAAGAGTGTATAATTGTTGGGGATAGATTATTCCCTTATCAAGTTGTGGAAGGTAATGTTCATTTCAAACAGAATATTTTATCTCTCTACATATCTCCAGCTATTTTTTTACAGGCAGGTCCTGAAAGCCTTTTTGCCCACATAAAATCACTCAGAGGGAGTTTGGATGGTGGCCTGAGGCCATTGCAGAAACAAACAGTATGCCTGTGGAGTAACCTCGATCTTTGATTGCATGTACAAAAAACCCACCAACAATTAGAATGAGGATCTGGAAAAGAGCTACTGCTGAGGATTATACCCTCTAGCAGGCACAATAAAGGACAAGGCATTGTTCACATGCAAGAAGACCGTCCTAAATATTTTTTCAAGGTAACTAATAAGCACCAATGTGAGATCTCACAGCTTGAGGCCCCCTGGACTCTGACTATAATATCTTTCTATTGCAACTAAAAATTGTGAAGGGGTAGAATAACATCCAGAGCATGGCCTTAAATGAGAGATCATTGTCCATTGTAAGTATACAAAAAAGAAGAAGACATGTTTACTACCTTTTGGGACATTTCCACACATCAGCTGTCCCAGTACTCATAGCAGGAAATGCAGAAGTGAAACAGAAAAGACTTCTTTAAATAAAGGCTTGTTATTAGGGGAGAGTGGAACATTGCTATTATTATGTCATGTAGATCCTGTACAATCTTCTGGTAATGATCAGCATCATTATAGCAGCTGCCAGTACAGAATTACAGGAACATCAGTGTACTGGTCCATCTGCTCCCCCTCGAGAAAGTCAATAACTAAAAACACTGTTGGGGTCCCGATATTCTGAATTAATAAAACCATCTGTGACTAAGGTTGCCGACCTCCAGGTGGTAACCAACAAAAACAAACATCTCTGTACTGTTACCATAGGTTAGTAAATTAGTACAAGAATATGCTGAGATATCTGCAAAAACAGTTTGTATTGGAAAACCAAACAAACAATAACAGCAAAGTGCTATATACAGAAGTGACAACTCACATCAGTGAAGTGCTATGTACATAAATTGCCATAAGCATATACAGCAATCTAGGCATATATTTTTCGTATCCTAAATGCAGGTAGATGTTCAATGGATGTTCATATTACTGAAGAACAAGATGGAATGCTAGGATATGATCGTTTCAGTCTTCTTCAGTCCCACATATTTCACCATAAGTGTATGTGTTCACTTCAATGAAGATTAATAAGTTCCTCATATGGATACATGGTGTTGCTATATTAAATTTTCTTAAAGATCTGTAGTACAGTAGTCTTAAGACAGCTGCTACACTTTGTATCCCTTGAGGAACCTGTTACAGTCTTTGTAAGAAACTGTGCACCTGGTCTGCTTTAAAATTCTTAAGACTACTGTACTACAGATCTTTATGAAAATTTAATATAGCAAGACCATGTATCCATATGAGGAACTTATTAGATTGTTGTATATGCTTATGGCAATTTATGTACATAGCACTTCACTGATGTGATTTGTCACTTCTGTATATAGCACTTTGCTGTTATTGTTTGTTTGGTTTTCTAATACAAACTGTTTTTGCAGATATCTCAGCATATTCTTGTACTAACCTCCAGGTGGTGGCTGGAGATCTCCCACTATTACAACTGATCTCCAGGCGACAGATATCAGTTCCCCAGGAGAAAATGGCCACTTTGGCAATTGGACTCTATGGTATTGAAGTTCCTCCTCCAAACCCCAACCTCCTCAGGCTCCACCCCCAAAATCTCCAGGTATTTCCCAACCTGGAAATGGCAACCCTATCAGTGAAACACACACACCCTTTGTTGCATGTACATCTGAACTAAACAGCTTTAAACTGAATTCCTAATTCTCATTATGTGAAAAAGCTGAAATTAAAGGAGTAGGTTTAGGACTGGTATGTCAGCTGTTCTAATGGCATTTGAGAAAGCACTCCATCTCAGATTGATTTAGGAACAAAGTATCTCTTGGCTAAAAGCAATAGCACAGCTCTTTCACATTCACTAAAAACTGTATTTCACTCAATAGCAAGTAACAATAAGTTGAAACTGAAACAAACAAGCAGGCAATTTTTGTTTTGTGTTCTTTATCAGGATCCTGTGGGTTGGAGCCAACAATCTGTTCTGCTAACAGTGGAACTTTCTTCCAATACCAAGGGCTTTTTGCCAGTGCAAGAAGCTTTGCTCCAGCAAAGAGATATGTTTTGCTGGTAATAGCCTCCTTGTGCCAGCAGAAGGATCCCCCTTGCATTGGAGGTAGGCTACACTGTTAATGGAGCAGAATCTTTGGATCCAATTCATTGCATAGGAAATTAAGAAGTGGGACAACTTACCTCCGGACATGCATTCCAGCCCCTCATTAACAATGATGATATGGGTTTGGGAATTGAATAGCCTATGGGAGGCCTGATGTGATGGTATGCCATATCTGCTGCAGCAGCCGCTGCAAATAAAAAAAAAAAATAAGGTTGAAATATTATTTCTCCAAAAATGCAGACTGTGGATCTATACTGCCCAATTAGTCATTCTTCAAAGAATCGGACCATAGCTTTTCGTTTTTTTTGTTTTTTAATTGTTTTTGTCTTGATTGTCTGACAGTCTTATATTGTTTGTTTACATGTTTGTGAATTGTAATTGTATTTATATATGTTAATAAAAAAAAATTTTTTAAAGGCAACAACAACAACAAAAAAAGATTCGGACCATAGAGATGGTTGTGAGCTGCCTGATTTCATGGGAATGGCATAACAAAGGCAAGATCCATTATCACACAAACTGGCTTTTATCTTCTCTGCCATGGATTGATTTCTAGCTGAGTGGAGTGCAAATGGAATTAGAGAGGGTCTTCTTTGGATAGGCATTTGTAGGAATGAAAAAAGTATTGAACTATACAAGCACTGCCTGTGGATGAAAAACAGTTTCCAAACCATTCAACATTAAAATGAGATATAAAATGAAATCCATCATGCAGAGAACAGGTCACATCAATTCTGATCTAGTTTGGCTGAGGCCTATAACTAAGCAATTTGAACCACCCTAGGATGGGAGACCACCAAGGAATACCAGGGTTGCTGTGCAGAGGAAGGCACTGGCAAACCACCTCTGTTAGTCTCTTGCCATGAAAACCCCAAAAGGGGTTGCCAGAAGTCGGCTGCGACTTGAAGGCACTTTACACACACACAGTCTTGCTCCATGATCAGGAATGTGGATTAAAATCTCCATTCTGTTCATAAGCAAGGGATCAAATTTATTTAGTACATTTTTAATCCCACCCTTCCCTTTACTTGACCAGGCAGAGGCAGTGCATACTTTTAGAATCTCTCATTGTAAGGCAATACATTTATGATTTCATTTCATTCATTTATTTATTTATATTCCACCTTTCCCCATGGCCCAAGGTGGCTTATGACATATAATGTAGAACATCAAACAAGAATAAAATCCCAACCTGCTCCTAGGGTAGCCAACCTTCAGGTACTAGCTGGAGATCTCCTGCTATTACAACTGATCTCCAGCCGATAGAGATCAGTTCACCTGGAGAAAATGGCCACTTTGGCAATTGGACTCTATGGCGTTGAAGTCCCTCCCCTCCCCAACCCCCCCTCCTCAGGCTCTGCCCCAAAAACCTCCCGCCAGTGGTGAAGAGGGACCTGGCAACCCTACCTGCTCCCCATAAAGTGGAATCCACCCTTCCTGGCCTGGCAAAGTTTTGGATGTAATTTGGATCATGAAGCAGAGCTTGGAAAGTAGCTGCCACCAGCCAGCGCTTGGCATTCTAACTACATTTAGATCCAGAGAGCCTTTTTATGCATCTCATTTTTTATTGGTCATAAAGGACTTAGAAAAGTAACTGCAATTTTAATGCACTAGGTTAAAAAAAGCAATCTTGCATGACAGCTAATACTTTTTTTAAAACTGAAGATGGACTTCATAAAAATACCTGTCTTGCATCAAAATTGTCTTGGAAATAAACAGTCTGTGCAAAAACAGCTGCAGTACATATAAGTAACAAAGTATGAAGTCTTTATTACTGCTATTTTGTGAGCCTCCTCAGGCAAGTATACTAGAGAAACAGCATTTTTAAAAGTCCTTAATTCACACAAATTGTTGATTCCTTTATAATATATTTCTGCTTTGGTACAGCGTTGTGCAAAGGATTTGAACAAACAGAACATTGTCAAAGATTGTGTGGCATATGAATGAAATCACATTTTATAAACAAACTGCTAACATGGGACTACTTGCAAGAGAAGGGGGTTAGGGTGACAACTGAAATGCAGATTCCATCCACAGCAGTGCAATGTGGGTAGAATGCACCCTGCTTGGAAGAAGATCCAACTTAATACCCATCATTCCCAGCTAAACAAATGATACACACATGCCAACTCATTTATATGTGCATAAACCTGTTTTGCCACATAGAACATCTTAGATGTGTTGTGACAAATATCTGTTGCCGCAGCAATATCGACTCTTTTGAGTTGTTGTCCTAGAAAGAGCCACCCATTGACCCTCATTCCACAGAAGACATTCGAATAAATCACACTCATTAAAGAGGGAATGACTGAGCCACTTTCAATAACCAACCCAATTGCAGTCACTCACCATGTAGATAAATAGGCAGCAGAGTTCAGGCTTCTAATGCAAGCTGCGGTTAACTGCTCTTGTGTCATATAAATATTAATTGTAAGGTAAATTTCTAAATAGGAAAATAAGCCCTCATAAATTTGAATGCCTTTCTGTATGTGCTAGAGCGTCTGGCTGAAAGAAGATTGCCAGAATGTACATTTGTGCTTTTACACACACACACACACATGTGCATCTCCCCCACAACAATTTTTAAAGTGGTCTAGGTAGAATATCAAAACAAACATATTTTTGCCTTACAGCAAGAGCCTGATAAAATCTCAGCATTTAAAAATGATCTATCACTAGAATGTATTGCATCTGAGGGGCACCATATGATTGCTGTCTTGAGATTTTAACTCAGCTGGTTTAATTCTTTTAAACTACATCAAATTCTCATTACAGCATTTGTCATGTGAATCAATTATTTTGTGCCATTGGCACTTCTCACTAGAATTTTTGCCACCATAATGAAGTTTTAGATTTTTTTTTTTTAGATACAGTTAATAGAATACACCAAGAGGAAACAGTGGGTGTATGGCTGAATACACTTTGGTTTTGTTTGTATTCTACATTGGTTCTGAGTGTGTGTTATGTGCTGCCAAGACGTTTCTGACTTATAGTGACTGTATTAATTAATGTCATCCCAAACATCCTATCGTTAACAGCCTTGATTCTCAATATGCCATTGAAATTAGGTAGGAGGTTATTATTCCTTAATAAGAATAACAGTAAGCAGTAAAGGCAGACATACCCAATAGAGGGAATCTTCCTCCAAATGAGAAAGGTATATCTATTGTCAGACTCTATCACACGTACACAGCCAGTGAGGTCTAGTGGTTAAGACTGGGTGGCAGACCCTAATCTAGTGAACCAGGTTGGTTCCCCCACTCCTACACATGAAGCCTGCTGGGTGACCTTGGGCTAGTCACAGTTCTCTCAGAATTCTGTCAGCCCCACCTACTTCACAAGGTGTCTGTTGTGGAGAGAGGAAGGGAAGGTGATTGTAAGCTGGTTTGAGACTCCTTAAAGGTAGAGAAAATCAGGGTATAAAAACCAGCTCTTCTTCTTCTTCTTTGCAATAATCTGTTGCATGAGATTTCATGGAGACAGCATGAAATGCAAGCTCATGCACATGAATTGGAGGTGGTAGTTAAAGTTAGCCTGCAATTGTTCTCTGGCAGATTCTCAGTTGGTTTTAACATCATGTATCCAACCATCCATGGACACTGAAGAGTGGGACTTTCCCACTTCCCCTTCCTCCTGAAGCTCACTGAGCCTCCCTTGCCAAATTGGCATCCCATCAGAGGAACTGTGTGGCCGGATGTGTTCCACTGACCTTAATCATAGTAATGTGCATCTGGCAACTACCTAGAGAGCATAGCATTTATCTTCTGGCATAGCAACCATATGCTAAAAAGTAATTTATGAATAAGTCCTGAGTGGCAAATTTCACACCTGAAGGTAAAGCACACACTCATCTGCAGAATAACATTTGAAATGACTAGTTCAGCTAGAATTAATTCCTATCTTGCTATCTAATTTAGTCATGCAGATACTCTAGCTGGTTTGCAACAATTACAGATAATACAGGGAATTCAAACAGAGATTTGATCATTTACATAGCCTCTACTCTGTCCCTCTGGTCCTTCCTCAAAGAAGGAATGGACCTTTGTACAGCTCGTTTAGAAAGGAAGCGATTCCAGTGATCCCAAATAGTTTAATCTTTCAGATTTAGGCTGGTCATTAAGTGTAATTCATCTTCACAACAGATCTTTAACTACCCAACACAGTCTGTATCTGATGGATAAACACTATTGCAGTGGTCTAATTGGTTGGCACTTAGTGCTTAAGTAATGGGTTGTTACCTTTTTACTTCAATTATGTCTGTCTGCACTATTAAACTGAAACAGTTTTTCAGCCTAGTCACTCTTTTATTCTTTCTAATATGCTTGCTTTCCACCTTCCCATCTGGCTCCCTGTATTATTTTAAAAAGGTGAAAAATTCATCATGGCTCAATAGTCCAGCTAGTTGTAGTTCTTTTTTAAAAGTTGAGATTTGTGTTATTTTTTAAAACCGTTCCTTTAATCTTAGAAATAAAAGCAGTTTGCCTATCCCCACTTGGGGGGCGGGGGGGCGTATAAAACCCTAAGTAACAACATTGGGTAAATTGAGGGCAACACTTTAAAAGTTTGAACTTTGACATGTACAAGTTTAAAAATCTTCCCAAAGCCCCAGTGTAAGTAACTTTCCTGCTCAGAAAAGCAACTGGCCTTGGCACTTCTCTTCTCTGGGCAACTCCACCCCAGCTCCAAGCTGGACTCCAGTGTTTCCAGTGTTTCCAGTGTTTCCACTGCTCCTTCCAATATGCACAGAAGAGTAAAGCTGCCAGGTCCTTCTTTGCTATTGGTGGGAGATTTTTGGGAGGGAGCTTGAGGAGGGCAGGGTTTGGGGAGAGGAGGGACTTCAATGCCTAGTGTCCGATTGCCAAAGCGGCCATTTTCTCCAGGTGAACAGATCTCTATTGGCTGGAGATCAGTTGTAATAGCCGATCTTCATCTATTACCTAGAGGTTGGCAACCCTACAGAAGAGTCTGTCAGTGCGGAAGAATGTCTTGCACTGCAAGGTCTGCTTTGAAATGGATTATGCTGGATGCAACCCACTATAAACAGTTCTTAGTCTGGCAGAGAAGAGATTTCAAGACGTTTCCATGTTTGGAAAATGAAAACTGTATTAGGCAAGGGGTCTGGATCATACATGTAGGCGGTGGAAGAGCCCTGAAGCAGCAGAATACATAGCGATATGTTTTTGACAAAAAAGCATTGAATAGTAAAATGATCATTATTCCAGAAATGGCAGAAGAGATGTGCATCTGGATTTAATAAGCTCTCAGGAATGATGGGAAAAGGGAGCTTTTCTGCAGCTGACACCAACAAAGTGTGTGAACAGAGGGTCAATAAATATATAACTGTAAATGAATCAGAGGAATAATGGCTTTGAAAAGCTAAGCACTCTGGCTGTCTCCAATGGAGGAATGGAATGGATGACTGTTACACAAGACAAGTGAAGCTAATTAGTGAGAATCAATGGAGAATCACGCTTACAAACGGAAGGTTCAGGGGAATTCTTCAGATGGTACGCTTCTCGGCACTTGGAAAGTGTCTGCCCCTATTAAAATACCTGCCTGTTAATAATGACAAGCAGAGACCTGAGGAAAATTTCAGTTGGTCGAGGGGGCAGGGCACAGGGACGGAGACCACTCTTCCTCTCCCCTGCCTCTGTCCTTCCTCTGGATTTCAGTAAAATTCAGCTGTGTTCTGAATTGGCCAACATTAACAAACAGTGCACATTGGGCTTTTCTGGTGTATTGGATAAGCTTATTTATTGCACAGCTGTAGCTGTGAGGGTTTTCCCAGCCGTGAGTGCCAGAGTGGCTCCGATGTCACACTGGGCCTGGGCAGGCAAGAAGATCACGACTTCCCTTGCTACCGGTGGCTGCGCTGCCCTGATGGCAAAAAAGCTGATCCGCTCATGCTGACCGTGCATTTCAGCCTCAGAAGGTTATAATTTAGATAACTGTATGTATAGTGCAAAAATATATTAACCAGCTAGTGCCTGGCGGCCAAGAAAACCAGAGAGAAGCAAATAGAAATGGTGGAATGCTGGATAAAATTGAACGGGTGGATTTTAATTTTTAAAAAAAAATTATATTGGTTTGTACATTTTAAAATTGCTGTTATATTGTTTTAGATTGTAATGGCCTATGGTCTTTCACAATAAACTACTGCTACTACTGTGGTATTATTTACTGAGATATATATGTATAATGGTATAGTCTGATCCTCCCCCATTATCTATAGGAGTTAGAGGGCAGAGTTCTTGTTACCAGTTTCTAGTTTAGTTGATGTTGCTGTGAGCTATAGCTGGGGCCTGTTGGAGTTGAGGTTATACAAATAAAAGCTGTTGGATGGATCCGAAAGTGAGTACTCGTGGCTGATGCTGTATGCCTTAAAAGGGGATCATTACAACTACTATTAACAGTCTAGCAAGCCTAGGACATGCCAGGCATCTAACAACCTGAGTCTGGAGGTAACTAGTTAGCACTCCTTTTTAAGTCGCCTGCATAATTCTTTTTACAATAGTTGTTCAATCAGTACTATGGCTCATTGCAATGTAGCAACTTCAATTGTTTAAAGTGAATATTGAAACCCTGCAGTTTGTGTGTAGATATATATATATAAAGCATTCAGCTAAAACCTGAGTTAATGTTATGCAAAGCAGCTATTTTATTGCGTACCAGAAAGAAGTTCAGTCTTGATGTCCGTTTGCTGTATATCTTACCTGGTTTGAGGTGAGCAAATGGAATTTCCCCTGTTAATAGTTCCCAAAGACACAAAGCGTAGCTGAAAACATCGGCTTTTACAGTGTACCGGGTACACTGTGTGAATACTTCAGGGGCCATCCAGCGCAGGTTCTGCACATCACAAAAACATCAATAATGCATTAACAGTATGTTTTGTTTCTTCACAAGGGATTGGATCCTTTCTCTATTTTTAAATCTGTTTACTTTCTGGAAATATGCTAACAAAATTAATGTAGGGAAAATAATAGTGATATGATGGTTTGGACATTATTGTTTGGACAGTAACAATAATCCATGCAGCAAATTGCCATATCTTTTCTGGTGTTTTCAATCATAGTTTAGATTTCACTTTGTCTGCATAAAACCAGAATATCTTTTACTGTACTCTTTGCTGACTGAGAAGTTTCTCTGATGATTACGGTTCCCCACTCCCTGGAGTGTAACTCTGCTGGGGTAACAGGCACTTCTAGACAGACATGCAACAAGACACCAATATGAAGATTTTCATGGTAGTTTCCAAGCCAGAAACAAAGGAAACAAAACTAATAATACCTGATCCACAACATAAGTGAATACTTTGCTTTTGTTCTTGCGTATTAATTATGGAGCATGCTGGATTGTGGTTCATATGACCTAACATCAATGCCACTGAGTTTCTTGGAAAATGAACTGCCCTTTTCCCCCTTCCCCCCAAAAACTTACTCTTTCAAGCTAAAAACAACAACCTCAAAACAAAACAAACAAACAAACAAACAAAAAACATGGAAATGAGAAGTACTGACTGGTTATTTGGGAAGACTTGGTAAATTTAGTTTTAAGGCCAGAATAATCTTGAGCATGCTCAGTAGTTAGGGATGCCAGCCTCCAGGTGGGACCTGGGGATTCCCTGGAATTACAGCTCATCTCCATAGACATCAGTTCTCCTGGAGAAAATGGTTGCTTTGGAGGGTGGACTCTGTGGCATTGTACCTCACTGAGGTCCCTGTCCTCCCCAGGCTCCGCCCCAAATCTCCAGGAGTTTCCCAACCTAATCTGGCAGTCCTATCCCCCATCCCCTGCTAGTTGTCAGGGGAGACCTGGCAACCCTCCCAGTACCATAAATTGTTACTGGGATGCATAAGAAGTGTAGGTTCCGATGGCTCCTGGCTCAATAAAAACTACAATTCCCAGGCATCTAAGAGACAGTGGGCACAATATACGACTTTAGGATAATCCCTTACCACTAGTAAGCTTGGGAGTTAGGGTTGCCAGGTATCCCCTGGCTGTTGGCTGCGGGGGCAGGGCAGGGGGTAAGGTTGTCAGATCCAGGTTGGGGAACTCATGGACATTTGGGGAAGCCTAGGGAGGACAGAGATCTCAGTGGGGTACAATGCCACAGAGTCCAACTTCCAAAACAGCCATTTTCTCCAGGGGAACTGATATCTGTAATCTGGAGATGAGCTGTAATTTCGGGGGATCCCCAGGTCCCACCTGGAAGCTGGCATTTCTACTGAGAGTTGTAGTTTCCAATTCACTGAAGCGGTAGGAAATGGAAACTGAAAATTGCCAACACTTGAGATGTCAGGTTTGCTCCTTATCAAGGCCTTGAGAATAAGGCTTTGTAGGATTCTTCTGTTTCCTGTCAGCATTACTCATTTCTTGTCTTTTGCAAAGGCAAGATTGGTTGGGAAGTGGGGATCACAGCACAGGGCTGCCAACCTTCAGGTGGAGGCTGGAGTTCTCTTGGAATTGTAACTGATCTCCAGTTCCCCTGGAGGAAGTGGCAGCTTTGGAGGGCAGACTGTTTGGCATCACATCCCTGCTGAGCTCCCTCACCTCCCCCTATTCCACCCTCCTCAGGCACCATCCCATGCCTCCAGAAATTTCCCAAGCCAGAGTTGGCATCCCCAATCAGAACTGGTTGGCAGGGAGTTTCCCTAAATTCACCATTGTTCTGTGAGTTCTTCGAGAAATATCAGTAATATAAAAACCAAGTTTTCCCAAGAGTTCTCTAAAGAAGCCTCAAAGGCCTGAGTTAATTTTAAGGCAAGCTGGAGAAAGCTTGCCCATCACTAGTCACAAGAGGAGACTAAGTGACATGCTAATATAAGAAGCAAATATTAATGATGATTACAGATGCAGAACAGAAACTAATTTGTGAGTCCAGGCAGAGAGTACATTTTGTACCCACTAATCTTGGTTGCCATAAAAGCTGGTCTCAAGCAGTCTACCAAAAAATTAACATACGAAAGAAACAGAAACGAACACTGTCAGTGTAAAATAGGATGCACGTTGGCAAAAGAAACTCCTAATTTCCTTACTTGCTTGTAGGCTGAGTTTTTACATGCATTGTAGAGTAATTATGTATAACAAGACAAGAAGGGAAAAAAAGAGGCAAACCCCAGGTTGTTTTGTCATATTGTCTTCATCCAAAGACTGCAGAAATCTGGATTCTGAGATTTAAAAATAAAAGTATAGGTGAATCTTTTTTTTTTAAAGTGAGACCTGATGTTGCTTATATATTTCTACTGCATAAAAACCAACTAGAAATGTAAGGACATTGAACATGGTTTAAATGATGTACTTCATAAAATGCAGTGTTAATCTGTGTAAGAATGCTAGCATTTGTCTTCAGGTACTCAGTAGACATCGTTAGGTGACTTCTGCCATCCCAAATTAATAGAATCATAGAATCATAGTGTTGGAAGGGACCACCAGGATCATCTAAACCCCCTGCACAATACAGGAAATTCACAACTACCTCCCCCCCCCACTCCCAGTGACTCCTACTGCATACCCAGAAGATGGCAAAAACAAAAAACAACCTCCAGCATCCCTGGCCAATCTGTCCTGGAGTAAAATTGCTTCCTGATCCCAAAGTGGTGATCGGCATTACCCTGGGCATCAAAGAAAGGGCCACGAGAGCCAAGCACTGACACAACCCTCCCTGCCCTCCCTCTCATGATCTGCCTAAGTTCACAGCATCAGCATTGCTGACAGATGGCCATTACCTGCTGCATAGTGGAAGGCCAACCCACCATGAGATGATGGTCTGAATTCCATTTTGGCCTTTGGAGACTGATTTTATTTTAAATCTATGAAATTTTCTGCAAACCTATACATCTCTGACTAACAGATTGCAAGTAGGAATGCTAGTTTGCAATCCAGAGATTTGCATTGTATCCCCAAACCCTTACCTCCAAAATCAGCTACAACAGCATGGCCATCTTCATACAGGAGAATATTGTGACTGTGGAGAAATAAAGTTGTTAGATTGGGCAACTGTGGTGTTTTCAATACTAACGGTGCCATTCTAAGCAGAGTTATACCCTTCTAGGTCCATTGAAGTCAATGGGCTTGGAAGGGTAAAACTAGGGTTGCCAACCTCCAGGTACTAGCTGGAGATCTCCTGCTATTACAACTGATCTCCAGCCAACAGAGATCAGTTCCCCTGGAGAAAATGGCTACCTTGGCAATTGGACTGTATGGCATCGAAGTCGCTCCCCTCCCCAAACCCTGCCATCCTCAGGTTCCGCCCCAAAAACCTCCTGCCGGTTGCCAAGAGGGACCTGGCAACCCTAGGTATAACTGAATAGGATGGTAATGTAAATGTTCTTTTAAAATCCTTCTTTTCCCTTTTTAAAATGCTAATAAGAGTGCCCAAAACCTGGTTCAGTTACTAAAACTGAGCAGAGGTTGAAGGGTTTAATCCCCTTTCTTTTGCATAGTTACAATCCAAATTGCAGCTCTCTGTGTATGCATAAACTATCTTTACAAAAAGAAGAGATACATGTTTGTCTACTGCCTCTTTAAGAGAGTTATCCAGGAGGACTTAGCGTAGAAATTTCTATAGTGATGCAACAGCAATAAGGAAAGAGCTGGCCTGGTATCAGGTTACTCTCACAGCTTCAGGATATTTTTTATCAGCAGTTGGGTTTAGGGTAGCCAGGTCTTCAGCTATAGTGGAGGACTTCCTGCCCTAGAGCCCAGTTGTCTGCCACCACTCATTAGAACAGTGGGAAGAACAGGTGTTGCAACAAACCTGGAAGTGTCACCAGCATGACACTCTAGGATTCCTAGAGCAGTGTCATGCAAATGTGCTGCCATTACTCCCAGGTTCATGCCAGAAGTGAAACTGCGATGCCTATTTTGCATGTCCCTGCCCCCTACAACTCCCACCAGTTGCCAGGTGCTTCAGGGGTAAGGCAAGGGGCAGAAATAACATTGGGCTATGTGCCAATGTCACCCCTGGACAAAACCCCAACTGTGATGGCAGCACATCTGCTGATGAACCTGAACACATGAAGCTGCCTTATACTGAATCAGACCCTTGGTCCATCAAGTCAACATCGTCTACTCAGACCGGCAGCTGCTCTCCAGGGTCTCAGGCAGAGGTCTTTCACATCACCTACTTGCCTAGTCCCTTTAACTGGAGATGCCAGGGATTGAACCTGGGACCTTCTGCATGCCAAGCAGATGCTCTACCACTGAGCCACAGCCCTTCCCTCTGAAGCTCTATGGAAATGCCATAGTGTTTCTAGAACATTGGTTGTGATGCCATGTCTGGGTTTTTACCCAGATGTAGAGTCAGCACATACCCAAAGTGAGCATGCCTACTGGCAACACTAGGTGGATCCCCCCCTTGTCACAAAAGCAATAATGAACAATTGGCTTCTTTAACATAATGGCTTATTTTTTAGCAATGAAAACCTCTAGGTAGATAATACAGCTTGGAAGAGAAAGATAACAGTATTTAACTAACAGCTTATCTAACCAGCCTGGTTTTGAATAGCCATAGGCTCAGTACCCCTACAAGTTACCAATAAGTGAAGTGAAGCTGTTCCTTCCTACTTTCCATAAACCTGCTTTCATAGAGGCCTTTGGAGTTAGCCTCTTAAAGAGGCACTACACAACACCATGATTGTGATTTGTGCCTGGTTTTGTCCCACAGCCAAGAGCACAGGGATGTTTCTTAAATTCTCTTATATTTTCCATAAATAGAATCTTCTCTCCAGCTGAGTAGCCATTAGCTGTGCCTCACATGATTAGTACGAGAAAATATTTCATCAATAAATTAGGGGGGGGGTCAATCTTGACAATTTAGTGTCCAAGTGTCAGAGACATTCTCTAATTAGTAGTAGAACAAGACCATTTCCTAATTAGTGAAACATCATCTGTAACAGGTTTATTAATTATATGACAGTTTTACCTAGAAGGAAAGAAGAGGATGACATTTGGGGGTTGAACCCGGCTATAACCTTTCAATAAAATCAGAAGGCCTGATTCTCCTCTAACTTCAGCTCCGCTCAGCTAAAGTGAGTCACTCCTAATTTGCAGTGGCATATATGAAAGTAGGAAGAGCCCCACAGATTCCAGCTGTGAGCAGACGACTGCCAGTAACTGTAAGAGTTTCATAAAGCGAAGGATATTTTGGACTGATCTCAAAAGGCTAATTTCACTCTGAAAACTTGATTTAATTTGACAAACGACTATCCTATATGCCTCTGATTTTGTTCACTTCCCTTGCTTCTACTTTGCATAAGAAAGCCTGTAGTTGTCGGAAGGATTTACACACATGCTGTCTCTTCACTATGATGTGCTCTTCACAATCATCTCATCATTAGACCCATGCTGAGAATGGTATTGAGAGTGAATTTGGAATGTGGTGGTGAAAACCTTCACAATTATATGCAAAGAAAGACATTGAAACTTATGCTGGCTTGGTAAGGGTGCCAAATGCATGTTGTGTCTACTTACTAGACCTCTGTCTACATTGCTTTTACCACATGAAGAGGTCCTGATCTCTGGGGACTGCTGAAAATCAGCTTTCCTTGGACTGAAGCTCAAACAATCCAAGATTTCTTCTGATAAAATGTTCACATATTGACAGTACTTGGGTCACTCAAAATTCCACTTTTCTCTTGCATTTCTCACCCCCTTCCTTCAGTCCAATTCTGTACATGTTTACTGTGTTCAGTGGGGCTTACTCTTTTGTAAGTGGGCATCCACACGGTTCTCTCAAAGAAGCCCTCTAAGTAAGTCAGGTTTCCTGCAGAAAGACAAGCTTTGATCTTCTTTGATCTTCACCTACGAGCCCAGTTTGCTGGCATGCGCTGGGGAGGGATGGGAGCTGGCATAAGGTTCAGGGGCTTGTACGGTGAGGCGGGGGCTCAGCTGGGAAGCCACCATGCTGCCACAAAATGGCTGCTGGTGGGGAAGCTGGAGAAGGAGCCATGGCGTTTCTAACTCCAGCTGGAACTTTTCCTGCTCTGCTGGATGCCTTCCTGGCCTGCCCTATATTTCAAATGGGCCAATCAGGCCCTGGCTCAATAGGGGCAGACCCGGCTGGCAGTCTACAGACCTGAGCTTTTGCACTAGGCTCTACCAGCCAGGTATGTAAGAAGCTGCCTCCTTCGCTGCTTCCTGATTTGCCCCTCCCTCCCAGTCCCTATAAAAGGCTGTTAAAGATAGGACATTTTGGAGGACATTGATTCAAAGGGTCACCATGAGTTGGAAGCGACTTGACAGCACTTAACACACACACACCCTATACTTGGGCTGGTTAGTTGTTATGTCAACTTTGTGTTAATTCGTCACAACTTTTGGAAGTTTTGGCATGGAGCCGGAACCAGTTTGGGGGGAAAGGCAGCCTGCGCCCTTTTACAATATTATCTTAGTGGTGTACAAATTAAACACAAATAAGTCTTGTGCATCACTCGGTTGGGGTCTCACACACAGAGGAAAATCAGGAGGGAATGAGGTGGTAAAATGCTGGCCTGCTCCACTTCAGACTGCAGGTGGAGGGAGGATCGCATCGTACAATGCTCCCGTGTTAAAAAAAAAAATCATTGCAAACAGAAAACCAGCCTGTCAAACAAAGTATAGACATTAAAAAATTCTCCTTGCTGTCTAATTTTATATTTGCATTCGGGAGGGGGTATTGTGTGAAGGAACACTGAAAGCTGGAGTCCCACCTACTGTCAGAAGTGTTCCTCGTGTGAGTACTCCCCTTTCTCCACAACCAGCTTGCTTTCCTCTGGGAACCTTAGCAATCTCATTCTCTTGCCTGCTGAGGAAAATAGAGGGTGCACAGGCTTCTCACTAAAGGGGCCTGTCCTGGTTTTGTGTAAACTATCAGAGGATGACGTTGGTAGTGTCTTTACAGTTCATGGGTTGGGGGACTTTGTATTTGGTGGCCTCTCAAGCCATCCAGTCGTATCTTGGGTGATGGAAAGAAAAGGCAAAAAGAGCTCTTTAGAAACTGGAATAACTTCATCATCAGTATGGCCCAATATAAAACCAACATTTTATTTTTAAAACACAACTTCTTCATGAGAACTATATCAAGGTTCAAGAGATGTAGGAGTCCTTTGTATTAGGCTGGGTCAACATATGCAGCAGAATGACATGGTGGAATGCGGCATAGCACTGTTCATGCTAACCCATAAAACAAAGTTCCTTGCAAGTAGAAACCATCCCATGTCCTGCAATGCTAGAGTTCAACTTGAAATAAACTTTAAACATAGGAAAGCATTTGTTTTTTTGGTTTTTTAAAAAAGAGTTCTAGACAGCTTGAAATCTTGCACACTGTTTAATATTCTAACTCTGACTCTAAGGCCCTTGTCACTCCAGACTCACAAGAGCTGGCTAAGGTTCAAGAGTGATGGGGAGATGCATTATATATATATATATATATATATATATATATATATATATATATATATATATATATATATATATATATATATATATATATATATATATATATGAGGAGGGCAGGGTTTGGGGAGGGGAGGGACTTCAATGCCATAGAGTCCAGTTGGGAAAGCAGCCATTTTCTCCAGGTGAACTGATCTCTATCGACTGGAGATCAGTAGCAGGAGACCTCCAGCTAGTATCTGAAGGCTGGCAACCCTACCTTGAAGTGGCATCTTACTATGCTGACAATGTTTTTCCTCCCAGCTCCCACAGGTACAGCTGTGGGAAGAGAGAGTTGCCAATGGGCAGTCTCCTGCTATAGTGGGAGACCTGGCAACCCAAGGTACTGCAGTTTTTAAAAGTGTTGACTTGCTCATTACTCTTAACTCCAGGCTATGTTTTCTGTACTTCTGATTTCTCCTTTTTTCCTTTGTGGCTGTTTCTTGAATGTTCTTCCTCAAGACTTTCTGACTTCAGATCTTGCCTTGTCCTTGATCATGCATTCTGTTTACTGTCTTTCCTGTTAATTGGGTGGACAGCTTGACACAGCACAGACATTTAAACTGAGCCGAGATTCAGCTTTCTCTGTTTGATAGGTGGGATTTCAAGCAGCACACCGTGCTGGTATTTAGAGTTAAGAGCTGGTTGCGGGTTTCAGCCATTGTCCACTGCACATTTTTTTTCTGGAACAGCTTGTTAAACAGAGATAGTATTGTTTAAAAATGTAAAGGTTTGCCACTGCCCTTGTGTAACAGTAAAGAACTGTCTGCTTCTAGTGACAATATTTTGCTGTGTGTTTCAACCTTCCAAAACAACTGCTATCCCCAAAAGGCCACAGAATACCTGTCTGCCATATGGAGAAAATGAGGTATCCAGTGAAATGGGATCACTTTGTGATACAGACTGAAAGTGATTAACCTGCATGATTGGAGAGGCACAGCCCCTGGCACATCTGGAAGCATTCCAAGGGTTAACTATGCAGAGGTAATTAGGCGTCATTTTTAATCTCATCACATCCTTAAAGTCATTAGTTTACAAACACATCTGCCCAATCTCAAATATCTCAAAAGTAGCTGAAACTCAAACACAGAAAATACTCCCAGAGGCTCAAAAATAACACAATGTTCCTTCTGCAGCAGAATGCCAACCATCTAAGTAATGGGTGCACAAATGAAAAGGTTACATGATTATTGACCAATCAAGGCTAATTTTGGTCCATGTAGACTGGAACTAAGCAGGCCACATTACCCCTTGACATCATCAAGTCCCACCCTATGAATCTCAGGTTACAGCTTGTAATGCTGAGGATCTGACAACATTTAAACATTACTATTTTGTCATCACAATATCAGAAATGCATATTTAGGGTCTGGTACAGTACATTCAGAAGGAAGGTCAGAAAGAAAGACCACATACTCTCCAGCCATTAGAGCTATCTTCATCCTTCTTTCCACCTCCTGTAAGCATTGCTAATTAAGTACCCCTTCTCTCTGCCCCCATCTGCTGCCTCAAATCAAGAAGCACAGCATGTCCTTGACAGTCATTCCTTGGGCCTCTTTAGTGTATCAAGTCATGCATGCTCCATTGGTAGGGTTGCCAACCTCCAGGTGACACCTTGAGGTCTCCTGCTATTACAATTAATCTCCAGGTGACCAGGATCAGTTCTCCTGGAGAAAATGCCTGCTTTGAAGGGTGGAGTCTATGGCATTATACCTTGCTGAGGTCCCTCCCCTCTCCAAACCCCACCTTCCCCAGGCTCCACCCCAAAATAGCCAGCTATTTCCCAACCAGAGCTGGTAACCCTATTCATTGAACATCTGGTTTAGATGTTACCACCCTAATGTGAACATTGCTGAAAAGGTCTTTTCCACTGGCCCTGCTCCAGATGGAAAAAGTAATATTTAAATGCTTGCTCCCCTGAGAATCACTCAACCATAGGGAACCTAAGGGCCAAACTAGACATTACAGCATCCACAGGTCCAACTTGTAGGTGCTGATGTCATTTTAGAGAAGAATTCAGCCATTTAAAAATGCTGCAGCACAGCAGGACCAGACTTTCTTGTCGTCCCCCCCCCCAATGTGTCTGTTCTGGTGTTGAAAAAGCAGCTGTTTGGGTACTTGAAAAAGTATGGGAGAGTCACAACATCACCTAGTCCCACTGTGGCATGGGCCAATCCCTTGAGACATTTTTTAATGGCCAGCTTCTCCTTTAAAATGGCATCGGCATTCCTGGGTCAGACCCATGGAAGCTGTAACATCTAGCTTGGCCCTGTGAATACCAGATTATAATGATTTGTAGAGTGAGGAAGATGTAGAACCTTCTGGAAAGAAACATCTGTTGATGCTTGCTTGGAGGTAGCAATATCTAAGCCTGCCATCCCCACTCCACCTTCAAACTCATTGGGCAACTTTGAGTCAGTCACTCTCATGGGTTTCTTGTGAGGATAAAGTGGAAGTAGGGACAATCCTGAGCTCCTATGAGAAATGTGACAGATAGAACCGTAAACCTCTGGTTTTCATCATATATTATGACAGTGAACTCTATAAATATGAAGTATATGAAAAAGACATTCACCCTGAAAATACTGCTGATCATTTTAATTCATTGTTTGTGGTGGGGTGGGAGTAAGAGAAGTTAACCTCACTTCTAGTCTCTTTTCGTGTTCATAATTTTATCAATCTCTTTCAAGATCTCTTTCTTTAGCAATGTTTTCTCTGAAAAGTCTCAAGTTGTTTAAATCTTGTTTATAAGGAAGAAGCTACAACCTCCAGCCATAAGTTGGCCTTTCTGCACCTTCTGTGGCTTTACTCCATCCAGTTTTGAGATGGGATGATCAATGCAGAACTTATCATCTCTTTGGGTATCTCATAGATGGCCAATATGTCCTTTCTGTGGCAACAGAAGAAAGGAACTCAATTTATCTCAATTATGATATTAAAATGCATATAAATTAATTAAGATATCTAATATTTTCTAACCTAGGGACCACTTTTAATCCTCTATGTTGTTTGTTTGTTTCTGTCAGGAGACCCAGTTAAAAAGATCACAAGCACAGTCATTTATAAAATCACATTATTCATACAATGGGGGGGTGATTTCAATGAAATATTTGAAACCATAGCAACTGAAAACTTCAATAAAGGTAAAGGATTGCAGCACCATAACTTTTCCTTTGTCTGTCAGTTGAGGTGTATTTAAGGCTTACCACTAAATCTAGTGGATTTGTCCTGTAACCATTGGGACTGAAGAGGTGAATTATAAGATTTGTATTGTGGTTAAACCCATTTATTGTAGGTAATGTGAACAAAATGCTTTCTTCTTTATTTTCAGTTTGCTCAACACTGGGGAATACAACAGAGGGAGTGATAATACCTGGGAATAAATTTAACTCTACACATGCATGCCATCAGTAATAGCATTCCTCCAAATAGGTTCATCAGTCTTATGAAATAACCTGTACAAGACTTAAAGGTGACCACACCTTTTCATAAGGGCATTGTGTTTGGCAAAGGGAAGGAACAGGACTTTGAAGTAGATCTATAGTACAAACATATATCAATTTTGCACTACTTTAACTATCGTCATTTCCTTCCAAGATTTCTGGAGAGTGCAATTTGTAAGGCTGCTTATAATTCTCCTAGAGATCTCTTGCCCATATCAGAGACCCACTGTTCCAAGAATTGCCTGAAAAAAGGGAATAACTGTTAATTCAGTTTAGATCTTGAATAGATATGCCCTCTAGCAAACCACAGCAGTTCTTAACTAATGTATTATGGAGGTGATTATATAATTAGATATGAACCAAAAGGTGCATTTTGTATTCATTTTGGATATGTCAAAGGTCAAACTGGCGCTTCTGCTGATAATACCCCTCAGGAACATAAATAGCAGTATGTTTTGGTAATTGCTAGCTCCAATTTCTGGACACCAACAAAAATTGTTTGTGAAGAATCAGCTACTGTTAAGTAGTTATGCTAACAACAAGCTTCTGGACATGCAAAAGTTATTTCTGAAGTCTGATTGTGCACTAATACACTTCAACCAGGTAATTATTAAAATATTTATACGATGTCTTTCTCCAGGGACTTATGGCAGCTAATACAATGTGTCTCCAGGCAAAGAAAATACAGTAAAAACACAGAAACTTAAATGAGATCACCCAACATCCATAAACATATACCCAAATTAACAAGCTCTTTTACAGTACAAGTAATTTATTTCAATGTCCTATGAAATAAAATGGTTTTGCATTTCTTCATGAAGATAGCCAATGATAGTACCTTTTGGATCTCCTCTGGTAGGCCATTCCATAGCATCAATTCAATGACAGAAAAACCAGAGGAAGAATGTACAGATGTTGATCAGATTATCATAACTGGTACACTGCCTATAGAGGGTCATGCCATGCTTCAGGAATGTGATTGTTGCAAATTTGTGAGATTCAATTTAAGTTTGAGTGATTAGATTATATATTATTATACAAATAATGATATATTCTTTGCTCTCACCCTTTTCCTTATATTCACTGCAGTCTTTTCTCATTTATTTATTTTTTTGGTCCCAGATATTTTGTACGTTTTGGTCATTTTGGAAAAATCAGTAACTTGTGAATTTAAAAAAAACATGAGTAGGAAACAGTTACCTTCTAATGCTTAGTATAGGATAGGGAAAAGTGGTACGAGATGATGCTGATAGTGGGGAAAGCCATTGTTACTGGTGTATTTTTCTAGGTTAGTCATGCACTTCACAAAAACTTCATCAGACTTCTCTTCCTGGTATCTGGTGAGTATAGTTTCTCAGTTTTAAGAGCACCAAAACTGAAGAGAAATAAAACACAGTCAACTGCTCTTCCAATCTGTTATTTATCCTGCCCATCTTTTGTGTTAGCTTATACCACTTAAACTTCCAAGGTCAGCA
The DNA here is from genome assembly GCF_029931775.1 of Euleptes europaea. Lineage (NCBI taxonomy): Eukaryota > Metazoa > Chordata > Lepidosauria > Squamata > Sphaerodactylidae > Euleptes > Euleptes europaea. Next base: position 59,049,016 of record NC_079313.1, read on the forward strand.
TTCTGAATGCAGTAACAATCAGTCATATCTGAAGTTACTGAAGAAGCAGAAAGAATTTGGCAAGAAAGAGGGAAATGAAAGTTAAGCAAAGAAGAGGCGAATGGGCCAGGAAGGTTAAAAGTATAGGAATCAGGGTATGCAGACAGATCCAATTTCTTGCTGAACAGAACGCAAGGGCATTGGTAAGTTTCAACATCAAATGGAAGAATGCTTCACCTGCAGAGTCATTGCTGTGTGAGAAGCTGTTATTTATCCAGAACGAGCTTTTATGTAGTTCAGCACAACAGTCTCATATTTTGGCAACTCTGCAGTGCAAGGCTGGGTTAACTCTATCTCTAGTAAACAGAAGCTTCAAGGATGCACCTCCTGAGCTGCCAAGGGTTTAAACCTGCTAACATCTGAGGATGTGCTGAAAATGGTTGCTTTTTTAACTCATAAAAAAGGCAAAGGAAATCACAATGGCTTACAGATATTTGTCTCTTGCATCCACATGGAACTGAGATTTGTAACCTCTTCAAATATACATATAAAAACTCCAGGAAAAGAAACTCCTGCTGTAAACTCTGGAGCTCTGTTTCTACCCACAGTCCTTTGTTTTGGCTTTCCCTTTACATTTCCAAGTTATTAAAGAATCTAAGGCTGTGCCCGAGGGTCCCATTCTTCTCCTATTGAACACTAGTGTGACTAATTGGAAGCTGAAGGAGAAGGGGATTGTCTCTGCACAACACAAAGAAAGTCCGTTCTCAAGTCTTACCCTCCCATTTGCTCCTTTTTTTTTTTTTACCTGCTCCGTAGTGTGAGCCTATTTGTTTTCTAATCTGGAACTTGAGGGTCATGTTTAATAGACTTGGTTTGCCAAATGGTTCAGGACCGTGCACAAATAGAAAATAAATAAGGATAAATAGCAGGACCCTCATCCTTCCCATTTTCGTCAGACCTACCTATCAAAAGTGTGCATGTCTGGATGGATAAACCAGCCAAGGGATGACATACTACTGTATCAATATAATTGGAAAGTATATACTACATACTACCATACCAGAAGTTAGACAGTATACTATCATTAGCCTGATATTAAAAAGACGTACTTGTTTCACACTGAATAATGAACATTTAGAACTTCTTGTACATTTGGAAATACATGTGACCCAGATTTTTGTATAGTTTGAATTACTATGTGATGATGAAAGGAAAGATCCTTTAGGTTTTTTTTTTAAAAAGCACATATTTTGTAAAGAGGAGTCTTATGGTACTTCAAAGACTAACAATATTCTATAAGCATAAGCATTAATTGACTATAGCCTTCTTTTCCAGATGCTATGAATGGATCATCAATACATAAGTTTCAGGTTTCCTAAATCTGAGCCCTCTAATGTCATAACAGGTTTTCATGAGCTTTAGAAAATTAGAAACAAATTAATTTTAATGGTGAATTGGTTATATCAAACAGAGTCAATAACCTAGCATTGCAGTCTCCTGTCCTCATAGTACATGACAACGTAACAAACAGTTTTCTAGTCACAACTGATGTATGTGAGATTCTCTGAGAACCCTGGAGTTCATGTTCATTTTTACATAAATTTTGCTTTGTTTTGTCTTTCAGAGTAAAGACTCATGGACATAACTATTGATACTGCTCATGGAAGGAGTATGCTCAGAATCTTATGTAAAAGAAGGAAAACAGTGGTCACTTTATTTCTTTAAATAACTAGCTTTTAAAATAGAGCTTCTGATATCCGAGTTAAGAATAGTTACTATTGGGATGAAGTTTCTGCCTACAGTTTGCAATGTACATTGTGCATATTGTAGATACTTTGTATTCTTACCTGGCACTGCAGAATGCTTTTTGTTCTGGAAGAAACTGTTTTGTTTTTGTTTTTTAATTATTTGTTCATGATGTAATTTAACCTGCTAGTCTTGGAACTCGGGTTCTCCTGAAACTGTCAACACATCTCATGTATTTTAGGAGATGATTTGTAAATGCTTGCATCTAGTCAACACTTATCTCAGATGACTGTACAGAAACATCTCAAAATCCAAGCAAAAAAGGAACCCTTTAGAAACTATGTGGACAGAAAACAGGGTCGCTACTCTTTTATAAATCAGAGGCAAGAATTACTGTGTGAGCATGTGATAAAAATGTTGTTTTTAGATAAACTGTGGAACAAAGACATTCATAAATACTCTAAGCCATCTTTTCACATCATCATCTTGCATTTATATCACTTCCAGTTGCACACTATAAGACAGAACAAATACTTGTTTATTTCACCATATATGTATATAGGTAAGGTAAAGGTTCCCTGTGCAAGCACTGGGTCATTCCTGACCCATGGGTGGCATCACATCCCGACGTTTCCAAGGCAGAATTTGTTTGCCAGTGCCTTCCTCAGTCATCTTCCCTTTACCCCCAGCAAGCTGGGTACTCATTAGGGCTGTCGATTCAGTTTGTCCGAACCGAAAAAACAGCCGAATTTTCCCCGATTCGGGGGTTTTCAGTTTGGATGGAGCCGAATTCAAAAAAGGCGGGAAAATGAAGAGCTGATAATGTGGTTGTGCCTCTTTCATAAAAAAATTAACACAAAACAACATACAACATGTAGGGGTTTTTTTAAACCAAAATCATATAGGAGTAGAAAAAAATCACAAGTTAGCAATATAAGTTTCAAATGTTTGAGGTCAAAGTTATCGTTTAAGTATAATCTAGTAATTTTATTGCAGGCCACTGTTTGGGTATAAAAGTTGACATTTTAAGATCAGGACTGTCTGCAGAGAGTCCCTTAATACCATATAAATGATCCATAGTTTCCCTTGAGAATTTCAGTACATTTCAGTCCTTAATACTGTTAATATATATATGTAATTACCATGTAAGAAACTGGTGTTCCTTCCTCTCCATAATGTTACATCTGAATGTACTTGTTTCTGTGAAGACAGAATATACTGAAGACCACAATACTGATTGTGAGGGTTGTGTTCTGAACTTCCATTTTATCTCCCTGATCCAACCAGGGGTCCAAACTGTATAACAACCTTGACAGAGCCACCATTCCTCTGGATGTCAACATTCTCCAGTGACATTTTATCCTTTTATTATAACAGCCAAAGAATTCCAGTATTATCTAGTTTTAATGCTGGCAATGAACAAAGTACTACGTGATTGGGAATATAATATAAATCAGAATATATGTGGTATTAAATGGTTAAAAATCCAGAAAACCTCCCATATGGTAAAGAACATTCAAAGCAGTAGAAGGCAAGTTTCCCACAATGCCTGGTGTCAGCTCTTAAGACAGACACTTTACTTAGGTTACAAACAAACATATTTTTATCCAGTCCCTTCTCAAAATGTAATCAGGCAAATATGATCCTGTCCCCAGAAAAACACATATGGAGAAGCAGGAAACTTGCTAGTTTGAAACTTTCTAGCAATAGAATTAAACCTTTCTGAAGTTTTCCCATAGGGTAATAAGGTAATGGGGTAATCAGCACAGCAAATGAGACATAGGACAGTAAAACTTATCTATGAGGGAAAGAAATGAAAACAAGCCTTTCAGAGGCAGCTAGACAAATGAAAAACCTCAAAATTCTAGTAAAGGTAAATACTGGTGACTGGACTGGCTGGCTCCCTGACTGCCAATACACATTTCACCGCCTGGGACAACACACACTCATGTACATTACTTACAATTGAGTCTGCACAGTCATGCACATTCCTTACTAGCCACTTTGCTGACATGGCGAAGAAGGGAGGTTTGGGACCATATACAAGATGGGCTCGTGAAGTGAAAAGCATGAGAGGCAAATATGGCTTTGGAGAGTACATGCTAGAGGATCCTAGCAGGCAGTTCCTTTAACTTACAGCCACCATTACGGTGATTTGCTTCATAGTATATTTGTTGCTAAACCTTCAAAAAGGGAACCTGCTCCCTAGATTTGTTTTCCTGTCTCCTCTCAGTCCGATACAAAATCTGTTAGATTGCAGCTCGTCCAAGATGAGAACAAGTTCCTTTAGCATTTGTTTCTGTGGGGATTCTGATTCAAACCTGCTTTGGGGTATATATACAGTTTGTAGTTTAGTCTGTGATCTGGCTGGACCTGCTGCTAGCAAGCCAGCAAGCCTTGTCCAGACAAAACTACTTGTCCCTACATCCCCTGCCTTCATAGGATATTTCACACATACATGCTTGCACTCGGTGACTGCAACCTTAGTCTTATATGTGTGATTGAACTCACAGATCGAACACCTCCGATAGACATTTTGTTTTATTCAGAGTTAACTCAAACATAGTACTTTTCAGTGGAGTCACTCAGCTTTGAGTCATCAAATGAATACTCAGGTGATCAGAGATGCTGTCCCCCTATGACATACAAAATGTTTCCAAGATAGGGCTGTCAATTCGGTTCGGTCCGAACTGAAAATCAACCGAATTCCCCCTGATTCGGTGATTTTCTGTTCAGACGGATCCGAACTCAAAACTGGCGGGCAACCGGGGGGCCCGAATTCAGCGAGTTCGGGAGTTCGTGAATAAATTCGGCAAATTCGGCCCCCCTTCAGGGGAGCCCGCTGAAAGGCGCGGGCTGCCCTTTAAACTGATCTGAGCCTCCCAGCTGGGAGGCGCAGGTCAGTTTAAAGGGCAGCCCGCCCCCCTTCAGCGGGCTCCACTGGAGAGGCGCGGGCTGCCCTTTAAACTGACCTGCGCCTCCCAGCTGGGAGGCTCAGATCAGTTTAAAGGGCAGCCCGAGCCTCTCCAGCGGAGCCCGCTGAAGGGGGGCGGGCTGCCCTTTAAACTCATCTGCGCTTCCCAGCTGGGAGGCTCAGATCAGTTTAAAGGGCCCCCGCGCGCCTTCAGGGAATCCCTCTGAAGGCGCGCTGGGGCCGAATTTTCCCCCGAACTCCGGATCCCCCTGAATTACCGGGGATCCGAAGCGGGGGAGTTCGGACTTCGGCACGTACCGAACCCACAAGGGTCAAATTCGGCCGAATCCGAACTGTACCGAATTTTTTTTTTTGACAGCCCTATTCCAAGACTCAGCAGGCTGAAACTAAATCCTAGGCTGAAACTAAATCTGACACAGCACAACCCAAACCAGCTTCCCTGTCAAGGCCTGACAAAGCATGGGGGCGGGCGGTGGGGGTTGAACGTGCGAGATAAGCAGTTGGAAAAGGGGAAATGGAACTCTTTCCCCTCTTGCACTTTTCTCCTGAAAACTCCTTTTTCAAACTGTTTTTTCCCCTTCAGGAGGGCTTATCACTAGTGTGGTATTGGAAAAACTGAGTCCAGTTAACCTGTATGGTGGCATACAGGTAATGAGTGTGTTTCTAGCTATGATTTTTTTCAGCAGGAAAAAAGGGGGAAAGAAAGAGGAGCATGGCACATGTGCAAGTTCAGCAACAAACTGCATTCATGCACATTTTAACATAAATACAGTTAAGTGTGATGTGTAAACATAGCCTGTGTTGTGCAGCTATTGAAAAAGCAGTTCTTTTCTCTTGTGACTGAAACTTGGAAAAAAATGGTTCCTACTGTGGTAGGGTTGCCAACCTTCAGGTACTAGCTGGAGATCTCCTGCTATTACAACTGATCTCCAGCCGACAGAGATCAGTTCCCCTGGATTAAATGGCTGCTTTGGCAATTGGGTTTGGCTTTAGATTACATTGATAAAAAAGAGCTGACTTTCTTGTCCCCGACCAACATAGAGTTCCAATATTTCATTCTCTTCCGAAGATACACAAATCACTCTCTGCACCTCCTGGGAGACCCATTATTAGTGCAATAGGTTCCATTTTGGAACCAGCTTCAAAATATCTAGAGTCTTTTTTGCATCCTTTTTCTATCAACACTCCCTCTTACATTGCAGACATGAGAGATTTCATTACCAAAGTAGAAAGACAACACATTGCTCCTCACCAGGTGTTTGCCACCTTGGATGTACACGAACATACCTCTTGATGAAGTTCGTGCAATCATCCAAACCTGCCTTTCAACCCGCTCTTGTCCTAATCCCCCAACCCATTTTTACTTTCATTAATTGATATTATTTTTGAACAGAATTTCTTTAGATATGACAGACAATTTTTTCTTCAAGTCAAAGGGGTTTCAATGGGCGGAGCATGCAGTCCTTCGATTGCAAACCTATACATGGTACAATTTGAAAACAAATTCCTTTTTCCTACAACTTCAGTTTTCCACACCCATGTGATTTTTTACCGTAGGTTCGTGGACGATTTATATCTAATATGCAAATCTCAGGAATCCTTTTTATTCATTCTTGAATGGATTAACACCTTGAATCCACATCTGAAGTTTACCGGTCAATCACATGAAGCCACAATTCCCTTTCTTGATGTGTTAACTGTTAGATCTTTTCAAAGTACGATTGCCATAAAACCATATCGGAAGCCAACTGACAAGGGCGGGGGACTGCATTTCACTTCTCATCACCCCGCACACTTGCGAAGAAATCTGCCCTATAGTCAGTACTTACACCTAATGCACAATTCTACAACTGTTGAGGACTTTGTGCCAGCAGCCAAACATCTCACACAGGATCTACGTTCAAGATCTTATCCTGAATCTGTACTTTCTTCAGCATATAGTAAGGCAGCAACTTCCAACCGTCAAGATCTCCTTAGTCCAAAATTGAAACATGATTCTTATCAGTTGACAGCCGCCCTCACCTACACCTACCTTTCCTATGACATTAAGAAAACATTGCAACGTCATTGGAACATTATTGCACACATACCTGGATGCAACTTGCCACCTTTTCTAGGATTAAGAAAAACATCCTTACTGAGAGATCAGCTTGTTAAAACTGATTTATTGCCACATAAATCTCGCATTTCGGCTGTGGGACATTTTAAATGCCATGGCTGTGCAGGTTGTCCTTTCAGTATGCCAGTCAAACAAGTAACAGCCATGGATGGCAAGTTTACATACACCCTCAAGCAGTTCTCCAATTGTGCTTCCACTGGCGTGGTTTACGCCCTCCTTTGTTCCTGTCCAGTGCCAAAAATGTACGTGGGCTGTACAACATGCCAAATCAGACTTTGCATTGGCAAACACCGAATGAGAATAAGAATGAAAACAATGGAAGCCCCGATCGTCAGCCATTTCTTAAGCCACGGACATAGTGACTGAGATTTGAAATTTTTCATCATTTGGCAATATCAGCCTCGTCCATTTCAGACCCAGGATGTGAAGAAGATTTTAAACTGCCAAGAAAGACGCTTTATTTTTCTTTTCAAAACCATGATCCCTAGTGGTCTGAACACTGAGTTTGATTTGTCTTGCTTCTTGTAAGGATCATATTCCTTTAACATCCTTCTTAGCATCTGTCCTAATTCACAGCTGTGGGTATTTTACCTCGGAACTGCCTCCTTCTGACTATTGCGAAGGAATGCAAGCTGAGCATAGTTGGTGATTTTCTCCACCAAGATCAACTTCATTTTAAATCTATAACACCTAGTGTTACAACAGGGGTAAGATTTATAACTTCTGGGATAGCTCCTCCTCTTTAACATAATTGGTATTAGATGCATAACTTGTTTTATTATGTTGCAGGATGCATATTAAAATGTGAATTTTTGCATTCATGACCACCTTGCTCCATTAATTAATTGGTAAGCTCTACAACATATAAGCTTGGGCTTTTTTGACCATTTTTTGATACCATATAATAAGGAATTTCATGCATGTCAATTTCAATGGTCCCTTTAAATTGGCAAGTTGGCAAGTTGAAGAAGACTTCGAAAAGCGTCAGCCTGAAAGGCTTTATATTTTGTTAAACTGCCTGCCTGCATTGAACTTGCCCTTATTGGCGTTGCCTTAAGCCCTGCGAGGCTATATTTCAGTTTGGTGGTTTTTCTTGTGTGTGATGTAACATGTTTTATTTCAGTTTTGAATTTTGTTGTGAATATATTGATTTTGAAATATTCTTGTGTGTGATGTAACATGCTCTTATTTCAATTGTGAATACATTGAGCCACGTGCTGTTTCTCTATATAGTAGCCACTATTTCAGCATAGGTTCTTTCCCTTCTTAGGTAAACCTCCAGTTGGTGGCTGGAGATCTCCCACTATTACAACTGATCTCCAAGCAACAGAGATCAGTTCACCTGGAGAAAATGGTCGCTTTGGCAATTGGACTCCATGGCATTGAAGTCCCTACCCTCCCCAAACCCTATCCTCCTCAGGCTCCACCCCAAAATCTCCAGGTATTTCCCAACCTGGAGTTGGCAACCCTATTAATACTGGCTTGGGCTTTAAGAGATAGTGTATAACTTCTTGCTAGCTATAAGCAGAGTAATGGTTAAGCAATTCATAGTCTGTAAGGAAAGCACAGAACTATCTTGTGTGCTGAAGCATTCCTAAAAAGTGAATACCAGAACTGATATGAAATAAAATTAAACTAATTGAAAACATGGCAATTATTAGGGTTGCCAGGTCCCTCTTTGCCACCGGTGGTAGGTTTTAGGGGCGGAGCCTGTGGAGGGCGGGGTTTGGGGAGGGGAGGGACTTCACTGCCATAGAGGTCAATGGCCAAAGCGGCCATTTTCTCCAGGTGAACTGATCTCTATTGGCTGGAGATCAGTTGTAATAGCAGGAGATCTCCAGCTAGTATCTGGATGTTGGCAACCCTAGCAATTATATCCTGTAGACCATTGTGATATCATCAAGGTAAGCAGTGTGGTCACACTCACATGCTCCCTATCTTGTCTCAAAAACGAAACCTGGGTGGGAATGTGATTACAATTCTGAAGCTGCATGCCAAGAAAACGTTCATCTTGTTTTGGTAGCAGGAGTGTTAGTTTGGGGAGCAATTTGAATTTGGAAGGTCAGGAGTAGGTCAGGGTAATTCTTGGCAATGTTTCTGCTTGTTTTTGAGCTCAAATCCTAACAGATAAACAGCAGTTAGCTGAGCTCGCAAGCTTTCCCAAATGAGCCTAGAGGGAATGTGATTACAATTCTGAAGCTGCATGCCAAGAAAACGTTCATCTTGTTCACCAGAGTTTACATCTCCAGCAAAGAGCTCAATGCAGCTTTTAATAAATAGCATATAACTTTATTTGACAATATCAGAGACATTTGTTTTCAGAGATTCATTCAATACTCCTGCCCCATCTCCCTATTTATTTCTATTGCTATTAACAAATGAAATCTATGCTGCAAAGTAGCATGCTTCATTGGGTACCAATAATAAGATTCTCAAATATGTGTGTGGTGGTGGTGGGAGGGTTGTAGCCTTTTTTGTTGTCGTTTAACTTTTAGTTCAACTTACTTTCTTCACAGTTTGCATGTGGGCCCCGACACCAAGATGGGAGACTCCATGGAACTTTGATTCAGAAGTGGTTTGGGTTCATACTAACAAGAATAATGTTATAATGGAAATAACACAAGAAATTGGCTAGTACACGAGACTAGTTAATATCATAACAATATTGATCTGAAGCTAGAGGCATGAATGCTAATTTCAATGAAATTTGGAAAGGAGTAACTGTGTGTGAAGAGACCAGGGCAGAGAACATTAGCACAATTTTGGAGCATGGTGTCACATTAGGGTCTGATTAGAAGATACATTAAATGTGAATTGGGTTGGGGGAAACACCAACCCACCTCATGTTTAATATGTGGCCCAGGAATCACTTTTAAAATGGGGGAGGGATCATCCTCTGAGTGCAGAACATTGGTAGGAAGGGCTTCATCATTCCCTCCCTTCTGGCCCTCATGCTTTCACCAGCAGAAAAGGATTGGTCCTTAATGCTAATCAAAATAAAAAGGCAGCATAGTTACAAACAGGAGCACAGTTCTTTCTCTGTCTGGAGCTACAGTGAGAACAACTTCCTTTCTCCCTGTTTCTGCCCACACCAAGTCCTGGAGTGGATGTGGACAGTCTAAAACACTAGCCTGGATTAAAGGAACAGAGCTGCCAAAATACCACACGTGTGTCGGCAAGAGACATGTGGAACTGGCAGTGAGACAAACAGCCCACACCCCATGGTCCTTTTCTGCTAGTGAAAGCATGCAGGGTGGAAGGGAGAGAATGTCCTTCCTGCTGCCATGCTCAGGAAATGTTTTGGCCCTCCACACTATTTTAAGGTGAGTCCAAGGAAACCCCATCCCTACTTGCTTTTAACGTATCATCTAATCAGACCCCTATTTGTTTTCCAGACTGTTGTTTTTCATCAGCTCCGATTTTGATGTACCAGTGGGGAAGGAGTTCACCATGGCTAGGTCAGGGCAGGAGAGAGAGGGTACCAGCTGCCAGGCCCGGCAGAGATGGAGAAAACCAACCTTGATCATGGCTGCAACTGGGGCCTCCACAGATAAGGATGCATCCAATATCACACCCAGACTCTTGATGGCAGTTGCAGATGTTAATTGCATGCCATCAAGAGCAGGGAGCTGGCACCCCAGCTCGAAACTCTGGACAAGCTAGGCAAGAGGGCGCATATAGATGTTAAACAACATGGGAGAGAGGATTGTTCCCTGCGGCACCATGCCCACCAGAAGGTGCCACTATGGAACCTCCTCCCCAAGCACCACCCTTTGTCCCCAACCTTGTAGGAAGGAGTAGAACCATTGATGGGCTGTGCCCCAGATCCCAATGTTGGTGAGGCGGTGTTCCAAAAGGTAATGATCAACCACGTCAAAAGCTGCTGACAGATCTAAAAAAATCAGCAGCCCCCACCCGCCTCGATCCAGTTGTCATTGGAGATCATCTAAGAGAGCGACCAAAGCTGTCTCTATCCCTTGGCCAGGGTGGAAGCCTGACTGGAATGGGACCAGAGCCAACGTATCATCCAGAAACTGCTGTAGCTGCTCGGTGACCACTCTCTCAGCTACCTTATCCAGGTATGAAAGGTTCGATATCGGGCAGTAGTTGGCAAGATCCTTCGGATCTAAGTATGTCTTCTTTAAGAGTGGTCTTACCACTGCCTCTTTAAGATCTCCGGGGAAGGTCCCTAAAGAAAGGGACCTGTTGATTATTTCTCCCAGGAATGCCCGCACCGCATCTGGACAGGCTTTAACCAGTCAAGATGGGTACAGGTCTAACAGGCAGGTGGTAGGCCTTACAGCTAACAGGACACTGTCCACATGTATTTTTATCCCAAGGGATTCAGAGCAGTGTATGTGGTTGAAATACATCAGAAGTGGAAACATAGCAAAGGAAGTAATTGGACCATTAGACAATAAAGGCATGAGAGGATTTCTGAAGGGGAGACCACCAAAGAAGTCCAGGGTTGCTACACAGATGCAGGCAATGGCAAACCACCTCTGAACATCTCTTGACTGGAAAATAGGGTTGCCAACCTCCAGGTAGTGAAATGGTCTGCATTATTGTATTAATTTCCAATGACAATAATACAGTAGTAGGTTGAGAGTTTAAAGCAGTCTGTTTATTAGGCCCAATATACATACCGGGTGAAAAATGCCCCAAATGCGCAGGACAATTTACACACCAGAACAAAGGATTGCAACAACATTTATAACCTCTGGTCAGGGGTGTTACAATATACGTAATATAGAGCATAGATACACAAAGACCCAATGATGGACACCTTTGGATTAGCATAGGCCTATCAGTGTGGTTTGAGGCGGGGATTTAGGTGGCTATATGAAGAACCGAAACTTAACATTCCTTTCTGACACTTCTGGTGCCTTAAATCACTTGGTCTTAGGCCTTGCTAAGGAGCCTGGTTGTACCAGGCCGGCAGGATGAGCCATAGCAATGGCTGCCAGCTTATGCTAACTCATATTCACACACTAGTGAATATGAACCAAAGATTCGTTCTCTTGCCCCTTATACATGGGGCATTGCCTTTACATATGTGTGCAGAATATATGTGTGCCTGATGCTATGCCCTTATACTTGAGCATAGCACCTCATAAAGCTATGAGGGTACATACATATGAAAGAATATATGTTTTCCCATAAATGAAGTTTATAGGCACTTCAGTAGTAACTGGAGATCTCCCCCTATTGCAACTGATCTCTAGCCCATAGAGATCAGTTCTCCTGGAGAAAATGGCCACTTTGGCAATTAGACTCTATGGCATTGAAGTCCCTCCCCTCCCCAAACTTCCCCTTCCTCAGGCTCCACCCCCCAAAAAATCCAGGTAGTTCCCAACCCAGAACTGTCACCCCTACTGGAAAACTATACAGGGTTGCCATAAATTGGCTGTGACTTGACGACATTTTACTCTCACAAACACATACAATAGAGACCACAGATAAGCTAAACAAATTCATATAAGATGGTGGAAGATGGTGATTAGATACCTTTCACTGAACTAAATTTTTCAGGAAGGAGGTGTGAATTGAGAAACATATGTCCAAAGAAGATACTGACTATGGGGTTGTTTCAGCTTTTCCAAGCAACAGCATGAATTTGTCTTTTTTTTAAAGCCACAGAATGGTTTAACTAACTGTGATGGACAGGTTAGGTTCCACCTCTCCCTTAGAGTTGGGAGCGGATGGAGTGTTGGTGAAAGGTTGATAGTTAAACAGTCAAACAGTCAGAGCTGGCTCAAGGAAGAAGAGTAGTAAGCTTGAGCCAGCGTGTAACAGAACACCAGGCTGCCACTGACTGGGAGAAAGTCAACTTGTAACAAAGAATCATAAATGCTTGAATATAGCTATAGGTCAAAACAGTACTCCTGGTGGAATAGCTCTGTCTTGCAGGCCCTGTGGAACTCTTTAAGGTTTTTTAATGCCACCAGACAGAGCATTCCACCAAGCCGGTGCCAGGGCCGAAAAGGCCCTGGCTCTAGTTGAGGACAGCCACACACTCTTAGGGCCAGGTACCACCAGTAAGTTGTTGTCAGATCACCATAGAGATCTTTGGGGGGTATACCAGGAGAGGCAGTCCTGAAGATACAAAGGTCTCAGGCCATGTAAGGCTTTAAAGGTCAAAACCAGCACCTTGAACCTGATCCAATACTCCAGCTGGAGCCAGTGCAGTTGGCAGAGCACTGGCTTTATATGCTCTTGAAGAAAGACAGGATACAAATGAAGTACATAAATATTTCAAAAGAACCCTGAGAGGTATGTTAGAAAAAGCTAAAATGACTTGGTCAAAATTACACAGTGAGCCTAGTTTAAAGCTGAGTGATGAATTTTGAAGGAATGAATACTACCCTAAAACAGCCTCCAAACCAAAATCTGCACCCAGCCTCAGTGTGGCCCCACTAACAGCCCTGGACTAGGTGAGTGATGTTAAATCACCATGTTTAGGGTTGTCAGCTCCAGACTGGTAAAGACCTGGAGATTTTGGAGAGGAGCCTGAGGAGGGTGGGATTTGGAGAGGGGAGGGACTTCAATGCCACAGAGTCCAATTGCCAAAGCAGCCATTGTCTCCAGGTGAACTGATCTCTATTGGCTGGAGATCAGTTGTAAGAGCACAAAATTTCCAGCCACCACCTGGAGGTGGTGTTCATGAGGGCACTTGTGTCCTTGCACCTTCACCTTGGAAGGCTCAGGCTTATTCTGACACAGGTGAAAGATTTCTCATCCTCATTTCTCCCTTGCAGGATCTCAGTTTCAAAATGACGCACTTTCAAAAACTCTCTTCCTTTCTGGGTTCCATGAAGAGGTAACTCCCCCCCCCCCAGTTTGCAATCGACATTTGCCAAAGATTCTCCTCTCCCTTTTGAATGCATTCCCATCACACGGGCCCAGCACATGCGCTGAACTAATAAAGCATAACAGTTCCATAACCGATCTGTTACTGCCTATTGACTCAATGATCCATGAAATAAAAAACCTGCAGCAGACTTTGATCAGAGAGACCGAAAGCCTTTTTAGAGCACTTACGGACTTTCACATGCATAATACTTATTCAGAAAGGTGCGCTCGACTACGCGAGTGCCACCAGAATTAGCATGCACAGCTTGGAAAAAGCCTAATTGCACCAGTAACTAAAACAGGTTATAAAGCACCTTTAATCATATTGCCTGCACAATGGCATGCTACAGACTATTCCATGAATGATCATACGCTAGTAGGACAGGTGTCAGGGAGGCTTTTCCCCATCTGCTTTGTTTCTCTATTCTTTTAAAATGGCTTCAAAGCACAGTTTTAAAAGCCGAAGCCCCGCTGCATCAGCAGCACATCATTCATGTTAAGGACCACATTACCGGTCCACTTTGGCCTTCTACTGAACCCTAATTCAGATTCATTTGAAAACAGTAGGTGTGCCTGCACAGAGCTCCATTGACTTTGACTGAAACCCACATGAACGCAGAAGCACTGCAGTGGCAAAGCTAGGACTAGACCATTCCCCGCTGGCATACTCATGTTTATTAATCCGTAGCTTTGGACTAAACTCATGAACAAAATGAAAAGCATAATATGGCTGGGGTCTATTGGCTTTGTAACAAGACAGGGCTTTGGAATGTAGGGGTTTCTGATTTTCTCAGGAAGGCTGCATGTGATGGAAGCTCACCTTAAAGGCATTGTATGACCTTGCCCTACACAGCGAAAGCTAGAAGTGCAATGGAGAAATATTTATTGTAGGCAATGTGTATCCACCAATATTAAAACATATGATGACTGCATTTACGGAAATAGCTTTTAAAAGTAAACAATGGGATATTTTGTAGTAAATATAATGCATTCTTGCCGTTAATGTTTGATTCGAAGCTGGCCTAGAACAACTTATGTGGAAGACAATTATGGGTTCAAACAAATAACATAATCCTTGCAGTTCAGGACCTCAGTTGCCACCATCCCACTGAAGAAAAGAAGGCAATACAAATAACCACAGGACTGTTATGAATGAAGGTGTTCACATATTGCAGTTTCTCAGGAATAATACATCTAAATACTATATTTTCTTTGAATAGACCTTTGGAGAGTGCAGAGTTCTCTTTTTTCACATTTGTTTCTATGTTCTGATGTTTTGGATGATAACAGCTTGTTATCTCACTTTGGCTTCTGATCTGATTACCCATCTAATGAATATGTAAGCATTGCCCCTCTTGCCTTTTATAGTAGAGCATTGGTTCCTGTGAGGATCCGTCCCCTCGGGCCCCGCCTCTTAGCCCCGCGGCCTGGCCGGCTTGACTTGGAGAGGGCTTCCTTTGGCCTCAGAATGGGCCTCCTGAGAGGATTTCCTTTCCTCCTCTTCAGCCCACGGTCCATTCCTGCTCCTCTGAGCCACACCAGCTCCAGGAACGCCCGGCACCGCTTCCTCCCTGGCCTTCAACCCCCTCCCCGTCATATAGCCAGCCAGGCCCTCCGGGGCTTCACTCCTTTCCCATCTCCCCTCCTGTCTGACAGGGGCTCCACCAATCAGCCCCTGGCAGCTCCATCCCTCCGCCCTCCCCTTCAGGAGGGCTGCGGCCCTGCCCCAGCTGATCGGCGGCTCGTGTTCTGCCGCTCCCTCTCCCGTCCCTTCGCCCCTCCGGCTCTTCCCCGCCCGGCTCCTCCTCTGCCGGGGGACTTCGCCCCAGCGCCTGGGCCGGCGGAGGCGTCGCCCCGCAAACCCTGCCAATGCCGGGCGGCGTTGCCGAGTCGCTCGGCTCCAGCCCTCCCGGCCAGGCTGGCAGTTCTCCCGGGGCTCTCGCGGGCTGTGGCACCGGCCCTGCCCCCTTTCCCCCCTCCGGCTTCGCCTCCTCCTGCCCAGTAAGTGCGCCGCTGGGCAGTCCCGCGCCCGGGGCTAACCTGGGCGCGGGACAGTTCCCAACCCTTTTTCACTTGTGTACCCCTTGGCAGCCCATTTCCATAAATTGAACCCCTCATATTACCAAAATGTTTGCAAATAATACAGTTGCTGTTATTTCAAATGTATATGTTGTAACTGTAAATAAATAGCCCAATAAAAATCAATGGAATAATAAGGTGAACAGACGGTGCATATATGCAGCTACAAACACCAAATCCAAACCAGATGCTGAATATGAAGAAAATGCACCCTCCCCCACAATGGGTGAGGGGGCCAAGTGTCCAAAAATGCTCTGGAAAAAAAGAACACTGTGGCACTATCGAAACAAGCCCATCACTGCTTCCCATTTGTCACCAGTGCCAGGGGAGGAATAGGTGCCACTCTGAACTCATTTCTTCCCATCCCCATACATCCCCCACTACAAATAAACAGACAACAGTCCCCATGAAGTAGAGGGGAAAGGGAAGGGGGAAATTCACATCCCAGATATTTTATGACTTGACATTGCTACCCACATGAACAGAACTCACTCAAGGGAAGGCCCATTTCTGTTGGGCACTGTCCTTCAGTGTTACTCCTCTGAAGATGCCTGCCACAGCTGCTGGCGAAACGTCAGGAAAGAAAAGACCAAGACCACGGTCACACAGCCCGGATAACCTACAAGAACCCATTTCTGTTCTTTGGAACTGGCAACCCAATCCTTTCCCTCCACAAAAAGAGCACAGCTTCTGAACTAACCCCGCCCCCAATATATAACCTGCACTGGGCTGCTTTTTTTTTTTAAGGGAAAAATTTCATAACACCCAGAATGCGTCCCCAAGCCCAGAAGGGGGGGAGGTGCTCCAGAGAAGCAGGACCCAGCCCCAACCACTTGGGCCAAGAGTCTCTTGCAGCTCCCAGGGAGTGACAGAGGAAACAGAGCAGCTCTCCATGGCCTTTTGGCTTCTGTCAGGAGAGAAGGGCAGCGACAATGATTGGGAGGGGGTTGTTCCTGGAAGGGCTGGATGAGAACGTGAGGCAGCAGAGTGGCCAGCGTGCGGGTGCCTTATCTAAAGAAAACCTTGCTGTGAACAGAGCACACTTCTTGGGCAGTAGCAGCAGCGACAGCAGCAGCAATGGCAGGCTTTAGATCCCATTGTGTGCTTGCTGCAGTCATGAAGCACCCCAGCTGGCCTTTGGCGGGCTCGCACAGGTGCCCTGGAGCCTCCGCTTTCAGCCAGCCAACAAGGGTGTCTGTCAATCTCCTCCTTAGAGTCCAAGGAGTGGCACCAGCAGCGGGCTCCTCCACTCCACCCCTGGCTGGGTAGCAGCCGAAAGAAGCCAACCACAAGGTGCGGCTGGGCTCTCCACCACTCCACCTTTGCCACTGCTGCATGCCATCCCAGAGTTGCCTCCTTCAGCCCATTCTTCTACGGTTGATTTGCCTTTTTTGGCCATTACTCAATTTTTTCGTGGACTGCTAAATGTCCTGATGCGTACCCCTGGGGAAGCATGTACCCCAGGTTGGGAATCACTGTACTAGAGCATCCCTATTGCTTCCGGGGTAAACATGCGGATCGGCCCCCCACTTCAGCTGGCCTGCTTCTGCCTGCCGACCACTGAAGACATCAGCATAGATGCAAAAAGATATAACCAAAGTGCAAAAATTTATATAATGCTACACAATGAAACAACACAACTTATAAATACAAATATGACATACACAACATAGATATGTGCATCACCAACAAGCAGTCCAAGACCAACATATGTGGTCCAAAAGTTACACAATCCTTCAAAAGGGCAGTGTTCAGTAATCCCTGTAAAGGTAAGTGTATATAGTCAACAATGGTCCCATGAAGGTTTCCAGATCATCTGCACTTCGTGGAAACCTTTGTGGGACCATTGTTGACTACATACACTTACCTTTACAGGGATTACTGAACACTGCCCTTTTGAAGGATTGTGTAACTTTTGGACCACATATGTTGGTCTTGGACTGCTTGTTGGTGATGCACATATCTATGTTGTGTATGTCATATTTGTATTTATAAGTTGTGTTGTGTCATTGTGTAGCATTATATAAGTTTTTGCACTTTGGTTATATCTTTTCGCATCTATGCTGATTTCCAAACCTCAGGTACTAGCATAGAGGTGCCTTTTTCCTACAGACCACCTAAGACATGGCAGGCAGCCTGCTTAATTGGCGGGCAATTGCCCACCATTACCAGGCAACTGCTAACCCTATCTATAGTGGATGGAGTTTAGAGTTCAGTAGAATGACAAAATGACCAATGAATGACTTGAGATAAGTTTGAGATAATTGTTTAGTCATGTATTGAGGGATCATTGTCTCAGGCTGACATCACAGTGATAACAACTTTTGAATTTTGATTCTGTGACCAAACTCTTAGACGACTACTCACAGCACCAATAGTGTACAGGCAAGCACGTATTTGTGAGACATTCTACGCTTGGCACACTTCCCACATTGAGCCACTGACTACCGACAATTCCAGATCATAGAGCGTGGGAAAAGACAAAGAGGTATTGCTGTCTGCTTTTTGTTTGTTATTGTTGGTAATAGGAAAACTTATTTGGAGTATGCTGGACATAGAAGTAATTCTGGGTTTTTTTGTTTATGTAAGGGATAGGATACTGATATCACCATATGATTTTTTAAAAAACAGACTCCCACATTCTGGTTGTATCTCTGTGTGTATATGTATGAGTTCATGGATGACTACTGGGATATGTGTTAATATGTAGATTACTCAGGAAAGGTCTGATCTTATTAGCCATGCCTCTGGCAATGAAATATATCTGTTGGGTTGTATTAGCCAATAGATGAGTGCAATGGTGCAAACTGTCAAACAGGGAATGAACAGGACTATTAACACAAGCTACTATCTGTCTGTCTATCTGGCATACTGTGGCAAAATAGGCAGAGACCTCAGAAGCCCATTTAATCCTCCTTATTGGGTGCTCGAGGGGGCTAACCAGTCCTCTCTTCCCCAAGCCACAAACCTTGCCTTTCCAAAGGGGAAAGGGGTAACCACCTATTGGCGTGGCTCTTTAAACACAGGATAGGCTTAAACAGTTTACACAGAATTTGCTCTATCACTACAATTCACTGTCCTAACCAATACAGACCCCCCTACCTCAATTTCTCATGGATGCCAAGTTAGATAATAGTAGGGTTGCCAACCTCCAGGTACTAGCTGGAGATCTGCTATTACAACTGATCTCCAGCCAATAGAGATCAGTTCACCTGAAGAAAATGGCTGCTTTTGCAATAGGACTCTATGGCATTGAAGTCCCTCCCCAAACCCCACCCTCCTCAGGTTTTGCCCCCAAAATCTCCAGGTATTTCCCAACCTAGAGCTATAGGCACACAAATCTTCTGGCCAATTTGCAGAGATGCAAATACCCTTGAAATAGTGTTCATTTTACGTTTAAAAAAATCATCAACCTGGTGCTCAACTTAAGAGAGAGGGCAAGTTCATTTTTCAGAAATCTTTATTATGTGATAGAAGTTTAAAGTTGCTGTTCTGGCCCTTAGTCGTGCATTTTGCACATTTCTAATTTCTTCCACAGACATCCACTTGTCAAACAAATTGTTACAAAATATAATAAAATAAGCCCCTCTTTGCAACAGTTCCCTTTGTATGATGAGAGGCCACTAGAGGGCGATGTGACACACAGATTGGGCTCTTGAAAACATTATCTCAGCCTTTCTCTTTCATCTGTACTCTGTTGTGCTTTTAAGGATATAGATTAGCTATACCCTTCAGTTACATTTTATGAGCTTAATTGAACATGTTCATTCTGGAAAGATAATTCAAATTATATTTACTTTACCAATACTAGGGAGTGCTGGGCAAAGAAGCAGAGCAAACAGGAACAGGCCTGAGAACAGCCAAAGTAGATAATGTTACCCTGCTTTTTGCCATCTTTTTTTGCCATTTTATTTTATCATGTTATCTTCTGAGAAACTCCCTCCCCCCTTTAAAAAACACTTTTCTCACACTTGTCATTGCATTGAGCGCTTACCCCTGCAATGAGTGCTTGGTAGTATAATTGCAGCTTCAGAAGACCTAGCTTTTAATTTTCAAAGGGGGGGGGAAGGGGATGCGAAAGACTCATTTTGTTTGACAGTCTCTTAATCCCCACAGGATACTCGTGAGCCCTGAATGAAATCAGTCTTTTCGACACTCTTGGCTATATCTTTCAAAGACAGACACAATCTGTGATCACTTACAAGATACCACAGATTTGAAGAGCACAGCAATACTGTAAGTGGGGTTAGAGAACCTGGGAAAAAAATTAATCGCTGTGGAAGATCTAGCTTTGCCCCATAAATCAGTAGCAGTCTTGGGTTTTTTTTAGTGTTCTGGGAAATTTTACTCTCGTGCTGTTCATTGCCTTTCAAATGATGTTTTTTTTTCTCTGCAGGACATAAAATAGAGAAAAAGAAGATGGCCACACAGAGCATGAGTGTTCTTGCTCCATCTTGAACTCATTCAGTGGTGCCTAGATCTTGCAGATTAATAACAGAAGTCACAGCAGTAGATTCAATTTTCTGTCAAATGAGCTGAGATACCTTGACGGGAATAAAGGTTAGAAGCCAGCATAGAGTAGTCATTTCATTTTTATATAGCCACTTAAATTACTCTGCTACTGCTCAGCATATCACCGAGCTGAGAGAGAGAAGGGGGGAAAAAGAAATCTTATGGTTTTGGGAGAAATCTTCCACAAAGTTTAGGGTTTTTGAAGAGAAGAACCAGAGGGCTAAGAGATAAAAGCTGATCTGTAGCCCATTTCTGATATTATAAATGAAGCTTGGGAATCAGGCTTCCATTCTTGGGTATGGGTTGCAATTGTGGCTCCAGCTTGTTCTCTGATATTGGCTGTGGTGAACACAACATCTGACAGGAAGTCATGTATGCTTCATCTGATCCTACAGGACACAGAGGAAAGACCTGGCTGGCTTCAGTCTCCGGGCAGGTGTCACTGCGTGTTTGAGGGCATATTTATTTATTTATTTATTCAATCTTCTATCCCACCCTCCTCAGCAAAAGCCAGGCTCAGGGCGGCTCACAGCATAATCACACAGTAAATACAATAAAAAGGTTCCATAAAATTGCAATAATAAATAAGTATCATCCAGCCCCATAAACATCAGCAATAAATAGGCATCAGCAATAAATATATAGTATGGTGCTCCTATTGTAGCATATTTGCTGCAGCAGGGCCTGCGAGCAGTCAGGTCCTTCACATAATAGTTGGTAATAAATCCGCATAATAAGGTGGAAGTGGAGGGAGGGGGGTAGGGAGGCCAGTACTGATGGAAAACCATAGCTGTCTTCAACCGTAGGCCTGGTAGAATAGCTCTATCTTGCAGGCCTTGTGGAATTTCTTAAGATCCCACAAGAGGCCCTGGTTGAGGACAGCCAGACACTCTTTGGGCCAGGGACCCCCAGAAGACTGTTGTCTGAGGAACATAATGTTCTCTGAGGGGCATACCAGGAGAGGCAGTTACCTTCCAACATTATATATAACTCCTATGGTCCTAAACTACTGAATTACAGATAGAAAAATGCTTGTGAGACTTGCCTAATCTGGGTTGGGAAATTTCTGGAGATTCTGGGGGTGGAGCCTGATGGGCAGGGATTGAGGAGTTGAGGGACCTCAAAAGGGATGTGATGACACAGAATTCACCCTCCAAAGCAGCAATTTTCTCAAGGGGAACTAATTTCTGTTGCCTGGAGATCAGATCGTCTTTTGAAAAAGAACCTAGAGTTTTAGAAAGTGAAGTGAAAGGTACACTGAAACCAATTGGGGAAAACAAATCACCAGGAGTAGCTGAGATATCAGTAGAGCAATTTCAAGCTGCAGAAATAGAGTCTGTTTCAAAATCTTAACAGAAATATGCCAACAAATATGGAAAGCAAAACAATGGCCCACAGACTGGAAACACTCAATCTACATTCGAATTCTGAATAAAAGGAGACGTCAAAGACTGCAGCAACTATCGGACCACCACATTAATTTCTCATGCAAGTAAAGTGATGCCAAATCTTACATCAAAAACACCATATATGGAATGAGAAATGCTGGATGTTCAAGACAGATTCAGTCAAAGAAAAGGCACTAGAGATCATATTGCAAATTTGCATTGGTTACTGGAGCATTCAAGAGAATTTCAGAAGAAAATTGGCTTGTGTTTCATAGATTACAACAAACATTTTGACTATGTGGATCATGAAAAGTTATGGTTGATTTTAAAAGAAATAGGTATTTCACAACATCCGATTGTTTTGATGCCAAGCTGCACTGTAGACAAGAGGCTACTGTTAGGATGGAATGTGAAGAAAGAATGGCTTCTGATTAGCAAATGTGTCAGACAAGGATGTTTTTTTCTCTATCTCTTCAATCTGTATGCAGAACACATTATAAGGAAAGATGGATTAAATTTAGATGAAGTTGGAGTGAGAATTGTTGGAAGGAACATTAACAATTTGAGATATGCAGATGACACCATGTTACTGGCAGAAAATAATGAATACTTTTCGACTATTTATGAAGGTTAAAGCAGAAAGTGCCAAAGCAGGATTACAGCTGAACATCAAGAATACAAAAGTAATGACTACTAGGGAATGAAACAACTTTAAGGCTGACAATGAATAAATTGAAATTGTTCAAGATTTTCTATTCCTTGCCTCCATCATCAACCAAAAGGGAGACTGGAACCAAGAAATCAGAAGGAGATTGAGATTGGGAAGAGAAGCCATGAAGGAGTTAGAAAAGATTCTTAAGTGTCAGGATGTGTCACTGTCACCAAGATCAAGATAATTCATACCGTAGTATTCCCCATACCTAGTAATGCATGAGTGTAAAAATTGGACAGTGAAGAAAGCTGACAGGAAGAACATTGATTCCTTTGAAATGTGATATGGAGGAGAGGTTACAATGGACCTCCAAAAAGACAAATAAGTGGGTCCTAGATCAAATCAAGCCTGAACAGTCCTTAGAGGCTAAAATAACTAAACTGAGGCTATCATACTTTGGTCATGTTATGAGAACATAAGACCCACTGGAAAAGATACTAATTCTAAGTTGAAGAAAGCAGGAAAACAGGAATACGAAACATGAGATGGATTGACTCAATCAAGGAAGCCATGGACCTCAGTTTGCAAGACTTGAGCAAGGCTGTTAACAATAGGATGTTTTGGAGGTCATAGGGTTGCCGCCATAAGTTGGAAGTGACTTGATGGCACTTAACACACACATAACTCCCTAGGGTTGTGCATATTGATATACCCAAACTGAAAATAAACTCGAAATAAGCCATTTCATAAATATTCGGGTTTTGGGTTGACCGAATACCAAAACCAGGGAATCTGCCCAAAGCCGAATACATGATTCCTGAAAAGGCCGAATAACTATCCAGCTGTTTCAGGTTCAGCTATTAGCTTTTGGTCAGATGCACGACTCTGTGCTTTTTCCAATTCTGACTGGTTTTGTTAGGGCCTCATAGATGGTCGGGGTTGTGTAATTGGAGCCACCATGGTCTGACCAACCATCTCCTTTCAGTGGATTAATCTGGACCAAGCATAAGGGTTATTTAAAAGATGGGGCTCACCAAATCCCATCCAGAGGGATAAACCAACTAAAAAGAACCGGCTTCAATGGCTGCTCACACGACCAGGCAGATGAACAGACTCCTTCAGAACAGCCTCTGTGGTCAAGACTTCAGTTGGTTCCAATATCACTTCCCCTGAAAAACTGCTCTCAAACTGAAGGTCACCCCGAGTAGAGGCTTCATTTTCCAGCGCCGTGACCACCTCTTGAAATCAGATTTTTGATGACCATAATAAAGGACTGTTCACAGTATGTCATTTGCCACCAAAATAAATGTTTTCTGTGCCTTATTCTTTTTGCACTTAAGCCATTCCCCTCAGTTTGGAAGCTAATTTGCACGGACATCATGCTCTGCACCCCAGAAACAAAGGGAGCCCCAGACTTTGAGGCACAAGCCTGCCAATTGGCTCTTCCTGCCAGTCCTCGACAATGCTGAACTTCCGAACCTGAAAACCAATGGACAGCTCAGCTCGCAAATTCCTGGAGGATGGGGCAACCCCTTTGCTGGCCCATAGTATTAGACCCCCTGTCTCGATGTTCACCAAACTTCAATGTCCATCTAAGGAGAGTCCCTTGCAGCTACACTGCAAATTTGGTAGCTCTGTCTCCGAAAATGTTCCCACAGGAGCTTCAAAAAAAAAAAATCTCCATAGACTATAGTGGGCCTGAATTTTTTGGGTAAACCCAGAAATAAGCTGAATACCCATATTTATCGGTATGGGTATTTGGCTTATTTTGAGTTTACCAAAACAATTGGGCCCAATAAACCCAAACCCGAAATTTACCAATTTTTTTTTTTTTTTGCACGACTCCCCTTTTCGTCAAATGAAGACCCAAAGCAGCTTGGAACACTGTTCTGCCCACTTTCAGTTATTCTTGCACCAATCCTGCAATGTAGGTGAGGCTGAGAGAGAATGACTGGTTCAACATGACCCAGTGTGCTTCCCTGGCAGAGTGGGGATTTGAACCCAGATATTTAAGATCCTAATCCACCACTCTAACCAATCAAGTCCCTGGATTAAAGATGGAACAACGTCTAACTGAAATGGATGGAACTGGAGGAATCTGCTCATCCCACTTCATCCCACTAAATGATATCTGAGAATTATGAAAGTGGAAGGCTTGAAGCATTGTGCAATATAAAACATTTGTTTTAAAGGGAAATTACTGATCTATAGAAAAATTAGCAAGTACCAACCCTGCTTAGTTTCTGAGATCTGACAAAAGCAGGCTAGCCTGGGCTATTGAGGTCAGGGCGAGTGCCAGACCAGGATCTGAGAAATCGCCAGGTCCCAGGGCCAGAGGAGCTTGGCCAAGAGAAGTCCGAGTTCAAAGCCAAGGATCCAAAGCAGGTAAACGCAGTGCAAGAAAATAGTCAAAGTCCAGTCCAAAGTCAGAGATACACAAAGGGTTTCAGGTCAGTAATTCACAGGTGGCACGAAATGAAAACACAAGTTGTTCCCACATCAGCCTGGCTACTAAAGTTTTTTTAAATAGCATAAGAGGACCCAGCTGTTGCTGATTCCTTTGACTCAGCAGACCTTGCCAGAGGGAGCTCATCCTCCTCATCGCTGTCAGCTGACATGGTTCTCTGTAGAGCTTGCAATCTCGCACTTCTCCTACGCTGGAGGAGGGGGGTTCTACCCCTTTGGTGTCGTTGCTGTAGCGGTGGTGGGGGACTGCTGCTGGGTCCAGGTGAGTCCTCTGCCCTGGGTGGTTGTAGGCATGGGGCACAGTCATCTGCCTGAGCCTGCTCTGCCTGCTGTGGTTCCTCCCTGTCACTGGCAGCAGTTTCCAGCTCTTCTACTCCTGAGGAAGCCTCAGCCAACTGATCTCTGGCAGAAGCTTCAGCAGGCTGACCCATGACATCAAGTTTCATATCCTCTCTCTGCTAACAAACTTACTGGGATCTTGGGAACAGGCACTTTTTCTTAGCCTGACCCTCTTTTATCCTATCTCACATTGTTGTTATGGGGATAAAATGGAAGAGTGGAGAATGAGGTTTTAAGCCACTTCAGGATCCTGTTTTTAGAAAATGTGGGGTATAAATACCTCAAACAAATAAATAAAGATTTCCAACCAAGTTCATTATTATCAGTTCTTTCTTGTTTGTTTCTCTCCTCTTTAATAACCACAGTCCCCAATAAGAATAGTGAGACAAAAACTGGAATGAGATTAATACTGTTTTATGGTTGCCATTTCTGTTAGTATTGGGAAATTTGTCTCAAGAATAGGTGAAGCCATGGGAGGGGAATGAGAAAAAAAAAACCAATTTTTACTTCTTTTAGTATTTAGTTTTAATCATTAATTCCAAACCACATTCATTTCATTTGCCTGTGTGAAAAAAGCCCTGCATGCCTTTGGACATATGCAGAATGCCTAAATTTACCACTTCTGTCAAATGCCTGTCTTTGCCTCCTCCCTGGCAAGTATTTGGAGAGAGACCTCCAAGGAATACCAGGGTGGTGACTTGGAGGCAGGTAATGGCAAACCACCTCTGAAGTCTCTTGCCTGGAAAACCCCACATATTCAGCAGCTCACAAAGAGGACAACAAAGAATAGACAATATAACCCCCCTCCAAAACAAACAAACAAACAAATGGACTTTGACCAGTCAAGATTTGATAGGCCACTGGCTGTGAGCCATGGACTAAGAACCAAAGGGGCTTCTTGCAGACTTTGTGCACATGCAAAGGCTTGAACCTCTGGCTACACCTGTTTTATAGAGCCTGTGGTGGAAGGAAGACTCATTTAGCCCAGATGGAACTCTGCTGCTGCTGATAGCAGTAAGCCAGGAGGATTTCCCCCTCCCCTCTAAGGTTAAAAGATTAAGGCTAAAAGAAGCATAATGCTAAGGCAAGCTTAAGCTCCCAAACATCTCACTGCGGGGTGGGGGTGTTTAACTGCAAAAGGCCAAAGGAGAGGAGGCATAATAACCCCGGCCACAACCACTGAAAACAGAAACATATTTATGATAGAATTTGAACTAAGAATAATTTCTGCTCTGACTGTCAAGGCTTCAAACTCTGGCCATGGACAGAATGCTTTCACCTCACTACATAGCAATGCTTTTTAAGCGAGGGGGGGGGAGTGCCAGTACTCATATATAAGGTCATACCAATTTCCTGCAATTTCTCCTCCCCTCCAAGGTGCTGATACTCAGTAGCACTGTGGATTGTTTTTTTGTTTGTTTTCGCTGTCAAGTGACAGCTGACATGGTGACACCATAGGGTTTTCAAAGCATGAGATGTTCAGAGGTGATTTGTCATTGCCCTGCCTCTGCCTAGTAACCGTAGCCTTCCTCTGTGGTCTCAAATCCAAGTACTGACCAGAACTGGCCCCTGCTTAACTTCTGAGATCTGAGAAGATTGAGCTATCCTGGGCTATCCCAGTCATTACCGCCACAAAAAAAGCCCTGCTACACAGTAACTATACTGCCTGGTATTAGAGGATAATTTCTAGATTGGAGGGAGTGATTTGCAGGCAGATGTAACAAGAATTAACCATTTTTGTTATTAAGGCACTGATTAATTGCTATTTCCCCCACCCCCAGTTTTGAATTCACCCTCAGCTTATGACCTACAACATCTCTTTACAAAGAAATACACTACTAAAATCATCAGAGGACTCATGGTATGATTATATGCAAATCACATTTCCCTGTATAGCTGATGGTGAGCCATATTACAGAAACATTGCTTCTCCTACGATTTCTATGCATGCCTGTTTGTGATCACTAATGCACATATACATTGGAGTCAGGAGGATTGGTAAATAACCCGAGCTGAAGATGCCTCTCACTCTCAGAGCGAGAAGGGGAGAAGTTATAGGGACTTTCAGTAAAGGGAAAGAGGTAATAGTGGGGCAGGGATAAATTAGATGCCTCCGGCAAGTCCTTGCGAGTTCTTACTTGTGTGTACATATATACCACAAGTCCTTGTGGGTTCCAATTTGTAGGTATATATATTTTCACACTTGTTAGTCCTACATGAAAGAATTCTTGCAATCATGTCTAGGTGACTGTCAACATTCACTGGTATGTTTTTGAACATTTGGACCATCACAAATCTTTTCTGAGATTGTCCACATTCACAAGATTTCAGGTGCTCACTGACACATATACATTCTTTCCTTTTATTTTAGTACTACATTTGCCAAACACTATATTGGTATCATATACAGAAAGCTTATCATATACTTATTCTTATTCATAAAACCCATCCTTTCCGACATCTATTTTTTTTTATCTCTTTTGAGCATATGTTTAGAAATGTGATGTTAAACCATTTCCTTTTTTGCCATAACTAGTTTCTTGTTTCACTTCATCACAGCAGATATGGATCTTTTGTTGGCAGCAAAGCCTGTTACAAATGATGGTGTGCTCCTTTTGGATAGCAAGGAGAAAGGTCTTATCTCAAAACTTTATCAATTCTTATTACAGATACCATGTGTGTGTGTATATTTTTTCCATAGAAACCTTCTTGCTATATATAGCAAGAAACCTTGCCACTATACCCCCCCACTTCTCCCCTTCTCTCTCTCTCTCTCTCTCTCTCTCTCTCTCTCTCTCTCTCTCTCTCTCTCTCTCTCTCTCTCTCTCTCTCTCTCTCTCTGACTGGCTATCAGGAACTAAATGTGTATATTTAAAGAAACCGCCTTTAAAATACTTGTTCACTGGAAGAGCTATAAAGTCTTTACATTCTCAACTTTTTACTGTTGGTGGAAAGGCTGTATAATTAAAGGTCTTTTCTGGGGTGCTTCTGCCCTTGTACAGCTGATTTCTGGAACACAGGTCTCATTTTTGTTTGTGATGATTCTGTTTTTGCAAATATGGCCCATTTTCTCTCATAAGTTAAGCACCTCATATCATCATATGAATGATGTATTTGTAGCTGACAAGATAATTTCAATACATTTTACATCTGCTAGGGTTGAGATAGTCAGCATGGAGGCTCGCTGGAAAGCCTCCGTTAGCACGCGCTCTCAGTTTATTTACAGGATTACGTGTGCATCAGGGTAATTTTCAGCAGGACCAGCCTAATTTAAAATCAGCTTCAGTTTGAAATTTTTTGATGATTTTGCACCTGAGCAGTCCATTAATTCCACAGGTACATGATCAGAATTCGCCAAACTATAGTTTGTAAGCTGATGTGAGAGAAGATGGGAAGTATTTTCAGTCCTGTTTAGAACAATCAATAATTGGCTTGGAGATTCAGGCAAGCAAAATGTAAAGAGACAAGCCAGGCAGCTTTCCATAGCTATTAGGATCAAGAAGGAGAATGTTATAAATGTAAGGGGGCAGAGGCTCCTGAAGTTCCAGTACCCTCACTTGCAGCTCCAGTGGGGGTGGAGGGTGACAGCCACTCTTGAAATGGCTGACAGGGAGGCAAAGGTGCTTTAGACACTTGGGTGATGCCCAGCTGGGTGGTGGCTGGTGAGTGCCAGAGCCGGCTGGTACTGGGGATGCCTCATCTATAGGGCAGCAGGCAGAAGCTGGTTGAATCCCTGGGAGCTAACCTAACACCATGCATATTTGTACAGGAGGTTGTGGTGTGATCGGCGTCAGCTGAGTAGCCACCCCTGCCAAGGTTACTCTACCCTAATGAGGACAAGTGGGAAACAGCTAGGGCAGGGGTCGGCAAACTCATTAGTCAAAAGAGCCAAATATCAACAGTACAACGATTAAGATTTCTTTTGAGAGCCAAATTTCTTAAACTTAAACTATATAGGTAGGTACACTGTTTATTAACTTAATAAACTTTAATTAAAGTTTTAAGTCTTAATTAAACTATAGGCACACTGAATAAAACTTGATATCATACTTAATAGTGATCTTATTTATTGATAAAAATTAAATTGTAAGTCCCTGCTATTTCCCCCTCCCCGTCCGGAGTCCTCGTCTGGAGGCCTGGCCTACCGCCATAAAAGCCTATTGGTAGACCGGGCCTCTGGCTGAGTCCCATTGGGAGGCCAGGTCTACCCATTGGCTTTCTTGGCAGTAGACCTGGCCTCCGGAGGCCCATAGAAGCCAATTGGTAGACCTGGCCTCTGAAGGGGGATTTTTTCCCCTCCTCGGAGTCCAGGTCTACTGCCAAGAAAGCCAGTGGGTGGACATGGCCTCCCAATGGGACTCAGCCAGAGGCCAGGTCTACCAAAGGAAGCCCGCCCCGCCCAACAGCTGATAGGCGGGGGGGGCAGGAACCAACGAGCTGCCCACCCAGCAATCGCGCGGCTAGAGGGGAGGGGAGGCTTTAGCCTCCCAACCATTGAGGGCAAGGGGGACCCAGCCATTCTCCACGGTGTGGGGGGGAAGACAGCACGCCCGCCTGCTCGCCCGCTCTCTCAGGCGCGCCGGCTCCGCAGCCCGGCTGCCGGTGCGAGCGGGCGCAAGATCAGGGGCTCCGAACCAAGTTCGGAGAGCCACACTCAATGGGCCAAAGAGCCGCATGCGGCTCTGGAGCCGCAGTTTTGAGACCCCTGAGCTAGGGGAAGATCCTGGGAAAGTCACTCAATGGGGGGTGCCAGGAAAATGGCCCCAACCTCTTTCAGTTGGGACAAGCCCCACAGGAAGCTGGGAGTGGACTGGGAGCCTGCAAGGCTGCCTTAGAAAGGGGACAGGAGCAGCGCCAATGGGGAAACACCCAGTCTCTCTTCTCCCAGGCTGTAAATGAGCAAAGAAAATAATACATGGATGTATTTTCAGCTTTGGCTTTAAAGGTCCCCTGTGCAAGCACCAGGTCATTCCTGACCCATGGGGTGACGTTACATCCCGACGTTTACTAGGCAGACTTTTGTTTATGGGGTGGTTTGCCAGTGCCTTCCCCAGTCATCTTGGCTTTGCTACTATCTTATTTCCGAGTCCTTGAGATACAGTAACTGGCTACATTCTGCCAATTCTGGCCACTGTGGTGCATGCCCTGGGTACATCTAGATTAGATTATTGCAATGCACTCTATGTGAGGTTGCCCTTGTGAAGTATTTGAAAACTTCAATTGGTACACAATGCTGCATCCAGGATGTTAAATGGAGTGGGTCATAGGGACCATACCACTCCCGTCTTGGCTCATCTACACTGGCTCCCAGTTTGTTTCTGGGCACAATTAAAGGTGCTTGTTTTGACCTTCAAAGCCCTATATGGTTTGGGACCAATATACCTAGGGTTGCCAGCTCCAGGTTGGGAAATACCTTGGCTAGAAATCTGTTGTAATAGTGGGAGATCTCCAGCTACTACCTGGAGGTTGGCAACCATAAATGTACCTGAAGGACTACCTACTCCCTTATGAATCTGCCACTATGGTCGTCTTTGGAGGCCCTCCTTTGGATTCCCCCACCTTCTGAGATTAGGCAGGTGGCAGCCCAGGAGAGGGCCGTCTCAGTCATGGCACTAAAGCTCTGGAACTCTCTCGCCAGGGAGATTAATCTGTCCCCTGTTGTTGCTGTCTTCCACGTGAGACTTTTTTTGTTTCATTTGGCATTCCCTCAATGATCCGTCCTTCCTAACCAATGTTTTAATTGCTGTTTTTATGTTTTGTATATATTTTCGCTCTGTTTTTCAGTTGTATTAATAATGTTTGTTGGAGGGTAGATTTTAATAGTTTTAAAATGTGATTTTATCATGTAAGTTTTAAATTATTAGCTGCCTTGTTGGCTCTTGCAAGGGCAGAAAGGCAGAATGTAAATTTGTAAACAAATAAATTAAATAAATTCTGTGTGCAGTTCAAAGTTTAATCTTTAAAGCCCTTAATGACCTGGAACTCTTGCCTCTCTCTATAGACCCATGCACCAACTTTACTCAGCCCTATCAGGAAGTGTGGTTATTTGGTTTCAGATTAACAGCATTTTCAATTATTGCCCCGACCTTACGGAATTATGTGCCTGAGAAAGTATGCAAGGCACCTTCTATAGTTCACTTTCTCAAACTTTGCAAAGCAATTCTGTTTCAGCAAACTTTTTCTGATTGAGCCCCAAATGGGACTCAGTAAAGTTTTTATAGAGCTGTCTTTTTGGCAGTAAGAATACTAGAAACTGCTATAGGCAGTTATGTCAAGTTATGGTTCTTTTAATGCATTTTAATGGTTTTTATAGTGTTAATTTTTGCGTGCTGCTTCAGAAATCCTAAAACTAATAAATAAATACATAAATAAATAGATGAATGAATGAATAAATAAATGAATGAATGAATGAGAGCAGCGTATCTCTTGCTGAGTCACAGTGCAGCAAAACTGTTGCAAATTTGCTATATAGCACAGTACTGGAAAATGCAGTAAGACATCACACACCCTTTGTCTCTTTTCATGCAGGGTTTGCATCACCAGTGATAAATTGGCTGCGAAGCTATACTCACTGACCAAATGAAGTTATCAGAAGGCTTGCACTTTAAGAGTCAAGCCTGGTCCCACTGCTTCCTTGACCAACACTGGCATTCTGAATGTTTATGGGTACATTTCATGCAGCATTCAATGAACAATTGGGTGGGAGTGGCATTGTAGTAGCAAACTTTACCTTCTACAAATACATGTTCACTTGAAGATGTGTAAATGTCTTTCTCCCATAAAAGTACAAACACACACAAAGCTCTCTACACATGTAAGAACATGTGTAGGTCTTCCATAGTCCTTCTAAACAACCTGCATATACAGCTGCTGAAGCTCATTGCTATGCCATTCTTTATATGGTAACTGAATGCCATCCAGTTGCATGTGATACAAATGCCATCCAGTCGCATGTGATACAGTTGCATTTCATCCAATGTGATATTGTATGAAAAGGCATGGGATCCACAGGCATGGAAGGGAACTTAAAGCAGCAGGATATAGATGAATAGGAATGGGTTCAAAGGGGTGTGAAAAACAAGTCCTATGAAGAAAGGTTAAAGGAGCTGAGTATATTTAATTTGGAGAAGACTAAGAAAAGATCTAATAGCCTTCATTACATAACTGAACGGCAGTTAAAAGTGGACAAAGACTTCTTGTTGCTCCACAGTGCAGGACTAGATCTAATGGACTTCAGGTGCAGGAAGGAAGATTTCAGCTGAACATTAGGAGACTCTTCCTAATGGCAAGACTAATTTGGCAATGCAACCAATCCCAACCCAAGAAGTAGGAATGGGTTCTCCCTTGTGGGAGGTCTTAAAGCAGAAACTGGACAGCTGTCTTATGGGCATGCTCTAGCTCTGGATTTCCTGAACTGGGCAAGGAGTTGCCCACTTGCCCACCCTCTCCCAAGTCTAGGATTCAAGGAATAATAGTGATGCAGAAACAACAACTAAACAAGCTGTAAGAAGAAAAATGACAACTGTTATAGAATCACCTCCAGTAAACGCGCAAATAAAATCCTTATGTATCCAATACTAGTCTACCTGTGTCCCTTCGAAATTTGCTGCATCTCATTTCCACCTATTCACTACCAACTGTTGCTCCTGGCGTACAAAATTAATGTCTTCCCATTTTTCAGTGCATCACATGAACACATGAAGCGGCCTTATACTGAATCAGACCCTTGGTCCATCAAAGTCAGTACTGTGAACTCAGACCAGCAGCAGCTCTCCAGGGTCTCAGGCAGAGGTCTTTCACATCACCTACTTGCCCAGTCCCTTTAACTGGAAACGCCGGGGGTTAATCCTGGGACCTTCTGCAAGCCAAGCAGAGGCTCTACCACTGAGCCACGGCCTCTCCCCAAACATCATGCCTGTTTTATCCTGCAATTAATTATAGTCAGAGAACCACAAGATTTGTTCTGAAACAGGAATTCTGTAAAATAAATTTGAGTATGTGGCATTATCACGGTGATAATGCCAGCATGTATCCTACCACTCTGTGCAGCGAAGTTTGAAGACTTCCTCAAGCCTAAGGATGCCAAACGCAGTGGCAGGACCCATGCTGCCAGGGTGGGGAACCATGTGACTGGGGAATTAGACATAAACACAGAAAAAGGAAGTGTTCAGATTTAGAAATATTTTGAAGTGATGAAGAATCTCTAGCAGTTCTATTCCACAGGGGGTATATAAAGACTCATTTGGGGGAAATGGATAGACAGTTGCTTTTAAATAAAGGGTGGGAGGAAGCTGATTTCTCTCTTTTTTCTTCAATTGCATTTAAAAATACCTTACACTTAATAATGCAGTGGATCATGTCAGCTGATGGTCAAGTTGACAAATGGTTAAGTTCCTCGAGTAGCTTAGATTTAATAGCTTATTACACTATACAAATGCCTGATGCGAGCATAGCACCTATTGACTTCATCAGTTTGAATTACTTTCCATGTAATATTGACTTTTCTACAAGGGTGGGCAGAGTAGCCTTTTGTGATGAAAGAAGCCAGCTTTCAAAGTTGTTTAAAACAATTTCGACACACAACTGTCTTTGATTCCTTGTACATTTCTCAGCATTGCATTTCTTAAGGTAGGAGTTATTCCATTGGAAAAGGTAAGGTAAATGGGCATGGGGCACTTGGCAGCAATTGCTCTGTGCAAAAGCAAAATGGAAATGTAGTGTTGATGCCAACAAGAGTTAAGGCTGACTAGGAGCATTAAACATGACAAGGGGGATTTGGCCACCAAATAACTTATCTTTAAAAAGCTGCCTGCAGTTTCTATCTCTTGGTCAAACTGAACATCACACATGAGGTCCTTCTCTGACTTTGTTCATACCTTCCCCCCCCCCTTTGAGGCCACAGGCGCCACTTGGAAGCTGAGCCAGATGTGTGATTACTAGTTTCACAAAAGGGGCAACCCACAGGGTTCCATCCAAGTGATACTCACTGTCACCATGACAAAAGAACACCTGCTCTCATATAATGTGAGTGGAGGCACTTGCAAACAGTAATAAGCAGCTGAGATGCCTGAGGGGGAAATGCAGACAGCGTCTCTGCTGCTATTCATAATGTTGGGAGGAAGGGGGTGGTGGCTTTTGCCATCTTGGCTTTACAAACAGGGGCAAGCAGCTGAGGTTCCCCAGGAAGGAGAGCTTTGTGAAAGCTTTTGTTTCCATTCATGCTGGAGAGTAGGGGGCGAAAGGAAAAAGCTTGGCCTTGATGTCTACAGGTGTAAGTCAAGGGCCAGATCAAATGTAGATGGACTGTCAGCCCGTTCTTTTTTTCTAACTGGGGACCCTTTCAAAATGAATTGCTGGATTGGTATTACGAACATGCTGTCATCCTGTTTCCAAGATATTTTGTTAGATTATGATAGAAGCATTGTTAACAGCTTAGGACTGTATGTCAAGAACACCTCTGAGTCAGGAGGCCTTTCATCTTCCTTTCCCTAACATTGCCCCCTCACTGCAGCAGAATAAACACCCTTAAAAACAGGGGAGCTTCAAACAGTTTCCCGTGTAGATGACAGAGTTACTAGCATAAGGGCTTTTTAAGTTCATGGTGGTTCAGTCTATCAGTGGCTGCTAGCCTTGACACTTAGGACCTAACTAGATCCTCCATTTTACATGCTTATAGTTATGTGACACCCATTGCCACCATTGAAGATAGCAGCTGAAAAGCACCACCCTGCTATTGGCTTCACTGAGCATATCCTCTGGTCTTTTCTACCTTGCCATCTATTTCCTCTCAAGACTACCTCATAACACAACAATGGAGGCCATTAGAGGAGAATGGGAGTGGTGGCCAATGGATGATGTGCTTCCCTGCTCCTCTCATGCTCCTTCGCCATATGTGAGGCAGCTTTGGAGGGCAAACAACCTGAATCTGGTCTGTCCTTTCCTTTCTCCTCCTCCTTTCCCCCCACTCCTCACAGCACCATCATCTAATCCTGTGAAGCCTGGCTTGGCCGAAGGTCTGGGCTGCTCATGGTGGAGGGCGAGGAGAGAGAATCGCAAAGGGGTTGGTCTGTTAGTCTATGTTAATCTGCTGTATCAAACTAAAACAGAAGTCTTAATGACTAACAACTTCAAGAGTTACAGCCCACTTCATTAGTTCAAGGAGACAATGGTATGACTGCTTTGCAGTTGCTACTTTTCTTAGTGGCAACAGACTGAGTACAGCCTTATGTACATCTATACCCACAAACTGCATGGATAACATCTGGTTAGGCTCTTAGAAATGAAAACCTCATTTTTAGAAACAGCCAGGATTCCAACTTCTTAGGGCAGAACTCCAGTATCTTTTACCATTGCGTGGGAAACAAAACTACCACTGTTGTCACCTGCAAGGACAGTTTGTTATCCAGCTATTAGACACTGGAGTCCTGCCATACAAAAATTGCATGCCTGCTGGTAATAAACATGAAGTGGCTATTGTTATATTTTCCTACTTGTGATTTCCTCTGTGGTATTTGGTCAGGAGATGGACCTTTGGCTGTTCTTACGTACCCGGCAGTTATTATTGACACTATTATCTACACTATGCACACTGAAGCAAATATCCAGGCAAGATGATACATGCTACTGAATGACAAAACCTATCTTTCCAGTCCTTAAGCAGGCTCTCAGATGATCCACCTTCCTGCATTGGTTTCTTCCTTCTGCATAGCCCATTGTATCCTCAACCCTTTGGAATGAGATTTAGCAAAGAGCTGCAGGTGGGAGGCAAAACCAGCATGCCCTCCTTCTGCAAACAGACGTGCTTTCTGCTCGCACAGTAGGCCATTTTGTTCCCAGTCCCTGTAAATTCCTTGGAAACTTTCTGTTGCTTCTGCTGAGTTGGCACCTCACACTGTTTGCGTGCATCTGACACTGAGGCTGGCTTCACACCATGTCCTTTGTCTGCTGCTCATTTATTACTTTCCCACAGTCAGCTGTAAGTGGAACTGAAGCAAGGGTTCAAGACAGTTATATTTCCTATCAAAGCTCATCCCTATGGGCAAGATTCTACTACATGTATACGTGGAAGTAAATCTCCTTCAGCAAAGGTCCTGCCACTCCCTGCAATTTCTGTCTTGCTCTGTTGTTTTCAGACTCATTAATTATTTCCCCCCCTCAGAGCTTGCTAGTTCTGTCCCAAAACTCATGCATAAATGCCTAATTACCAATTCTTGTTGCGGAATGTAAGGGTCTTTTTAACTGAAATCCCGACTCATCTTTTATTTTATTATTTATTATCATTATAACACTATTAAAAAATAGTGATCATGAACAAATGGGGAACAGATCACTGACTTGGCTTGGAGCAAAGTCGAAACAGGTCTTAAGGCTCTTCCCCAAAACAAGATCTAACAATGAAGCATTTATTCATGAGTGCCAAGAAACAACCATTAAGTCTAGAGAAAACAGGAAGTAATTAATCAAACTCGAGGGAGGGAAAAAAAGACAAGAAATTTAAAGGGATAGTAGCATTGGGAAGGCTCAATAGTACTTTGACTGTCCAGTGTTACAATGGTTTTTCAGTAGTAAAAAAAGACACCACAAATGAGGACCTGAAAAAGACAGAAAAACAAAATAGTGGAATGCTACAGGCTGACCCCAGCTGTATGGTCGAAAGAAAATGAGGGAACAAATCATGGCAGTTGCAGATTAACTAGCTAGTGAGGAACTAGCCAGAATGAGCTACATGCTTCCCTGCTGGTGCTTAATAAGTCAAAGGAGATTAAAATTGCAAGCAGAGGCTGAAAAGTGCCATCCAGAAGTAAGATTTGCAGTCTCACATGATATGTCAAACGTGAGACATCTCAAGAGCTCACCCTTCCCTACCCATTAAGAATGTCAGCTTAGGAAATGGTAAATGTGCTTGTAAGCTCTCAGTGAAGTCAACATCAGGGCTCAGCAACATTTAGCACCAAGCTGTTGACAACAAGTTACATTTTCAGTGTTTCACAGCAGAATTTTTTGATTCCAGTAGCTAGAACTGAGACATAAGCATCCTCCTACACATGATCTGCATGCGCTCTTCATGCGACTGCATTATTCCCCACACGAATGCTTTCAGAAGCAAAGCTTTAAAAAAAAATTACACACTTGGGGAGCATCTTATACCAAGAAGTAGAAAAGTAAAGCTTTGGTCTGAAAAGCCTCCTCTGTGTTGATTTTTTAAAATTCCACTCATTTAAAAAAAATCATGCATATGTTTTCCATGTTGAATTCAGGCATAACTGCTCACTTGTGACAATTCCACACAGTTTAATATATTCATTATTTAACTATAATTTTGATTTGTAACCAGCAAAAGACCAACAATGACAATTTCTGTGCCTACTTGTTTCCCATTGGGTCAAATTGTAGATTTATAAATAAACATATATTACCAAAGCACCAGTTGCTTTCCCATGCTCTCCTCTATAAGAAAATAACCCTAGAAAGGGTTGCTTCCCACAGCTCAGGAAGAACAACACCTCAAAGCACAAATATTTTATGAGGCATGGACAGGAAAGGCTGCATGGGGATGGAAGGCATACAGAAACCTCTCATTTCCCTTCTGATCCATTTGCTTTCCCTGTACACGTACCTATATATGCATATAAATGGAGCAAGAAGCAAAACAGATCTCTGTTTTGACCATTGGGACCCTTCACACACAGATGCTGTACCTATGGTTATGTTCCTCATGCCCATGCTATTAAAATATTCCTGCCACTAGATGATTATCCAAGGAAGACTAGTGTCAGAATGTGTTCACTTTGGGATCTAATATGGCAACCTGAGAGGGAATTTTGGACAAATCTTAAGAGTTCTCAATGGAAATTGTTAGACATGTAAGTCCTTCCTTATGTATGTGAAGCCTAAACTATTTTGGACCTTGCAAGTCAAAATCAATATCCTGAAAAGTGCTTCAAAGTACTGGGGCTTTCTGAAAGTGCCTACTAGGGTAGTGCAAAAAAAAAAAAAAGGTACATTTTGGCCTTAGGTTTATTGGTTTTTTTGTAAACCCGGAATAAGCCAAATATCCATACTGGTAAACATGGGTATTCAGCTTATTTCCGGGTTTAACAAAAATCCGGGTCCATTATAGTCTATGGGGATTTTTTCAAAGCTCCTGTGGAGGAATTTTTGGAGGTGGAGTCACTAAATTAGCAACATGGCTGCAAGGGACTCTCCTAGATGGTCACCCAAGTTTGGTCAACTTTGGAACAGGGATTTTTATTTTAGGGGCCAGGGGCCAGCAAAGGGGACACCCCCACCCTCCAGGCTTTTCTTTTGGTGACAAATGACATCCTGTGAACAATCCTTTATTATGGTCATCAAAAATCTGATTTCAAGAGATGGTCATGGTGTGGGAAAATGAAGCCCCTACTCAGGGCAACCTTCAGTTTTACAGCAGGTTTTCTGTGGGGATGTGTGTGAAATTGGAGCCAGCCAAAGTCTCGACCACGGGGCTGTCTGAAGGAGATTGCTCATCCGTGTGAGGGAGTCTCCTTTGGAAGTCTGGTGATGTGAGCAGGTGTTGAAGCCGGTTCTTTTTAGTTGGAGGGTATATCCCTCCGGACGGGACTTGGCGAACCCCATCTTTAAAAAAAACTTTATGCTTGATCCAGATCAACCCACTGAATGGTTGGTCAGACCAACTTGGCTCTGATTTCATGACCCCTACCTCAACTATGAGGCCGTAACATAACCAGTCAAAAAAAGATAGAAAAATGGTAGAAAGCACAGAGCCATGCATCTGAGCAAAGGCGACTAGCCGAACCCGAAAAAGCCTAATATATATTCAGTTTTTTGGGGAATTGCCTAATTCAGCTTCAGAGAAATCCCCAGGTTTTGGCATTCAGTAAACCCGGAGCTTGAATATTACCGAAACAGCTAATTTTGGGTTTATTTTCAGTTCAGGTACATTGATATGCACAACCCTAGTGCCTACCCAATGTAGGGTTACCAATGTAGAGGCTGTTACACTCTACAGTGACCAGTGGGAGAATTTGGTTTAAATTGTTGTTGGTAGTGTGACATCACTTCCTGGAAAAACTGGGAAGCGACACCAGCCCTAACTAGGATTTGCTGGAAACTCTTTGGTAAAATCAATTTTTCCCCAGAAGTGATGTGGTTTTACCATAGAATTTCTAGCGATTCCTACAGAGGACTGAAATTACTTCCCAGTTTTTAATGAAAGTGATGTTACTCCATCATCCATGGTGTCCCACTGTCTCCACTTCCTTGGACTTGCAGCCTGGCAACCCTAACCAATGGCAGAATTAAGGACAAGAACTACAAGGAGGCTTCCCTATCTAATAGTTAGGAGTGAGTCAGTTATGCACTCTATCAAACTACTATGCATTTGTTTTGCTTTTTAGGTTTCCTCTAGAATCACAAGTTGTCCCATGGGAATTGCCTGAGTTTCAATTGTGTGCCTAAAACAAATGTAAAGCTACATTGACCAGGGCATACATTACATTGTTCTTAAAAATTATCTTCTGCCTGCATAAACATAGCATTAAAATTACACAAGGGGTTCAAGCCTGCTTTTTAGATTCATGTAGGATATCATCAACACAGACAGCAATATATGGAGCTGTATATATTGAACTAGGAAATTTGTCATTGTTTAACTTATATTCTGCTAAACCTGATTTGCAAATCATCTTTGGGAATCAAGATGGCCACTGAAGAAACAATTTTCCAGTGGCCAACTTCTACATTATGTGTAAGATTGTCAATTGCATGGGTCACTTGGATCATTTGAGTACTTCCCAAGCGTACCTGCTTTGGAGTGGCACTGGAAATGCCACACCCTTGATCAGAATTTCACTGAGAAGTCATTGAAACCAGCCTCCAGAAAGGGCTTTTTTGTAGCATCAAAGGGCCTGTTGACGAACATGGTGGCCACTATGGCCTCTGCCTCCATTTCAGTCTACTATACTAATTATATTTTGTGTGCTTCAGTGGCAGTTGCTCAGAAATAAAGGTATTTATGGCAGAGCTTTGGACAGCTCATTTCATTGGCTTTTTACGAATGACAGGAGTCCACACACAATTTACTGTCTATGAAAATATAAACTCTTGGGTCCAGTTTGCCCTGCAACTACTATTGGCAGTGATTTAAGGCTGAGTTTGTGGGGGTGGAATGAAAGTCAAACAGCAACATATTTTTTAACTTGCCCAGGGTGTTGTGTGTCAGACTCAGGTTGGGGGAAATGCATTGTGAAGCATTCTTTGTCATCTTTTCAGAGTCAAAGATTGGCCAGGTGTAAATTCCAAAGCAATGAAAATTTTTAAAAGCCTCTGAAAAAATATCCACATGTGACTCATGCTTTCTTTATTGTTTGGATAAATACAAATGGTCCAGTGAAGTCAATTCAACATTCTTTTAAAAAGGGGAGTGAATTATAACAAACCAAATTTCAGCG
Organism: Euleptes europaea; assembly: GCF_029931775.1. NCBI lineage: Eukaryota > Metazoa > Chordata > Lepidosauria > Squamata > Sphaerodactylidae > Euleptes > Euleptes europaea. The sequence goes on from NC_079313.1 coordinate 59,089,532, forward strand.
GGAATTCTAATTTCTGCTGGAGCAAAAGAGAAGTGACTGGCAGCAGGATTTGGAATGAACCTATGGACTATGACGAAAACAATGCTAGACAACCTTATAATGGTGTCCAGAAGAACCTGTCACAGTCAGTTGACTGGAAAGTTTGTGTTCTTATTTTCTCCTATTCCCCACTTATTAACCTTTCCTGAATGTACCTCTAAATACAGGAAATCTAGTTCCTCACTTAACTATTGCGAACATTTAAAATACAGTCCTATGCAGTTACTCCAGTTTTAGCCCAATGATTTCCATGGGCAGTTCTGGAACAGCTCTACATAGGATTGCAGTGAAAATAACAGAGCCACTCTCAATACCTTTTTTATTAACTTATAGTTGTTTCAAATAAGTATTCACATGATCCTTTTCTTTAATTTGGATTAAGCTAAGTAGAAGACCTAGTGGTCTACATTCTCACCACTTAACTTGAAAAACTATTGTAGATTTCACTGAATAATGAAGATCTGTGTTTCTTTTTTGTTGTTGTTTATTTATCTGGTATGATCATATAGCACCTTCCTGCCATTGCACTTCAGGTGGTTTACAATTCAAAACATGCCATATATACAGCACAACAGGAAAAGGGGACAGAGAAGAGGGAGGGAAGCAAATTTGGATATAAACTCTTTAATAATCTTGAAAACCTCCATAATGACTAGATGGAATGGCTACTGCAGGAGACAGTCCTTGGAAGGGAGGAACGAAGGCAGGGCCATTAATGGAGACTCCCTCCTTTTCTTCTTGAACGCCTTTCCTTGCTCAGTTCTCTTCCTTTGAGCTTCCTGATGGTACCTCCTACTTGGACAAATTAAACAGTGCAGGAGTAAAGGGTGTCTGGGAAGACTTAGGCTGCAACTTTATGTTATGGCTTCTGAAAACATCTCCCTGAATCTCTTCTCTTCTACCATAAAATTTAGTAATGCAAGACACGTAATGTCATGGTGTCACAAGTAAACTTGCCCTGTTGCTCCACTGCATTGGCTGCTGCTTGTGGGTGTAGAGAAACTTGTAACTTAGTGACATCACATTCTGCATCACTAAACATGACTAAGGGAGAGAGGAGCCACAGGGCTGCTGCTATTTGCATTGGCCATTTATTGGCTGTAACATGTATTCCTAACTTCATACACAGAATATTAAACACAAAAATGTTTGTAAGGAGCACTCTGTAATTACTAGTTATGATTGCTACTCTGTTTATAATCTTTAGAAATGTAGTTGAACTCTATCCTTTTGCTACTGTTTAATGGCACTCGTTTGTGTGAAGAAGGATGTATAACAGGAGTTCAGAAAGAAGGCACCCATGGTAAATAACCCTGAAAACATTACTTTGGTAGTAGTGGGTTAACCTCAACCACATTTGGCTTTCAAAATATACCGTATATACTCGCGTATAAGCCGAGTTTTTCAGCCCAAAAAAAGGGCTGAAAAAGCCGGCCTCGGCTTATACGCGGGTCAATACGGTAGAGGAGGGAGGAGGGAGGGGGGAACTTACCTCCGCCACCGCCGCCATCGCCATCGGGCCCGCACGACTTCCCCTGGCCAGGAGCGCCCTGGGGGGGGGGCTCCTGCGGCCGCAGGAAGGCCACGCCTCCGCCGCCGCCGGGCGTGGCTGGCTCCCCCAGGCCTGGACCGGCCTGGAAGGGCCTCCTGCGGCCGCGGGAAGCCCGCGCCTCTGCCACCGCGGGGCGCGCCCGGCTCACTCCAGCCAGGAGCGCCTGGGGGGGCCTCCTGGCCTGCAGCTGCCGCCTTTGCCAGGCCTGGAGCAGCCTAGGAGCAGCCTGCGGGGCCTCCTGGGTCACGGGGGGCGGCGGCCGCCGCCTGCCTGTGCACCTGGAAAAGGTAAGCCTGCTGCGGGGGGAGGGGTTATAAGCCGACCCTCAGCTTATACGCGGGTGCCTAATTTTTCCCCATTTGGGGGGAGAAATTAGGCACCTCGGCTTATACGCGGGTCGGCTTATACACGGGTATATACGGTAAATGGAAAAACTGAATGGTAACAGAAAAAAAAACTGTGCATGTTTAGAGCAAATTGGAATCAAGTGCAGAGATTCAAAAGACTTTCTGATCCAAGCAATAAATCATGGCTTGTATCGTACACCTTCTTTATGCTTGCATAATGCTATCATTCTTTGTGGAGGAGAGTGCACATTCTTTGACAACTCAGAGCTTTGTGTTCCTGCAAGACCAACACACAGAGCAACAGAGAACCACATCTGCAATAGAGGACAGTACTGCCAAGCAGAAGGAAGGCATAGGATCCGAGACCTTATCTTTAGGTTGCAGTAATGTGTATAGGCTTTTATGCAGTCAATATGCTCTTAAAATGAATGTTGTGTGCAGGAACAATTGGTACTGATGTGCTGATTCAAGAAACCATAAAATGTATGGTCTGGGAAGCAATGTTGGGAATGAGTCTAAAGTGAGGAAGCATTGCTAGGCTGTTCAGCCACATACTAACACTAGAGAGTTCATGTAATGGAAGATTTTGTCACACCTTACTGCACTGTATATTCCAAGCGTATGGGCTGTGAACGACACCACAAATTATAACATAAAAGAGTATGGATGTGGATGCAGCAGTTCTCATACGGTATTTATCAAAAACGTTGTCAGAGCCAAGTAGGTTTAGGGAAGTGAAAAGTATTTCAAAAGAGGGAAATGAACTAGCTGGCAAAAGCACACATGATGAAGGGAAAGTGAAAGGAATATTGATGGTCTTGACAAAACAGCATAATATTACCCATATTACAGCTGGGGTTACAAGAGAGAACCATCAAGTGGGAAGCACACGTTTTTTGAAGACAGATAAAATTTAAACTCTCCCAATCAAGACTTCTACAAATCAGTGCCTTCCAGATTTTCGGCTTCACATAAACTAAGAGAATGATAAATGTAATCGTAAAAGTGAAATGGGCTCCTGCACAGTTGCCACAATTCTCTCTGTTGTCAGTGAATCCCCTCATCTATTTTTCATCAAAATGTTTAAATAGTTTGAGCAGGACATGCCGAATTAGTTTGACACGCACACCAAATCTCACTCAGTCACATGCATGCACGCACACACATACTCACTCAATAGTCAAATAGAAACATTAATCAAAGGGAGATATCCAAAGCTAAAAACAGACCAGAGAGAGTAACATAAGTCCTATGGCTGGGCTTGCCAACTGCCTGGTGGGGAAACGTCCTGTCATTGTAACAGGCTTAATGGGACATTATTTATCAGGTGATGTTATTTACCTCCATGACTCCTGTCCACTTCCACATATTAAGCCTCTATTAATGGGGCAGGGCATTTCCCCCCTAACCCAGATGGCAACCCTATGGCCCATATCTGGACTACCATTGCTTTACTCTGATATCTGCATGTGATGATTTGCATGCATCTGGGGGGGAGGGAGGGGATGGAGCATGGCAGTCGGTGGGATTATATGGCAGAAATTGTTTAGCATGTTTTATGTTGCTTTCCTATAGATTTCTCTGGATTCTTTCTCTGAATAGAATATCCCAGGCTGAGCACAATGTCTGATTCATTTATGAATCTCATGCCATAGGGTCTACACAGTGTCTGAGAGCACCTCCAGCAGGCAGATATATACTGACCAAAAACATTATAATAAACTGGCTGTCCTTTGTGGATTTTGCAGCAGCTAGGGCCTAGAAACATCAACTTCCTTCTCTTATCATAAACACAGTCACTCTGCCTGAACTTACTTTGACAAGACAATATTTGGAAACCTGCCCTGTCAATTCTCTCAGAAACACAGAGGAGCATACTACAATTCCTGTCAGCTTGAAATTCTCCACTTGTGTTACATTATAAAATTAAATAGCCACAACACATTTAGTTCAAGTCAGAAAAGAATATACCTTGACCAATAGAAACAGACCAAATAAGAAAACTCTCCAGAACCATTGTTGCTTCAATAGCACTTATAGCTTTTGATAAATGTACGTGGAGAACAGTAGCCCTTTAAGCCTCACATTCAGGAAGAGGAGGAAAAATTCAACAGAACCCAGAGAAGGTTATTAAAGAGTTCATCAGATTCAACACTAAATTGCCTGCACTTGAGGCCATCCCCATCTCAAGACAGGGTGGCCAAAATCTTTTCCCATTATTTCTATGAAAACAGTGGAAAGGGAAAAAAAAGAAAAAAGAAAAAAGAATTAGAAGACGCATGTAATCAATCTTGTCCTTTACAAAATCCAGGAGTTCTTCAGCCTGCCAGATATTGCATCTTTCAGGGCAACAGACAGGCAATGCCCATTAAATGTGTTTTTCTTCTCTAAAGAAATGGGGTCAGTGAAAGATCCCTCTAACCTTAATACACTATAGATTTAATGAAAGGCAACTGCTATTTTAAGATTTTATGAGGGGATTTTTTATATATATATAACAAAGAGGAGTTGCAGACACTCGTTCCCATTATCGCAGAGCTGCCATTGACTCTTTTATCTGTATCGCCAAGCCAGCTCTTACAAACTTTTGCAGATCGTTAGACCCATAAATGAGGCTTAGTCACTAAGAAAGCTAGGTCCTGACACACTCGACTTCTAGGCTTTAAAATAAGAATGATATGGAAACAGTGTCTTTTTATTAAAGTGCTTTAATCATACTGTGCTCTCCTGACAAAGAAGCAGTTTTCTTAAAAGTTGGCACCAATCAATCGTGTTTGGCAGCTTTCCAAGCTTTATAACAGCAAGGACCCAAAATTAGACAGGGTATATGTAAATAACATCCTTCCTCTGCTTATCTAACAAGTCACTGTAACTTGACTCTGTGAGGAAAATTTGGTTTCCAAATTCTGCCAGTATGTCTGGAAGGGGCAATGTTTCCCGAGAGTGTTTCTCAGTCCTTCACCATCATCATCATTCCTTTATTGGCATAAAAACATAATACAAAAAGGGTACAAAAGGAATGGAGAGCTTAAAAAGTGTCTTTTATGGAACAGTTAAAAGACAGTTAAAAGACAGTCCTTAATCAAAATTACCAGTCATTGCAGTTATGAACGATTCCTCCCCATGGGTGGAATGGGATAAATATTGAACGGTGGTCAGTGTCAAACCCATATCCTGTCACAGTCAAGCCCATGTCTCCAGGACTGCTTAAATCTGAATCATGGTGCCAGGCAGAAATAAAGCTGACTGTTAAAGGCTTTCAGTCTATAGTTAATGGAGTCTTATGAGGTCTCAATGACAACATTAATGATTCTTCTCAGCATGTGCTCCTTGTTTCTCCCAGGGTCCTTGTCCAGTCATCTATTTTTAAGACCAAATCACTGTCTTGATCCAATGAATCCACTTCACTTGGCAGGTACTTCAATATTTACTTATTTATGAAATTTATACCCTGACTTTCTGCCCTCACAAGGGTCACCAAGAGGGCTTACAAATTAAAAACATTCATAATAAAATCATATCTTAAAAACCATTAAAACCAACAAAACACATCATTAAAACAGAGCTGAAACACACCTAGAAAAAAATACAATCAATTAACACATTGGGCAGGAAGGAGGGATCACTGAGGGAACACAAATGAAACAAAAAAAGTCTTCCCCTGCTGGCAGATGATGGCAACAAAAGGAGACAGATGAGTCTCCCTGGAGAGAGAGTTTCAGGGTTTTGGTGCCATGACCAAGGCGGCCATCTCCTGGGTTGCCAACCATGTTTTCTCAAAAGCTGGGGGTACAAAAAGCAGAGCCTCAGAAGATGACTGCAGTGGTGTAGGTTCTAAGGGAGTAGGCAGTCCCTCAAGTATGTTGGTCCCACCATATAGGGCGTTAAAGGGCAACACCATCACCTTGTTTACTTCATTTATAGCCTGCCTTTCCCCCCAATGGGGACCCAAATTGGCTTTCAACATAGTTCTCCCCCCATCCATTTTATCCTCACAACAACCCTGTTTAGTAAGTTAGGGTAAGAGAGTGTAACTGGCCCAAGGTAACCCAACAAGCTTCCATGACAAAGTGGGGGTCTCCTAGATCTAGACTGATCCTCTAACTACTATAGTACACTGGCACCTTGAATCATACCCAGAAACAGACTGGGAGTTAGTGTAGATAGGTCAAGGCTGGAGTGATATTGTCCCTACGATCCACTCCAGTCAACATCCTGGCTGCAGCATTCTGCACCAACTGAAGCTTCTGAACACTTGTCAGTATTCAGTGTACAGTGAATCATGGTAATCTAATCTAGATGTAAGGACATGCACCACAGTGGCAAGATCTTTTCTGCTAAGCAATTGAAGCTAATAAAAAGCACTCCTGGCCACAACTACCACCAGTTTATCCAACAGTAGTCCAGGCTTCCAAGAACTCCCCCAAACTACAGATCTGTTCCTTCATGGGGAGAGCAACCCCACCAGAATAGGTGACTTCAGCATCTGTTTTCCTAGTCTGCATTCTACCGATCTCATTTTTATCTTGCCTTTTCTCCAAAGAATGGAGTGGCATGAGAGTTTGCCCTCATTTTATTCTCACAATAATCCTGTTAGGTAGACTAGGCTGACAGTGAAAGTGATTAGTGAGCTTCATGACTGAGAAAAGATTTGAATCTGAGACTGAGAGTAGATGGCAGGAATGACCTATCAGCTGGTATTTTCAAAGGTCAATTCATACTCTATCAGAACCTGGATACAAAAGCATACATGACAACTGTGAACAGCACTGGTATATGGATATATTTCTGTACTCTGAACCCTTCTGTTCTCCATTATAAACACAAAGCTGGTGATCTAAGAAGAATTAGCCACCTTCTTCTGTTTGTGGGAAGCCTGGCTACTTAAATATACACACGCCATTCCAAACTAAAGGCAATAGAGTGTGTTTTACCATTTAAACAGAGGTGTGAATTAGCCCTGAGTTTATTCACAACTGAAGTCTGGAGACTTCACTGGTAAGTGAGTTTACATCTTGTAGAGCAGAGATGGGGAAGCTTTTTTCCAACAAGGGCCATTTGGATATTTATAACATAATTCGCGGGCCATACAAAATTATCAACTTAAAAATTAGCCGACCAAGCCCCAAGCAGGCAGCTGCCCCAGATGACCCCACCGGCGCAGGCAAGCAGGCAGGCATCCAACTGGTGGTGCTCTCACCCACCTGGTGGCACAGGATGGTCTGTTGCACTAGCTGGGCGTAACCGTCCAGCCGCACACCCGAGTTGCTCCTGTTCCGCATGGTCGGGGCCAGATTCTACAGCTGGCTCCTGCTACCTCCGCCTGCAGGGATGAAATGAGGACACACTGGCTAAGAACTCCCCCCCCCGCGCATTCTGGCCCTGCCACCTTTAACCCCTCCATTGTCTCCACTTCCGCCCCCAGCCCTCTTGTAGTACAGAGGGAATACTTTTCTCCACGGCCTGGGTGGGATAGGTTAACACAGTTTCTTAGGTGGTCCTAGCAGCTCTATAGCTGTCTATGAATAAAGGTTGTCTATAGCTAACGACTCTTCTGCAAGGGGGGAAAAAGGTTCCTTTTCTCAGCAAAACAAACTCACATCCACCTTGAATAGATGCTATTCCTTTCAGTGGGAGGGGACGGATCACCTGTCTTAGATCCTTCTGAGCTAGAGATCTGCCAGGTCCCACGAAGGGCCAGACCAAATGATTTCGTGGGCCTTAAACAGTTCCCCGTCCTGACGTTCCCCACCCCTGCTGTAGAGAAACTATTTAAAACTGGTTTAGGAGAGATCATTTAGCTAGCTCAACTTTTCTTTAACTAAGAGTTTACTTAAGATTTTCCAACATTGTTACAATAAGAGAATATTATGCATCAGTGACTTGCTGGAATTATGAAATAATGCTTGTCAGAAAAGATAAGAATATAGCAAGGAAGTACACATGTTCATACATTCCGATATCAGCCTTAAAAATGAATGGGTGAGGTGACTGCCAATTAATAGGGTTTGTGGAAGTTTTATTCACAAACTATTTAACCGCGAGTCCCTTCTAGATAAGAACAACGGAACTGGTATCCTCAAGCTAGTGTTGCATTTTGTACTTTGCACTTGCGTAGAATATTTTAAAACCATGTACGAAGCGTACAGTACAGGTAGAAAAATTTGCTGCAATCATGACCACATACCAATCTGCCCTTCAGATTGTCATGAACATCATTTGGTAGAGTTTTAGGGAGTGATAAACCCTTAACAATTTCTACTTTTCAATGCCTGTCAGGTGCAGGGATCCTAGTCCGTGGCTCGGAATTGTTCAGAAATGGTTATTCAAAAGCTTAATGACAGGCTTTCCACCTCATTTGATTAATGAACTGTAATTAGTACAAAAGGCAGTAGTTGGGAATGCAGATTTGAGTCTCCTGTCACTGATCCTGCTCCAGCTGTACCAGCCATTACTCAAGTTTCAAGCTGAGACTCAGATATTCAGAAGGTTTCTGTTAGCAGGTCAGCAAGTGTTGTATGCAGATAATATTGCACACATGTTTTTTTAAGGTGCATCTCTAGATCAAAGCCCGGAAATCTAAAAGCTACAGGTACAGTTTGGCTGTTTGCAAATGTCCTGATGTGAAGTGTGGAAGCAAGTCACAAAGATTGGAGAAGAAGTTGCTTCCAAATCAGTGTGATTACCTCCATGGCTTCAGTATACATTTTCCCCACCCCCAACTGCATGTTTTTGCATTTAGATGACTATGCTTAAGGAGTGCAGTACAAACTCAGGAGGCAAATCTGTCAAATGGACTGTGTATCTATAGCATAAAGCAGACGTCAGCATCTGAATCTCTTAACGGGATATTGAAGAGGCACTGAGGGGCAGCAAACCAAGTTATCCCCTTCTGCTTTTCTGCCAGCAATAAAAACATGCTCTTCTATCCTCTAATCCTTCTTGTCCTAGATGCAGTGCTGGTGTTTCTATTGTCTGCCTCCCATCCCTTCTTCTTCTATCTCACTAGGCTAAATAATGACTTGTCCATCTTTTCCTCCTCAATTTCCTTTGTTGCTGCTTTCTGAAAAATGGATGGAGATGGATGGATGGAGCAACTTTCAGTTGCTTTCTTGCACCATGGCAATGGGGTCAGTGAGAAGAGATGGGGGAACAGAGAGTAAGAGGAGAAAGAGCCCTATCATTTATATATGTATGTATTTGTTAGTTTAAATTCATGTATCACCCATTTTTCACCTCAGGGGGGACCTGAAGTGGCTTACAACATTCTCTCCTTCTCAGTTTTATTCTCACAACAATGCTGTGAGGCAGGAAATTCTGAACATGTATGACTGGCCCAAGGTCACCCAGCAAGCTTCTATGGGAGAACCTGGGTATCCCAGAATGACCATGGTGGTGCAGTTGAGGTGGGCCATCTATGCCAAACCACTGCACAACTTTACAGATATGCAGACCACATCTTGCCAAAACATATGGGATAAATTTGTCCTATGACACCAAGGTGGGATAAACCAGCATTTTTGTTTTTCTGAGTATATATTAGAATCAGTGCAATACTAAGAACACTCTCCTGGGAGTAAGCCCCATTGAATAGACCAGAGTAAGTTTCTGAATAGACATGCTTAGGATAGTTCTCTTATAGGGATACAGTAAATAGAGTATTGTGTGTGGATGTGGGAAACCCTTTCCTGGTCACGAAGCTTACTAGGTGGAGACAAGCAAGCCACTATGTCTCAGCTACACCACCCTCATATTGTAACTGGCTTTCAGTTTTTTGACACCATAGGAATAAAATTAAAACAATTCAATGAGTTATAAGCATTATGAAGCCTTGACAACCAATATGGTACAAAGGCTAGTGTATTGGTCTAGGATCTGGGAGAACCAGGGTCAAATCCCTACTTTGCCATGAAGTTTTCAGAGGGACTTTAGTTCAGTCACTCAGACTAAGCTACCTCACAGGGCTTTTGAGATAATATAATCAAGGAGAGGAGAATGATGTAGGGCCACCCTGAGCTCCTTAGATGAAGGATGGGGTGAAAATACTAAATACATAAACAATAAAACATGACTGACAATGGTCTTATTGTCATTCAAGGAACTAACTGCCTTGTCGTTCTTCTTACCCTTCTACCTATGAGGTAGGGAAACACCCTTAGCTGGCTCAGTAGGTCAAGATGTTATTGCTGCATACGAAACTAAGTGCAAAGAACTTGCTGGTTTATCTTATATTAACAACCAGAACATAAATCTGACATTGACCTCATATGCTGTCCTAATAAAACATGCTGTAAATGTCCTTGGAACTGTCTAAGGTCAGTAACACCCATGAATACAGGGACCTGAAAAGCTACTGGCTGCTGTTGTACCTCCCCGGTACATACAGTAGAACCATGGGACACTGCTGTAGCTTCAAAGCTTGAGAAGATAAATCTCTTAGTGCCCTTCCCTGACAAAGGAATGACTGGGACTGGAATCTTTCAGTGCAGCTAACTGTTATTTTAAAGGTCTGAGCCTACAACAGGTTAATAGCCCTTGGACAATGACAAAGAACTTGAGTAGTGAACTTAGATATTGCTCCACACTCCAATTTAGTTTACAGCAGTGCACTTAAACAGCCACTTAGGCAATAAACTCAGTTGTTCCCATACACAGCAAATGGTGTAACACTATGAACCACCAAAAGAAAACATATAAGCATAATCAAATGCACCAGAGGCTCTCCAGAGATCACTTTGATGCCTCAGGGAGCAGCAGAAGCATTCCTGTTCTCTGCAATGTCAGGCAGCAGCTGAAGTCCCAACACAGCAGTGAAATGTGTTGCCTTTGCTGGAGCTAGATCAGTGACTTAGAACCTCTAGACTTGACTACCAATGTGTGGAATGGTCTTAAAAGTTTTGAGATCCAGGAATGGTGTCTTCCTGCAGGAACTGAAATGAGATTTGTCAAGACCCGTTTTCTGCTGCTTTTCTCAAAGGCTGGAGTAATGGCACCATCCCTAAAGGTGATTAAGTGAAATATTTCGCCCCCTGAACTGATTGATTGTGGTATGGCACCTGGCTGGTTCTAGTGTACCTTTTTTAGAATTTGTAAATGGTTGTTTTAATGGCTGAAAGGAAGCATATAAAAATACTAAAATAAATTGACTCCGCTTCAAAATGTTTATGTTGTGAATATTTCTAATGATTAAAATGTAATATTGAATGTGCAAAAATTCTTTATCCTTTTCATCATCATTTCTACATTAATTGAGCCTAATGGAATTATTCCCTCCCTCCCTCCCTCCCTCCTTCCTTCCTTCCTTCCTTCCTTCCTTCCTTCCTTCCTTCCTTCCTTGTGTCATTTTTAAAAATTACATGGCATAGACAAAAAATTTTGGCAGAAGAAAAGCTTTTTAAAAAAAGAGTCAATCAAACACAAGAAACAGGGTCTCAGTTTCCTTTAAAAGGGACACCTTTGTCAGGTTGTATAGAAGTAGAGCATCAAACAAGAAACTCAAGCAGGCTGGGGACTGTTCAAAAGATAATCATTTGCACTCCTACTGAGTTAATAGATCAAGATGAATAAATTACTTCCCAAATTATCTCAAGCATGACAGACAGTTGATGTCTTTCAAATTAGGTATTAATTATTACAATGAAACTCATGGAAAATAGCAACTGGCTCTCAGACATGGAATGAAGACTACTGCCAAACAGTTGGCTGCTGCTGCTGCTGCTTGTACATTGATTGTCAAAACCTGCACAATCCGCTCAATAGAATGGGATGGGCTGACTCCCACAAGATTCTGTAAAGCTGTCTGGCCAACATGGAGCCTTCCACACTTGTCCAAAGACCACAAGGAAAATATGGCCAGGCATCAGGAATTTTAAAGGGTCTTTCAATGTTCACAGGCTTCCCCATTTAGCAATCACTAAGCCTAGTCTTCTCTTCTTTGCCTGTATACTGTTCAGTTCCCTAAGGGCACAGCTGGCATTGCCACCCTTGACATCTGGTAAGCAGCTGGTCTTGTATCCTTCCTGCATTTTCACTTCTTTCCCTTTCATCCTGCAATGAGTGGCTCAGTAACTAGTAGTGTGGTATTCAGAGGAATTTCTCTCTCAGCTGCAGTTCTGAAGATATTTTCTCCATCCTAAGACTTCCTTTGGCTTTACTTGTCACAAGAACTAAGCTCAGGGAAAAAAACATTCCTAACAGTGAGCTTAGAGCTTTGCAGGCGTACTTAACGTAGGTATCCTCAACAGTGACAGATGTTTATATGAATAAGTTTTTAAAGTACATGCCTTTATTTGCTCTAAAGTAGAAACTCTTGATAGTGAGAGCAAGTAGTGACCCAATACAATTTTAACACATGTGTACACAGGGATGGATGGAAATGGCCCTGGAAAAGAGCCTTGTAGCTTGCCCTGTCTGTCTCCACAATGCAGGGAGGAACACCTGACCAGCCATGCTGGGCAGTCAGTCAGGGTGAGGCTGGGTGGGCCGCTCCCTTACCAGGTGTGGTGAGGCCAGGTGGACCAGTCATATTCATCATTGCATTGAGGCCTGGTGCCTGTCCCTTGCCATGGTGAGGCTGGATGGTGGGCATAGAGGGCACATCCCTTGCTGGGTCAAGCACTCCTTCTTGGTGCCTCCAGCTTCTGCCCACCTCTCTCTTGGGGCTAGGGTGGCCCCTGGCAGGGGGAGGTCCTCAGGTTGGGATGGCACCAGTGAAGGGCTGCCAGTGGCCTTAATGGCCAATCCACCCCTATGTATAACTCTTATTTTATTCCTGAATCTGAGCAATCCGTTGCCCAGTTATAAGTCTTCATCTAAATGATCTCATTTCTGCAGATTATCATTGTGGACGTGGTGCCATCCTCAGTTAATTTTAGAATTACACATGACAACGGGCTTGGAGAGACAAATGAGAAATGTACCTGTTTAAGTCCCGATGTATTATTGGCTGGATAAGATTGTGAAGATACTCCATGCCTTTGGCAACATCTACAGCAATGATTAACTTAGACTGCAAGTCAAGATTCCTGGAATTACAAGAATTCATAGTTTGGTCAAATCAGAAAGATGTGATCTTAGCTCTTAAAAAGTTAACAAATTTGCAGTTGTGTCATCCATAAATCAAATTGTGTTTCCCCCTCTTCTTTACATATAATTTAAATTAAGGAATACTCTCACTGAGTAATAAAAAACCCAGATTTACTCTGAATTAAAACTTGATTTGTCATTAATTTTCCCTCAATTTTCCTCCTCCATTTGGAGTGAACTCTTTGGCTGGGCAGGTGGGATATAGGAATGGAGCAGAATTAATGCTGATGCCATTGTGGACATTTCTCTTTCTCTTCTTGTCCACAAACTGTATCAATCACGTCATAAATGGAAGCTCTGATGAGCTTATACCATGACAGAAAGAAATAAAAGGGCCGCACCGGTAACAGGAGATAAAAATAAGGCCAAGGCCTATGGTGCAAAATAGGTTTTAAAAAAATTATTACTCAGAATAGAAATTCCCTATGCATTTCACCCAAAAGTTTTCTTCAGGAGAATCAGTAGTTAGTGCAGTAGCCCTTCAAAGGAGCATAAATTCTGTAGCCAATTTATGCTCATTTGAAGGGCTACTGCAATAACTACAGATTCCCCTGAAGAAAACTTTTGGGTGAAACGCATAGGGAATTTCTATTCTGAGTAATAATTTTTTAAAAACCTATTTTGCACCATTAACCTTATTTTTATCTCCTATACCATGACAGATTCATTGCCACCACAGACTGATAAAACTGAAAGGGACTCTGAAAGTGACCAAATCTATTTCACTTATGTGTCTTGAACACAGCCCCTGATATAATCCAACCCCTGTGCATATGAAAGGGTATGAAGAACAAAGAAGGTACAACAGAGCAAAGATGTCTGCATGAACAATATCCAGACATGACACAATGTACACTACAAAGGACAGAAAAAATTAGTTGGTTGAAAGGACAGGACAAAATAGTGGTGTGAGCAATCACACCAAACATTCCCTTACATTTTCCAATGTTCTGGCTTCTTTTTCTGCATAAAAATCTCAAATCACCACCACCATCATCACCACAGGCCCAACTATTAACTATTATGATTTATTTTAACCATGGTTAATTTCTAAAACTTATGATAATATGCATTAATTTATATTTACTTCCCTAGCATTCACAAGCTCAATTAAGAGCAACCTGAAAAGAAGTAGAAACTTGTATACTTCACTTAGTACAAAAATATCCCACTGCCATGTTGATTGTGGGCAGGGACCTAAATGCCAGAATGGGACATAAACGATGACATTATTTTACCTTGATGACTATATAGAAGTGGGGAGGAAGAAAGTTAAATGGGGACACCAAGTTAATGAAAGGGTTGCCTTATGGGCAGATTCAGATTATGGAAGGATGATCTATCAAAAGTTAATAACTGGGCCAGAAGATGAGCCTGTATACTGAAATCACTATGAGGAACTTATACAAAGTCTCAAACCCCTCGTATCAAGACCCAACAATGACTCTATAATCTCAGGTCCTCGATCCCAAAAGTGGTTTGATCAAGATTGTGTAAACGCTTAGAAAAAACTTATAGAGATCTATAGGAACTTCCAAAATAATTCAAATCATATTACAAAGATAAATGTATTGGCATGTAAAATAAGAATATAAAGCCCTGTTGCGAACAAAAAAGAGAGAGGAGGTCCTAAAGAACTGGCATGCTCTCATTAAAGTGGTGGAAAATAATGATAATTCCTATCTATATGAGGATGTAGAGCTGATCCAAATAATTATAGACCAATCAGTTTGTTAAATATAATTAGTAAGATCTATATGAAACACCTCTGTCTGAAACTTTGCAAATGGCTTGATCAAGAGGGTTATCTTGATGTGGAGCAAGCAGGATTTAGACAAGGCCGTTCAACAATTGATCATTGTCTGGTCTTGGATTACTTAATTGAAAAGCACATTCGAGCTGCAAAAGGCTTGCTCTTAGCAGTGTTCGTGGATTTAAAGGCTGCCTTTGATACGGTCTCCCGAGAATGTTTATGGGCCAAACTGGCAAGCTCTTCAATAGACAAATGGCTTTTGTACCTGATTATTAAAGTACACAAAAACACAAATCTCCGTGAAAGAGTCAGTCATGAGGGAAAGATGTCCAATTCTATCCCATCTCACAAAGGTGTCAGACAGGGATGTCTTCTTGCCCCTTTTCTTTTCAATATTTATATAAATTCTCTTATAAAATGTATGCAAAAACAAACATATTGTGTTTTAACAACAAATACAAAACATTTAACTGGGACATAGGTGGGAACATTATTGAATAAATCAGAAATTTAAAATGTTTGGGAGTAGTATTCCAGTACAACGGAAAAGTGACAGCACATATCCGTGCTACCACTCTTAATGCACAAAGAAGTATCAATGTGATCCTTAGATTCTTTAGAACCAATGAGCGTGCCATATTCCAGCAGCTATAAAGCTCTATTCGGCTAAATCCCTAGCTCAACTTACTTATGGGGCCCAATTAGGTACAGTTAGCAACTGTAAGGCACTGGAGAAGGTCCAGTTGGGTTTTCTTAGAGCTTTCTTAGAGCTCTTTTCATTGCCCAAATGCACATCTAATGAGGTTCTCAGACACGAGGCTGGGCTATGCAAGGTAGAGACAAAAATATGGCTGACCACCATCAACTATTGGCTGAAAATTCACTTAAGCCATAGCGGACTACTACCTCAATTACTTGTGGTGACCCCATACCTGAAATGGTCATCCAGAATAATAAATACACTATATACTGTTGGGTTAGACCCAGAACATCTTGTGGAGATGGGGCTGAGGAAAGCAAAATCAATGGTCCAACAGCGGCTCTTGCACATTAAAAGTCAAACCGAGCTGCCCTTACTGCCAAAGCTTTATGGTGCACTAAAACCATGGTCAAGAAATGCTGCAGCCCCCTATTTATTGAATATTACTCATGCCAGATATAGATGGGCTTTCCCTAGAGCCCGCTTTGATACCCTACCTTCCGCTGTTTTAGATGGAAGGTTTCAATATCTGCCTATGGAGCAACAGTGTTGCCCCTGTTCGGCCAATGCAGTTGAATCAATCACACATATAGTACTGCACCATGAATTTTATGATGAAATCAGAACAAATACTATTTCCCCTCTGCTATCTTGTTTTAAGCATCTGAACTTTTTTGGCGGGGGGCATATGGAGTTAGCCTTGGTTAAACTATTGCTTGAGGATAAGGAGGCTACCGTATCCTATGCAATGGCAAAATTCTGCTTTCTAGCTATTAAGAAGAGAAACACACTCACAAGTAAGGAGGTGGATTAATGGCCTTATATACGTAGTACTAACTTATATAGTAACTGAGGTGCACATAATTTACTTATGGTAGCTATTCAGCTATCATTAGTTTATACATTCAATCAGGGTTTTTTTGTTTCTGACTTTATACAGTTGCCTTTTTTCTTGTTTCTCTTTTTATAACTACTGATTGTAATTTGTATGTATGCTGGTCTTTGACTGTAACAATAAAGATTGAAGATTGATTGAGCCTAGGATCATATTCAGACAATCACATTATCAACAGTTATCTTAATTAAGCAATGACTTCACTTGATATCTGAACTGAGCTTTTGTGTCTTGCTTTTGGTAACTTTGCTTCATCCTCCATAATGTTCCTATCTATTTTTCTTGGAAAGTGTGACTGGTATATAACAATGACAACTAATAGCACTGAGAGAAAATATACCTTTTAGTCTTTACACACCTGACTATGAAAGGACAATCTCTTGTTGTAATAAATGTTACAGCAATGAAAGCCAGATGTAGACTTTTTTCACCTATTGACTTTCCTTTACAGGCATTAACACAGTTCTGAAAATCTGCATAATTTCCACAAAGGTACCATGGAGACATAAGCTAGTTTACCTTTTCTGTTCATGCAGCAGGGAAAAGAGGGATCCTCCTGATATGTATTGCGTGACTATGGCAAATTGACTTGGGTCATCCAGGCAAGCGCCAACAAATTGGATGACACAGGGGTGATTGAGCCTGCACAGGATGGAAACTTCACGACAAAACATGTCAACATCTGATTTGGAGCAGTAAGTGTTGGCTCGGTAGCTGGAAAGAAGCACAAGGAAAATATCAAGTCACTTAAGAATTGTATTTTTAAAAATCTTAAATTCTAAAGCATTGGCTGTGTTAATCGGTTGTAGTAAAAACAACAAAGTGTCTTGTGACTAAAATTTGTTGTGGCATAAGTTTTTGTGAGCCAGTGCCCACTTTGTCAGATGCACAAGTTGGCATTATATATAGGGTTGCCAACCAGCAGGGGATGGCTGGAGATTTCCTACTATTACAACTGATCTCCAGGCAACAGAGATCAGTTCCCCTGGAGAAAATGGCCGATTTGGCAATTGGACTCCATGGCATTGAAGTCCCTCCTCTCGCCAAACCCACCCTCCTCAGGCTCAACCCCCAAAATCTCCAGGTATTTCCCAACCTGGAGCTGGCAACACTAATTATATAGATGAGAATATATATGTGTGTATGTATATAAACGACAAAACAAATATTTTTGTTGCGAGATGCTGGAGACATTTCATGCATTTGAAGAAGTGGGCTCTAGTTTATGAATGCTTATGCCACATTATCTTTAAGGTATCCTTAGATTCGTTGTTGTTTTAACTGATAAAATAAATACATTTAAATAAAATAAAGTAACAAATCAGAAATTCTGCTAACACTTACCGTTTGATTGCCACTATTTTATTTCTACACCGTCCTTTGTACACTTTTCCAAATGACCCTAGAAGAAATCAAATAAAATAAGCACACCGTGACATGTAAAAACTTCTTTTTATAAAACAGACACATTTTCTGTTCCCTTTTACCTGAACCAATAATTTCATGGAACTCTATTTCTGAAAGCTGGAGGTGGAACTGGGACGGCAAACCAGCACGGAGGAGGAGAACATCCGCCTTTTCTGCAAAAGAAAAGTGTCTGCTTATAAAATGCAGTAAAAAATATATATTAAAGCACCATATTTAACAAAAATATTACACATTAACTGCTGGTTTTTCTTCTACAGATTGGTTGGCTGGCATTTTTGATTATTTTTGTCTCTGCATCCAACAATAAACCATAATAATAAACACAGATTTGCCACATTCCAAATGCCTTGGAGCTTTTTGGGTTTAGAAGTTTATCACTAAAGAACACCGTACCATATGCATATTCTATCTGAATCATGTAATGGCTGCAGAAAATCCTTTATACAAGGAATTAGTTCCTTCTCCTGTCTCTCTAACAGTGACTAGTGAGGCTGTTTTTTCCTTGCCATTCTGATCTCCTGCTCAATGACACTCAGAATTGGATTGGACACACAACTGCATTTGCAGACTGCAGTAACTTGTTGATCCACGTGCTTCCCTGTAACAGCTTTATCAAACCGTTCCTTAATGGAAGATTTGGATATCATTTCAGATTACATGGGTAGTGTATAAACTCTGGATGCACTCCAAGCTAAGATTTGACAAGGAGGGGTGTCGGAAGAACCACCAACTTGCAGCTGAGTTATGCCTCAAAAGGACAATTATTTTCCGTGTAGAACTTTTTAAAAGGATGGTATACGGCTGGTTTAAATCTAATAATAGTTACCTTTGTTTTTCTGATCCCCATTTCTGACTCTTATCAATGCATTTAGGTTTGGATCCAGTTTAAATTGACAATTTCGGCAGATTCCCCCTACTTGAGGCAGAGCTTCTTCATGCCATTCCTCAGGGCCCCATCTCTGCCAGGAGCGGCATTTCATGAGATCAGTTGTGGAGGGAGGCAGCAAAATTCAGTTCTACCATAGGAAAATTTAGTCTGAACCCAACCTTAATATTTGATAAGGAAATCATCCTAGGGACTTAGTTTGTCTTCTTGCCACATGACTGAGTTCAGCTTGCATTGTTATAGCAAGAATGAAATTATCCTCAGATGACAATGTTTATCATTAGAAATAGGTGTAAAGCATTGGCGTAAAAAGCTTTTACCATAGTTTCACTTCTCACCAGTGTGTATTCAACCATTTGCAGAATTGACTGAGCAGAACTTTTCTGGTTCCTCCCCCCGCCCAGGAACAGCGTAAAAAGCAAAGTGTGTGTATGTGTGTGTGTGGGGGTGTCTAAAGCTCACAGGGGGAAATGGTGGATATCACCACTCCATCTTCCACAATGGGATGCGCTATTCCTTCAAGGGGACTGTATGACTGAATTAAAAAACAAAGGCTGCAATTCTACGCACAGATCCTTGGGAGTAAGCTCCATTGAACTTGGTGGGATTTAACTTTCAAGTAAAGATGAATAGAATTAATCTGCATATCCACAGTCCTATGCACACTTACTTAGAGAGTGAGCCAATGGGATTTATTCTGTGTACAGCACACAAAGGACTGGGCTGCGTGACAATTCACTAGCAATTCTCAGCATATAAATCCTGACATCTTAAAATTCAGGCAATTTACCACAGAGTTACCCAAATGCGGGGGTGGGTGGGGGTGGGGAAAGCACCAGGTCTTTCCCTCGGCTGCTCGTCTCTTCATTTCTCTTTATATATTTAGCATTTTTTTGCTAGAATGGAACTCACAATCAAATAGAAACAGGATTGTGTCCTGAGTTTGGGTGTGATTCTCTACTTTGGTTGTTTGAATGGCTACTTGGCTCAGTTAAAAAAGAACCTTCCCCCCCCCCCCCGGTCAGTTTCACTGAGAGGGTTTTCAGACTTCAGGGATTGAACAGAGCCGGGCTGATCCCAGCACCCATACGCATCCTCTTACAGGCATGAAAGTCTTTTTTCATTTGCATACCGATGGAATGATGAAATGGAAATGACCATGCGAGTGTTTTTATGTTCTTATGACCCCTGCATTGAGATTGCCAGAAACAAATTGGTTGGGGGTATATGTGTTTTTCTGGACCGCATCTGCTTTGGCTGTGAAATGGCCACCCGGTTCATTTCAAATGAAAGAATCTTGCTGCAGGGGTTGCGGGGGCTGGTGATGTATTAAAAACAAAAATACACTATAGCCAATTACAAAGCAGCGTTTTCAGGGATGGAGGGACTCAGAAGCTCTGCATTTTTGCTGGGGATGCATAATTGATCACAAGGTACTCCTGGAATTTCTTCCGGGCAAAAAGCAATCATGCATAGAGTTTTGAGAATTCTGATAAGAAAACTGTGCATCTAGAGAGCGGCAAACTCTACACAAACTTCCCATGCATAAAAAGCCTATGTTAATCCCACACTACTAGTTCTGGATACTGTCATGCATGTGCAGTTTTAGGCCACCAGATTCATCCTGATAGGGCCTCCAAGTGACACCTTGAGATCTCCCGCTATTACAATTGATCCCCAGATGAACAAGATCAGTTCCCCTGGAGAAAATGGCTGCTTTGGAGGGTGGACTCTATGGCATTATACTCTGCCGAGGTCCCTCACCTCCCCAAACCTTGCCCTCTCCAGGCTCCACCCCCAAAATCTCCAGGTATTTCCCAACCCAGGGCTGGCAACCCTACATCTAGGCCTTAAAGCTGCTTCATCAACAAACATTTAGCTCTCATGATATGCCAGCCTTACCAGAAAAAGATGACAACACTAGAGTGGGAACCCTAGAATGGGTATGAATGGTAGCATTCAGGATGGCACTACCCCATGGAATATCTGTTGTACCACCAACAAAAGAGCGCCCATGCTGATTTTACTTTGCTAAATCTATACATATCTCTCTTTACACCACTTTGGGGATGGGAAGAAGTAGAAAGGCCTAAGATTCAAATGGATTTTGGAAGAATTTGGCCTTTCTATAATAAATATATTTCCTACTCAGTAAACATACCTTTTGTCATGCTTTTAATCTTCCCTAGTGGGGATGGAACTGACACATAAGATCCATCTAAAATCAGAACAGAGGAAGTTTTAGACATTCAAGGTAATATGTGGTGTCCTGTAGGTTAAAACAACCAAGCAAATACATTAATTAAATCCTAGAATGACTGTAAATATGTGTTTTTTGAAAAATAAACATACTGGTATAGTAGATAGCATACCGTATTTTTCGCTCCATAAGACGCACTTTTTTCCTCCTCAAAAGTGAGGGGAAATGTCAGTGCGTCTTATGGAGTGAATGTGCGTCTTATGGACCCTAGCCCAATCCATAAGATGCACATTCTAGCTTGGAAGGAAGGTGGGCAGGGTGCCCAGCTCTGTGCGCCTCGCACGCCAGAACGATGCGAGTCGGCGTTCCCCACCCCAATGGCCAGCTGGGAGGTGGGCGGGGCGCACAGAGCGGGCCCGCCCGCCTGCCTCCCAGCTGGCCTTCAGGGTGGGGAACACCGGCTCGCGTCGTTCTGGCGCGCCCAGCTATGTGCGCCCCGCCTGCCAGAATGACGCGAGCCGGCGTTCCCCGCCCCGACGGCCAGCTGGGAGTCTGGGGGGCGCACATTGCTGCTGGGCACCCCAGAACATTGCAAGCCGCCGTTCCCCGCCCCGACGGCCAGCTGGGAGGCGGGGGGGGCGCACAGAGCGGCTGGGCGTGCCAGAACGACACGAGCCAGCGTTCCCCGCCCCGATGGCCAGCTGGGGGGGGCGTCTTATGGTCCAGTGCGTCTAATGGAGCAAAAAATATGGTATGCTGTTCTAAGTTTAACGTAGAAATTTCTTGTCATTCAGCTAAAGCTAATCACATTTCATATATCCTTCATAGCTACATTGTTAGATCTCCCATATAACCTATAAGCAAACACGTACACATTTAAAGTGGAAAGCAATAGATTAACACATGAGTTAGATATTCCAAACCACACTGACTTTTTAACTAAGTATTCTGTATAAACAATCATGGTGGGACAGGTGTATTAGAATGGAAGATCTGGGTTCAAATCCCTTTTCAGCCACGAAGGCTCAGTGGGTGACCCTGGGCCAGCCACTCACACTCTACTTCATTTACCTCAAAGAGTTGTTGTGGAATAAAAGAGAGGAAGGAATATATACTATCCTGAGCTTCTTTGAGGATTGGCCAGATACATAGCATGCTATACTGGAATTTCTTGTATCCGGTTATCCTGGAATTCAAGCATTAACTATATGAAGTCTTGCTTACAGGTTACAGGTAAAGGTTATAGTCAGCACAGGCCATGACAGCTACCATGTGTATAGTGTGAGTGTGTGTGTATGCAAGGAGATTAGAGTAGATGAATCATGGCAAGGTTCAAGTTTCCATTTTTAGATATACGCAAGATTTTCTAAGAAGCACATCCCTCTAAAATCAATAGGATTTATTGCTGAGTAAATAAGTTTTGGAGAGTAAACTGCAAAAAGTGAATTAAATTGTATTTTAAGAACATTTGTTGAGGGTTTTCCCCCCACCTTATAATAACAAGAGATATTGGTGCTCCTGGTTGTTTTGAATGGAGTGAAAAAAAGTCCACTGATTTCCCTAGCACTAGCTTTTCATTTAATACTCCATTTATATTATACATTAATTAGCAAAAACAAGCTTCTAAGTTTGGTAATAGGGAAACTTCTCTGCTTTATTTAAAACAGATAATTTCCTGGACAATGCTCTATGCAAAATTTCTTGTGAACTTAGCCTACAGCTCAAACTGACAAAAATGTTCTTCATCACAGTTATCAATCATTTCCATACAACAAGCTTCAAATATGAGGGTTAGGATAGCAGTCCACTCCTAATATAGAAGTAACCAAAAATGCAGTAAATATAAAGGTAACAGGTAAATAATTTATCCGACATGTAGGATGGGATCTCTCTTTCTTAACATGCATTTCTTTCTAGCAAGTAGAGGATGCCAAAATTGTTTTAAGATTATAGGCATTTTGTAAATCAAGGATAGAAAGGGTTTGATCCCAACCAAAAGATCTCCACATCCCCCCTTCCCATGGCAGCCCTCAAAATCTTTGTTCATGTTGCTCCTGGAGGTCACCATGCCCAGGAGCAGCAATGGGGGGGGGGGTCAAGGTTGCAGCAGGTTGGGATGGGGGGACTTTGCACTTTCAGGTAAGGACACTGAGGATGGTATCCAACCCAATGCATCTCAAAGAATAATGGCAATACTATACAAATATCTTGTCCTTGAATGAGCTCTTATATATAAGCTGACAAGTTTGCTGGGAGGGGGTCTATTCAATCAATTTTAGCAGTGCAAATAGAACAGCTGGATGGAACCACACCTCCTCCAGGCTGGGAGTACTCATTACAAGGTGATTCATCCTGAGGTCTTTTGTAATGCTTCAGAAGAGTGACAATAGCATCATGGCCTGAAAAACAACAATTGTAATAAGAAGTAAACAACAATAATGAGTGAATGGCAGAGTATCTCATAGTTCAATGTTAAATCTTACTGTGCTACCATAGTATCAGCAAAGAGCAGCCCTAAATGGGACTTGCCTGTTGCATGAGTGCAATCCTGTGCATATTTATTCAGAAGTAAGTCCTACTTTACTCAATGGGGTTTATTCTAGGTATGCATAGGATTGCACTATATATCAGAGAATATTACACTAAACACTATAGAATTTTTAGAAATGCTAAAAATCCTATGAACAGAGTGGAATGATAGGGTACATCGTGGACAGTGATAACTATTAATATGAAAAAGCTGTCTTCTGTCTCCAGCCTTAAGAAGTGTTCAGACCTTGCTCAAAGCCATGTTTTCATTCTTGGCAGCACTAATGTATCATTTACTCTAAAGTGTAAAAGGCAGATTAAATATGAACAATCACAATCATGAAACTGGACACTCCTAAACCAACCAGTCCTGCATCTCCACCATTATACCATCTAGAATTAATATAGTGTTTTAAGGCACTCATGTATTGTTGTTTGTTTATGGCTGTAGACTGAGGAACAAGCATTTCATATATATTTTCGAGGGAAAATACATCCCGGCCCAGAAAAAACAAACAAGCACAAAGGAAATAGCTTCTAAAAACCAACAGGTTTCTAGTTGAGTTTAGAGGACAAAGAGAAGCAGAACAAGAATCTGAGCTGTTGCCAGGGCAAATCTGTGAAATGTGTACAGGACGTACAGCACAGCAGAAACCACAGAGATATGCAGTTTCTTTGAAGAATTTCTGCAGGAAATCAAGGATAACTATCTCTCTATAAAGGGGTTTTATGATGCTGCCCATCACAGTAGAACCAGAGTCTCCTCCTTCCACATCAAATTGATAGCAGTCCCTGATTTTCGAATGGACTTCATGGATAACTGCATTCAAATGTTGTCTCTCGTACCTTGTTCAGTGATAAGAGGGAAAAAAGGAGTTTAGCCCTAAAGCCTTGTCTATACTTTACAAGAAAAAACTACCTTTTTCTGAATGGCTGGATTTGTAGAATATTTATTTTATTGGAACCGAGGAGGCTTATAACTGAGTTTGTATGGAATTAAAGCTTCAGGTAGCATGTCAGACTTTCTGAGAGCAGCAATCCCAAAGTTGGTATTCCTTGCTCTCGAAGTGTCAGAAGCCGAAACATAGTGAAAGTCATTCTCAGCATGAGCTGACTTGTTTTTCTTAACAACTGTCCTGTCCTTTCTAATCTATAATGCTGTGTTTTTAATATTGAAAGTGGAAAGCCAACATAGCAATACCTTTTTCATAGGCCCACATCAAACAGGTCTGTTCATCTTTCTCACCACTGGACCTGCTGGGATCACAGGCTACGAGATTCATATCAGCTCCATTGTCCAGTAAGAACTGGACAAGACGGATGTGGCCATGATAGCAAGCAGAATGTAGCCCTAGAAAATTGACAGGACAGAATTGTTGTGGTCTGAAGAGTTTTTAAAAATATAATATGGCTTGTAATCACCAGTATGCGTAATTCTCAACATGATCAAACCTCTGAAAACTAAATCCAGACACTGGAACTATAAACAGACAAGACATCTTTATACAAACAAGAAAAAAAGCCCCAGGTTTGCAGAAAAACCTGAAATCGACCACCCCAATCAAAATAAAAAAATCAAGGTAAATAAAAACATTGGGAGGCTAACCCCCCTAAAATAATACAAGTGGCACCTGTAGCTTTAAGAAATGAATGCACTCAGTGGCTGTTGCTAGGCAACCACACCGCTTTCATGAACATAAGAAGAGCCCTGCTGGGTCAGACCAGTTGTCCATCTAGTCCAGCATCCTGTACCCAATGATTGACCTATTCTCCATTAATTTGTCTTTGAAGAAAGACTCAGTGGGCCAGCAGGGTTGCCAGCAGGTGGTACTGGAGATCTCCTGGGATTACGACTGATCTCCAGGTGATAGAGATAGTTCGCCTAGAAAAAATAGCCGCTTTAGAAGGTGGACTCTATGCATTATATCCCACAGAAGTCCCTTCCCTTCCCAAACCCTCCCCTTCTCAGGCTCCACCCTCAAAATCTCCAGGTATTTCCCAACCCAGAACTGGCAACCCTAGGCGCCAGGGTTCACAGCAACTACTTGATACCATGGAACTTGCATGATTCATCCAGGCCCAGCTGCGTGCTACTGTTCAACAGCAGCTGCCCTTTGAAAGCCAGTGTGGTGTAGTTGTTAGAGTTTAAGACTAGCATCTGGGAGACCTGGTTTTAAATTATTTCTCTGCCATGGAAGCTCACTGGGTGACCTTGGGCCAGTTACACATTCTCAGCCTTGCTTCATGGATTTACTTCATGGAGGATAATGATGTAAGCAGCTTTGGATCCCCGTTAAGGAGAAAGGTGAAGTATAAATGAAATAATAAATATAGATGAAGATAAAGGGCAGATAAAAGGTAGGTTGGTTGTGGTGGAAAGGAGGCAGGAAAACGTGAGGAGATACAGGTTGCCAAGAAGATGGAAAGAAGGGAAATGTGGGAAGGGAGATACAAGAGACAATGAGGTGCCTCTTGCAACTTCTTATGGGTTCTCCACCACACAATTGGGTCACAGTTTTCCAGGGTAGAGTATGGCAGAAGAAGGAAGGAGATAAAGATGAAGACAGCAGGCATATAAAGGTAGATTTGATGGTGGATGGGAAGGAGAGAAGAAAGCAGGAAGAGACCAAAGGGGCTTTCATAGAACTGAAAGAATAAATAGTGGGGAAGGGGAAATTAGATGTCCCCATATCTATTTGTGGGTCCCCTACTTATAATGCTTGTTAATTGATTTCCTTGAAAAAATGAATTTGTTATAAAACAAAGTCTGTCTCTGAAAACATACAATATTGTTCCATAGTAACCAGTCTTTACTTGACTTTTGATACATGCCAAAGGGGGGGGCCCTCACAAACCAGGCCATGTTGAAAGTGCCAAAAAGTGAGAAAGTGCCAAAAAGCATGTTCTGTATGTAGTGTGTATGTAATGCCTAGGGGAAAACTTAGGGTTGACTTCATTGGAAGTTACTATCTTCAAAGCATTAAGAAAATCGGGTGCCTATATATTACTAAATGAAAGGGTATGCACCCAACTTTTTGAAATGAGCCTCTATTGAATTCTTTATTTACATTTTGAACCATTTAGCTATTATTCTTTCTCTCTCACACACACATCCATCCATCTTCACCATCGTACCTGTATGTCCATCTCTTCCTTGGTGATTAATGCTCAGCACATTCTGATCAAGTAGAAACTTCACTAAATCGATGTTCTTGCCATAGGTGCATGCACTGCATAATACAAGATTAAAAAAGAATCATCGCTAATACAAATTAAAAGGCTAATATAATGATTAATAAGCATTATAACCATGTAACAGTGCATTGACATAGTAGAAACTCTTTGGATGTTGTCAATGCACATATATGAGCCTTCATGGCATTTACATTCACAATTCAGTGCCATTGTTATGCAAAGCGAGAACTTCATCTGGAAGAAGCAGGGCCTTAACTGTGATTGCCCTTGCTGAGCCTGTATAATTACTTCTTCAATGATGGCCACAGCTTGTCTTCCCACCCTATCATCAGCAAGGGATATAAAATCTATTTATCTTAGAAGGCACTTGCTGATTTTTAATTCTCAGTATGCATTTATAATGCAATCCAGTTTTGATTACTTAATACTTTTGTAGTTTTTGTGAAAGCCATTTTGAGCACCAGAAAAGTGGATTATGAAATGCTTAAAAACAAATTAATACACAAATAGCTTCTGAAATTCAAGGGTTTGCTCATAGAAATGACATAGGAAGACCCTCCAGAGAGTATGCGTGAGACTACTTTGAAACATGTGTATGGGCTCAGAATCTGCTGCTGTTTTATATAGCTATAATGTATGCTTGAGTGAACACATGATGTGATGTGGGAACGACGTATAAGCCACTTTGGGTCTCCATTGGGGGAAACATTTAAACAAACAAACAAATAACTAAATAAATATTGTCGAAGGCTTTCATGGTCAGAGTTCATTGGTTCTTGAAGGTTATCCGGGCTGTGTAACCGTGGTCTTGGAATTTTCTTTCCTGACGTTTCGCCAGCAACTGTGGCAGGCATCTTCAGAGTAGTAACACTGAAGGACAGTGTCTCTCAGTGTCAAGTGTGTAGGAAGAGTGACTCTTCCTACACACTCTTCCTACACACTTGACACTGTTTATGTTTGTCACAGTGCTAGGCATGCCAATATATTATTAGATTTAAAAGTAAAGAATTCAGAAACGCTGTGAGTACAAATTTTTTGATGAATCAATCGTGTACAATTATGTTATCATTCAGTTACGTAGAGAGGAAGTTCTGTAACTTCTCAACCTTCAACTCTTGTATGAAACACTAACGATTGTGTGTTATGGTATTTTGTTCATTTATATCATTCTTTTATTATGTGTCTACAGCTGGGAAGAACAAAGTCTTTATGGAAATGCATAGAATTCTTGGAGAAATCTGACAGTTAAGGAGGATGCCAGGAAACGCAATTACAAACTTTATCTCTAGCACACTTCAATAAGAAATACTTCCCAGATGTTTGGAATATCAAGATAAATGTTACTGTATTAATTACCATTTCTGCAGCACATTTAATATACAAAATGCTCTATGAAACTTATCTTTTGACAAAAAGCATGGGAGTCTGATATGCTCAATTTTACAACTGAGGGAGCAAAATAAAAGCTGATACATGTGATATGATTCTTCTAAACTAAAAAAAAAAACATGGAACCCATATTTGAAGGGAAGAATAGTAGAGGATGAATAAATGCAATGCAGGCAGGCCAATCCTGAGGGCTGGTGTGGTTGTGGCCACCAACATAAAAGTGGTGCCACTGGTCCATTTCTGATGTATATTTTTCAGGGGGATATAACAGCACATGTTCCTCTTTATAACACAATGAGTCCATAGCAACCCTGGCAACACTTACCATCCAGGCAACGGCACTCAATAAGGTCCATCTGAGTGGCCCACTCAGAAGAAGAATAATTGATTTTTTAATGCTGACTTTCTCTACCTTTTAAGGAGAATCAAACTGGATTACAACCTCCTTCCCTTCCTCATCACCACAACAGGCACCTTCTAAGGTAGGTGGGGCTGAGAGAGTTCAGAGAGAACTGTGACTAGCCTAAGGTCACCCAGCAGGTTCATGTGTAGGAGTGGGGAACCCAACCCGGTTCACCAGATTACAGTTCACGGCTCATGTGGAAGAGTGGGGAATCAAACCCAGTTCTCCTAATTAGAGTCCACCACTCTTAACCACTACACCATGCTGGCTCTCACCAGCCAATCACTGCCTGTCAACCCATCCACTGCCCCTCAATGCAACTCCCCCCTCACAGACAGCCAGTGGACAGGGAGGAAAAACACAGTATGACAGAACTCCTCTTGTTATCATAATTTAAAAAAATGTTCTGTCACACACCAACCTTCACTATCTTTGTTGAGACTTATAACTTGTTATGACACCATTGCCACTAATTATGACTGATCCCTTATTTTCTGTAAAAGGTCAGAAATATATGGAACTTGAGAGGCTTTTTGAAGTACAACTTTAAAATGGTTTTATTTGTCATTTGGGGGGATTTAAAAGTCAGTATAGCAAAGGATCATAACAAGAGTGTAGTTTGTAACAGAATAACAGAATTGAGGAACTTGAGATGGTTATGTTCAAGTGATATATTGTAATTCCAATTCTATCAAAGTCATTCACATACAAGAGTTTAAACTTTCATTTTCTACTGAGAGTGATTTCTCTTGGCAGTCACTGATTTGTTTCTTAAACCTAAGCTTCTTTTACACAGTGGTTCTTTAGTTGGAGGAGTTAGGAACATTAACACACTTCCCCAGTTTCTCCTTTAAACTGGCCTGGGATCATGCCTTACATCAGAGCTCTTTCCTGTTTAACTCTTAGGGATCACTCTATCATCCTTACAGCCATGTCCCTAGATAACTGGTTCCTGATCGTTCCTGATCAAAAACCCAAAAGTGTTCCTTTTCACTCCAGAGGAAAATTCTCTACGAGACAGCTTGCAGCTCACACCACTGTCTCCAAGCTCTGTCTGAAAGCTTCTCTCTCAATCAACTATCAGTTCTCAACTGTTAGAACACTTCAACTGCCATTCTCAGAATTCTATTTGAGCTCCCTGTCAATCATGGGGGTTCTATGACCGGGACAATTCCATAGAAAACAGCTGGCCATCACACACAGCAGCACTGTCTGCAACTGCAACTGTGGCCTGAGTGCCCCCTCAGCCCATAGGGGAAGGGCATCCATGCAGCAGACAGGACACCTATCCCTTCCCTAGCAAGGAACTGACTGGCAGCAAAAGTGCAGCCATCCATATGCTAAGCCACACACACTCTGCCTAGGGTTGCCAACCTCCAGGTGGTGGCAGGAGATCTCCTGCTATTATAACTGATCTCCAGCTGATAGAGATCAGTTCACCTGGAGAAAATGGCCGCTTTGACAATTGGAGTCTATGTTATTGAAGTCCCTCCCCTCCCCAAACCCTGCCCTCCTCAGGCCAGCCCCAAAAACCTCCAGCCGGTAGTGAAGAGGGACCTGGCAACTCTAACCATGCCCCTGAAAAAAAAGAGCAGGGTCAAATCCACAGCTCCCTCACACAAGTCTAGTATCCTAACCACTAGGCCAAGAATGAAAAGAGGCACAGAGTGGATGTTTTGCCCCTACAAACTGCAAAAGGGGGAATAGGTGAACTTGCTGATGTGCTGCTCTGGAGAGCCATCATTTTTGTAGGGATGCCCCTTCACAATCTGTCCATTACACACCCGTGGCAGCAGCTCCCTTGTACCCTACTCACCCTGGGACCTGGGTACTGCCTAGTTGCATGGCTTATCAGATGCCACAAGTGCTGTGGGGGATTGTGGGACCCAGACACCACCCTCCATGCTAGAGCAGCAGCACACACCCTTGGACCACCCAGCAGCTGGGCAAGCTGCACACAGCAGATTATGTGTGTGGGAAGGGGTGGGAAGCAATATGTGTAGTCAGTCTTTAAGGTAATACTGGAGCCCTCCTATGTTTTGCAGCTGAACACATCAGAAGTCCAGTGGCACCATGAAGATCAACAACAGCGATCCCAGCATGAGCTTCCCTGAGTAAGAACCCACCCACTCTGACCTGTGAAAGGGAGTGTCGCAGCCCGTGGCAATAATTGGCTTGAGCATATGGTTTTCCTCTGGATCTAAATAATAAAAAGCATTCCTTGGGACCTAATGCAGTAATGTGGGGTAAACGTTATGCCACTTATAGCTGTTTTGAAATAACTACACGGCTACAAGGTTAAAGGCACTTCATGCTGCCTGCTTGATAGTTAAGTCTGAAAAGTCGGCATTTGCTTATCTGAGGTGCTTTTCCAGGCATAGAATGGAAGGTCATCTCTGTTTTGGGGTTTTTTCGTCCCTGCTCTAAGATACAGTGTAAAGGACGGAATTATGCCACTGTCGGACGGAATTATGCCGCTGTCCGATAAGACAGTGCAGCAGTACAATAAACCTTGTACTGGGGATTTTGCACTTGTAAACCTGGTGACTTAATATTTTCCCCATAGATGAGTGAAAATGATACTGCCATGGATCCTGATTTGGATCCATGACAGAGGCCTGAAGATTCCTGACTCAGCTCAGATAACCACTGATCTGAGAGGATATAAGGAAGCCTCAAACGGCCAAAAGGAGAGAGGACTGGTAGAGGACAGCTGAATGCTGTCTGGCTGCTAGATCTCCTGGACATCCTCCTAAGATGTTAAACTAGGAAAGCAGAGAGTTGATGGAAGTTGGCTGACGCTGACCGACCTCACTCTCTATACTTGTCTCTTGCGTGAGACACATGAAGTGAGTTACAGAGAGGGCAGCAAGTCTGTCTGGCCATAACTCATTTCCATTATATTCTATCATTTCATGTCTTGCGTGATATGAAACTATACCATTTCACAACATGGAAGTTGTGAAACCCAAACTACAGAACTGGTCCATACAGTTCTTAGAACCAGAAACAGGGAAGAAAGGAGTCAGAGGCTCCCCCAACATAATAGGGGAGGCTTCTGTACTCAGAATAAGAGGCAAGAGATGTTCCTGGGAGAAAAGGAGAATCTCTTTTCTCTGTAATGAAGCTTAAGGCACATATGAAATGCTTACATAAAACATATACAAAATCTATTAAGCCTATTCATGGAGACTCTTAGTTCAGGAAACATATTCACTGAAATTGACAAGCTAGAGAATAGCTGAGTCTTCCATATAAACACTAATACAGCCTTAAGCTTGCACATAATAAATAATATATAAGCTCTGCATTGCTGACTGTTAAGAGATACACATACCATCAGCATGTATGAAGCATTCCTGATCTTGAAAGTGATCAGACATCTATAAACATAGAATGGTTTAAATATAAAGATCATAGTATCTTATCCTCTGCACACTGCAATGGGTAAAGATACTACACTTAGCTGTAATAATTGACTATAGCTCAAATAGCTCTAATTTCAGCTTTCTCTGATAAATAGACTTCAGAACAGTATTTCAATGAACCTGAACTGGCATGAAATACTCAATGAGCTTTGGACTATAATTCTTAAATAAACTAAGAACCAGAGAATCAAAGATATGGTAAAGACATAGAAGCATGGGAAAAGTCTATGTCCTTACAGAAAAGGTTTGCAATATCCTAAATATCAGCTATGCATATGAGCTGGAGAGGTTTTAGAAATAATATAAGGTTGTATTTAATTCACTATAACTTATAGTTTATATTTCAGGTACTTTGGATAAAGAAGCTTTTTGCTATAACAGATCTTTTTCCCATTATGTTTAACCATATCTTCTCTCTGTGAAATTAATCTAGTTTTTACAAGATTCTGTAACTGTAGTATTCTGAATGAATCTAGAGATACTAGTTAGAATCTCATAAAGAGAAATGTATTAAAGGTTTAAGGTTAGGAAACCTTACATAGAGAAATTGCTTATAAAGATTGTATGAAACTGCTTGCATATGTTAACATAACTGAACATGTTAAAGAATCATAATGTTTGTACTTTATGACATGTTTTGAGAATATGTATTCACATGCATATATATTTTATGTGAAATAAATGTTATTTAAAGGAAGTCCCTTGTTCATAAATTTTCTGGCACTTCTCAATAGAAAGCCTACAGTCCTTGTAGGAATTATCATTGACTTCTGGCTGTGAGGTCTCGCTGAATAGATAACTCCATTTCTCAGTAAATGGTACATTCTAGGAGTGTAGACCCCTTAACGCCACAAGCCGTGACAGATGGCACCCCAGATGGGACTCCGCGGTAACGGGTTCGACTCAGACGTGGGTTTGAATTCACAGTAAATTATTTTTAACCATTGGTATATTTTCCTGCAGGATCCTAAGCAATGTTTGGGAGTTAATGGCTCTATATATTTGCAAAACATGCAAACTTCGTAAACAAGACCACAATAATGAGATTACAAGTCAGAGATGAGCGGTTAAACTTCATCTTTTGAAGGTTTATGGTAATATGTTTACTAAACAATAGCCCAAGTGTATACAGTACACAATTGAGCCGGGGCATAACTAAACCAATGGATATTTCCCTAGTAAGGGAAATAAAGGCTTAAACAATAGCCTATTGAATAGCCAATATATGGCAAAGCAAGCAAGCAACTCTATGTTATGTTATGTATTGATGAAATGTATTGATATGTACAAGGTACAAATGCATACAATACAAATACTATGTTTCAGGTTTGAAAATATCTGGGTTCATATGGAAAATGTCACATATTTGTATATGGTACAAAATGACATATATAAGAATTATAATAATGTAAATGAAATGTATGAATGTTTCTATTTGTCATCCCATGAGGGATATGGATGGTAGCAGAGATGTCTATTACTCAATATTCTGTTTCTCATATGCTATTTGTTGCAGTTGTTGTATCAGGGCACAGTCAGGTTGCAAACTGTATGTGGACCTAAGCAATATACCTTCAGATACGAGAGCGCTTATCACTCTTAAAGTAGTAAGAAAGTGGAGTGTAAAATGGCAGAATGACATGTAATATGATTGAACTCCTATTTGTAATACCTACGTGATGACTCATGTGACTTTTGTGCATTCTGATTAGATATGAAATATTATTGTAAAATATCTCTTTTCCATCTCCATGTAGTTTAAATAATTTCTTGGTGTCTAGAACATTGGTTACGTTTTGGCTTACAAAACCTATGAAGCTGACATGAATATATTTTCCAGATGATGTTATCTTTCAGGAAAAGTATACATGAAGAAGTGGATATAGCCATACCAACTGGAATCAACATGTAGCAATTGATTGTTAAATAAAGGACACAAGAAGAATCTACATGAGTAGAATATGAGATGGAAGCTATGAAGAAATCAATCATAAAGATATGCCCTATGTGATTAAATGTGAGTACCCAACAATGTACTTTACAAAATGTTTTCACAAAGCAGTCATTGACTGTGAAGATAGCCTTCATATGAAATAAGTGGCTTACTTATATGATTTTTGAAGCCATGCTTATATGACTCTGAAACTCAAGAGATAAATATTTACCAATGAAAAGGATTCAGGACAAGGAGAATGCAGAGAGAAGACAATCTGGCGTGTCTCTGACCTGAAGAATATCCTTGAAGTGGGAAACAACCTCATCTGCACAACAGTGTGAGTCTGTATGTGTAAATGTATACATTATTAAGAAGAAATGTAATACCATTGATGCTCTGGAACTCCCAGTTGCTGTGTATATAATAAGAAGCATACATAAGAAGATGATCCTTTGATTGATGAATTGATGAATGATATCATATGAATTATGATGGCTTTTACTAACTTTATATTTCTGAAGAAGAGCTACAGGCCTTCCTGGAGGGATACATCTATACATGCATAACCAGCACAGTACATTCAGCATGTGCACCATGAGAAGTGTAGTGCTGATAAAAGAATGCAAGGTAACAATGCCATTGAAAAAAACACTGAAGATCAGTAAGTCTGTATGATGGAAGATCCATATACAAGAAAAGCTGGAAGCTTCAACCTCATCCTATCAAGGAGGGGGACTTCAGTTTACTCAACTTCAAGATATGTGGCTAGGTAAACGAGACATTGAGACTCTTTTTTGTGTTGTTCCTCTTGGAAAAAACTTCGTGAATGGCCCACAAAAGAGTTCATTGCGGATGATTATCCAGGACTAAACGGCACAACAAGAAGAATTGTATTATGATGACCAGAATGAGAAAATAATATTTTTTACAAATGATACAGAAGAAAAAGCTGTAATCTCATTCTTCCTGAAGATAAACTTGAAGTGGAAGATAGAAAAACCACAAAAGAAGTTGTAGGTTTGTGATTCCAAAACACAAAAAGATATAGTTCCTAAATCTTTAAAAAGCACCTAGAATAAGGTGGAGATGAAATGGATATATTAATAGAAGTTGTGCTTTGTATTGTATATGAAATGCTGGGTGAACAACTTTCCACCATGCTTTGTAGAATGTTATGTTATTTATAATCAGTTAGGTGCGGTTAAATTGCCGTCTTCTTGCCACCATATCTCTATGGTAGGGGGAATATTCTGCAACATCAAGGTTGCAGACCACAGCCCTTACAAAACAAGGACCTAAATTCTCATATAAGAAGGGTCTGGCTAGGAGAAAAGTATGCAAAAGTTTTTCTCTGCCCAGTGAAAGACTAGGAAGCATCTTTCTGTGAAGCAGCTTCTAAAAAAAAAAAAAAAAAAAAAAAAAACTTGAAGTTGAAATTGTTTCTCTTCTCATCCTTACTTCACCATAAGGTATTTATGGAAAGAAATGTTTTTTCTTTACTTTGAATATGTTCAATTTGAGCTCATAATGTTATATGTAACTAAAATGCTATACAATGTTTGAATTATTTTATAGAATTCAAAGCCATAATCATGTCAAGTCAAGACTCCATGTTTGAACTCAATGACTATGATGAGCCATCAATTCTCGCGCAGGATGCCTCTATCCCTATTTGGGTGGACTCAAACCCAAATATAGATGAGTGTCTCTCTTCTCAATTAATTGTGGCTCTCCATGGGGTTTACTCCAGAAGAAATATATTTTGGCATTATAGATGCTATCATGTTGAAATATCGACCAGGTCATGGCAGGTACAATATACTTGTAGATATTGTTATGCACTATTTGTAGATCAAACCACAGTAAAGCTGACTTCTCCAAATGTTTACATACCGGAAACTGCCTTAACAGAATGTGGGAATGTTGTTCGACCTTGTAGATATGTAGAAAAGCTGAAAAAGCATTTGCTGGTTCATAAAATTTATTTTAATAGACCTTCAAGGAAACTCAGATCTCTGAATATGTTAGAAATACCGGAAACAAATGCTGTTTTACTACCTGCGGAGGATGACGAACAACCCTCAACGTCTAGCAGGGGGAAAGATTGGGATGCTCTCTTGAAAACAGTGGTAGATTCCTTTACAGCTGAAGATTCTTCCAGTGAGGAAACTGAGTTTAAAGAATCTCAGTGCAAGAAAAAGAAAACCTCTGAATGCCAATACTGGGTAATTATCTTTGAAAATAGTCAATATAGCCCATAATGTGTTTAATAACATTCACAGGAAAAAAGTGTTGTTTTAAAGTCAAGCGGCTGCAAAAGAAAAAAGGGGGGCCAGCCGTAGAGGTTCTGGGCGTTCAGCCAGTACGAAGATAACAACTCCTTTATGTTATCTTTCTTGGTTTTGTTTTGATAATATTCGGCTTTAAGGCTTACACGGTAGCTACAAATAAATGTTTTTCTGTAAATGAATGAATGAAAGGAGATTTTCTTCATTACGCATCATGTTAATAACATGGCTAGTTCGATATGTATAAAACGGATACTGACAGATTGCTTTTCTTTATACAGTTAAAATTAACTGAATTCAATATTTTTCCCTACTGAGTTAGACTGCTGATGAAGCAATGAATCTTCAGACACAGCAGCGTCACTGAAGATTCCTGAGTAGCAAAGGCGACATCACGGACAATGTTATGTGAAGACAAAACTTTGATATTGTAATTTATAGTATTTGATTTATATATTCTGGCTTAACCAAATGTGTATTTCTATGATTTGTATTAGTCATTATATATGATGCCTTTGCTGTTTTTTGGTTTGGTGAATGCATGTGTTTAACAAATATTTTTATGAAAATGATGAATCAATGTAGGATGAATTGATAAAGATCCATATGACTCCCATATCCTCAAGGAGGGGGTGTCGCAGCCCGTGGCAATAATTGGCTTGAGCATATGGTTTTCCTCTGGATCTAAATAATAAAAAGCATTCCTTGGGACCTAATGCAGTAATGTGGGGTAAACGTTATGCCACTTATAGCTGTTTTGAAATAACTACACGGCTACAAGGTTAAAGGCACTTCATGCTGCCTGCTTGATAGTTAAGTCTGAAAAGTCGGCATTTGCTTATCTGAGGTGCTTTTCCAGGCATAGAATGGAAGGTCATCTCTGTTTTGGGGTTTTTTCGTCCCTGCTCTAAGATACAGTGTAAAGGACGGAATTATGCCACTGTCGGACGGAATTATGCCGCTGTCCGATAAGACAGTGCAGCAGTACAATAAACCTTGTACTGGGGATTTTGCACTTGTAAACCTGGTGACTTAATATTTTCCCCATAGATGAGTGAAAATGATACTGCCATGGATCCTGATTTGGATCCATGACAGAGGCCTGAAGATTCCTGACTCAGCTCAGATAACCACTGATCTGAGAGGATATAAGGAAGCCTCAAACGGCCAAAAGGAGAGAGGACTGGTAGAGGACAGCTGAATGCTGTCTGGCTGCTAGATCTCCTGGACATCCTCCTAAGATGTTAAACTAGGAAAGCAGAGAGTTGATGGAAGTTGGCTGACGCTGACCGACCTCACTCTCTATACTTGTCTCTTGCGTGAGACACATGAAGTGAGTTACAGAGAGGGCAGCAAGTCTGTCTGGCCATAACTCATTTCCATTATATTCTATCATTTCATGTCTTGCGTGATATGAAACTATACCATTTCACAACATGGAAGTTGTGAAACCCAAACTACAGAACTGGTCCATACAGTTCTTAGAACCAGAAACAGGGAAGAAAGGAGTCAGAGGCTCCCCCAACATAATAGGGGAGGCTTCTGTACTCAGAATAAGAGGCAAGAGATGTTCCTGGGAGAAAAGGAGAATCTCTTTTCTCTGTAATGAAGCTTAAGGCACATATGAAATGCTTACATAAAACATATACAAAATCTATTAAGCCTATTCATGGAGACTCTTAGTTCAGGAAACATATTCACTGAAATTGACAAGCTAGAGAATAGCTGAGTCTTCCATATAAACACTAATACAGCCTTAAGCTTGCACATAATAAATAATATATAAGCTCTGCATTGCTGACTGTTAAGAGATACACATACCATCAGCATGTATGAAGCATTCCTGATCTTGAAAGTGATCAGACATCTATAAACATAGAATGGTTTAAATATAAAGATCATAGTATCTTATCCTCTGCACACTGCAATGGGTAAAGATACTACACTTAGCTGTAATAATTGACTATAGCTCAAATAGCTCTAATTTCAGCTTTCTCTGATAAATAGACTTCAGAACAGTATTTCAATGAACCTGAACTGGCATGAAATACTCAATGAGCTTTGGACTATAATTCTTAAATAAACTAAGAACCAGAGAATCAAAGATATGGTAAAGACATAGAAGCATGGGAAAAGTCTATGTCCTTACAGAAAAGGTTTGCAATATCCTAAATATCAGCTATGCATATGAGCTGGAGAGGTTTTAGAAATAATATAAGGTTGTATTTAATTCACTATAACTTATAGTTTATATTTCAGGTACTTTGGATAAAGAAGCTTTTTGCTATAACAGATCTTTTTCCCATTATGTTTAACCATATCTTCTCTCTGTGAAATTAATCTAGTTTTTACAAGATTCTGTAACTGTAGTATTCTGAATGAATCTAGAGATACTAGTTAGAATCTCATAAAGAGAAATGTATTAAAGGTTTAAGGTTAGGAAACCTTACATAGAGAAATTGCTTATAAAGATTGTATGAAACTGCTTGCATATGTTAACATAACTGAACATGTTAAAGAATCATAATGTTTGTACTTTATGACATGTTTTGAGAATATGTATTCACATGCATATATATTTTATGTGAAATAAATGTTATTTAAAGGAAGTCCCTTGTTCATAAATTTTCTGGCACTTCTCAATAGAAAGCCTACAGTCCTTGTAGGAATTATCATTGACTTCTGGCTGTGAGGTCTCGCTGAATAGATAACTCCATTTCTCAGTAAATGGTACATTCTAGGAGTGTAGACCCCTTAACGCCACAA
The DNA here is from genome assembly GCF_029931775.1 of Euleptes europaea. Classification (NCBI taxonomy): domain Eukaryota; kingdom Metazoa; phylum Chordata; class Lepidosauria; order Squamata; family Sphaerodactylidae; genus Euleptes; species Euleptes europaea. Next base: position 59,128,351 of record NC_079313.1, read on the forward strand.
GCCGTGACAGGAGATTTCCCCAAGGGGAAATCATGAATGGCGGGAGGAGGAGGAGAAGCAGGGAGGAGAGGAAAGCAAATTTCATCCCCTTAAAAACAAACATACAGAAACAGAGTTGTTGAGCACTCCAGACTTTACTAAGCAGCAAGTTGTGCAGAGGTCCAATGATTGGTGTGGTGAGAATTTTTATATTGAACATTAGTTTATATTAATATATTATAATATTATATTTTATTATATTAAATATTGGTTTGGGTTAAGAAAAACCAATTTCATTAATCTGTAGCTTATTAATCTATAACTTAGAAGCCATATGAAGACCTGACTTTTAGCTGACCCCAGCTCCAATTAGAATCTTGACCCTAAAGGGCATAGGAGATCGCATTGCTAGAAGTTAGTCACCCAAAGCACATTAAGTGTGCCAAAAAAATGTTCAGAGTAGCAAGGCCATTCAAGCAGGCAACACATTATCTGCTCACGTAGGGGGAGATTGTTTTTGGTACATTGGGTGATGGGACGGAACAAAGATTTATCAGAGACCTAGACATGAAAAACCTATTATGAAACAAGATATTTCTAAACAATTTTAGTCATGATTTGTGGAGACTCATTTCCTCAAGAATTTAACAGGAGGGGGCCATTTAAGACCCTCTCTCATGGTTCAGGCTATAAAAGGCTGGTCCAGTTGTCCAGTCTTTGTCCTTCTAAGAGAGAGACCATTTTCTGTCTCTACCTTGGAATGACCCAAAGTACTTTGCTAACTGTTGTTTGTCTGTCAGTATGTGTACGTTTGTTAAGTGCTGTCATATATATCCAGTTAAATATTGCTTTCTCCTTTGCTTTATACTTTCTGTAAGTTCAATAAAACTGTTTGGTTTACTGTTCATATCGTTTGGATGCTGTTTTAAGAGTGACTGTGTAAGAGTGTTTCTCTGTATGCAAGGTCTTTCCTATCCAAATCTCTCTGGGTTGCTTTTTGGTAAGTGAAGCAAGCAGAGAATCCAATCTCAAGAACCACCCCAGGGGGGAACTTGTAAATTCCCTCCACAATTGGGGTTGCCAAAATCCCTCTGTCCAGTATGGCTCCTGTGCCTTTGTGAGCTGCTCCCAGGGTCTATGGGGAGACAGGCTGAGCAGTCCCTGTAGCAGCATGCCTGTGAGTAGAGTGGAATTGCCAAATGGATGGCTGCTCAAGGCAGGTTGCTCCAGGAACCGGGCTGGAAGTGGTGACTAAGCAGAGTGACATGAACTGCACTGGTTGTCCTTGCAGCTCTGGTCACTGTTGAATCACCACCGGCACAGATGCCAAGCAGAAATGTGTGTAGCGCTGGCAAACAGTACAGAAGCTGTGATACAGCCATGCCTTGGGGCTCCTGCAGGGTCTGTGGTTCCATCCCCAGTGGGGGGGGGGGAGGCTCCATCTATCAGGTCCCCCCAAGGCACCTACAGTAGCTGTCCAAATGACACTTACTGATCCCATGAGGAATTGCTCTGCAAGTGCAACATTGGCTGCTGCTGCATAGGCTCCAGTCCTGCAAGGCAACAGGTGCCATGGTTGCTTGGCCAGTAGTTCTACTGAGCACATTGGGGTAGCTGCCAGTCATCCCAAACCACAGATGTGCCCTGTTCTCCCCCAGGGAGGAAGGGCACCCTAGCAGGGAATGTGCTGACAGGCCAGTAAGGGCTGATCAGCCTGCCAGTGTTTCTGCCTTCCTGGCAGCTCTCCTGGGTATACTTTTGTGCAAGTATGCCCCATCACATGACGTGAGGCATATTGCTGGGCGGGCCTGGCTGGGTCTCCCTGCATACACATACACTGCTCCGTCTTGGGTGTGGGAACCTGCATTGTCAAGGCAGTACCCAGGTGTGTTTGAGAATGATGGAGGCAGGGGTAGACTCCTGGGCTGAGGCTGCTGGATTCCTGTGCCTGTTCACCTGACAGTGCCTGGTCACCCCTTCAGTTTGTGTCTCCAGAGATGGGGCACCTGTAAGGGTTCTGAAACGAGATGTATTAGGCACACTGCATGGACTTTGCTCTTCCCCTTGCATATTAGTGCTAAGCGTTTCTTCAGTGGTCCTAAGTGCCCTCTCTGTGCCCCCATTGCCACTGAAGTGTGATGCTGTGCTCAGCAGAGACCTCTGTGCACCCTACCTTCTGAACTGGGGTATCCTGGGTGGGGTATCCTGGATGGGGTTTATGTAGTGCTGGAGGGGGCTGTGATTGGGTGTGGTTGGGTTGGCTTCCATTAAGGAGGAGGGATTGACAGTGGCTTTCATCAGCATTCTGTGCTATGCTGGGGCTTGTGGGTGGGCATTTGACTGTTTGTGGGGGCACTCATTCTTTTCTATTGTATGGGTACATCTGCCATTGTTTTTCTGTTGTATGGGAACCTATGCCATTGTAATCTTTTGTTAGTTCTGGAAGTGGGGTGGCTTAGGGAGCCAACTAAATCCTGCCATACCCCCAGGCCAGCCCTTTCTCCTGCCAGTGCAGCAGTTTGTGCCAGTGGTGCCCCATACTGTTGCAAGGTGCTAGACTGGTGTTGTGTATCTCTGAGATATGGCAGCATATTGGCTAGTCTGCTCCCTGTATGCTTCCCTCCACCAATTGCACTATCAGCCATAGCCTCTTTAGTTATTTTTTCACTCAAAAACACCATTCTCAAGATATGGGGAACTTATGGAGATCCTTTATCATTCCTTCCGTGGGGGGAAAAGCAGTTTAGGTGAGCATGCTTTTGAGCTGAAACAGAACTAGGAGAGAAAGAGTTAAGGAGCCTTTCTCATGCACCTTTCTTCTATTTATAGCTTGTTCCTATGCAGATTTGCTCAAGAACAAATCCCACTGAATCCAATCAGGCTTCTTCTCAAATATTTGTGCACAGGATTGCAGCCTTAGACTCACAGCCTGCCCAGGATAATTTTTTAAGTGGACAAAACAGTCGTGGAATCCTATTTAACGCATAGGTTGAATGTGAGATGTAATGACATATTTTCTTGCTTCCAGCCTCCTTTTTTGTACTGAACAGCTTGATGAAAACTACTAGAGATCTTAAAAAGTAAGCACACTGATTTCTCATGCACATGATCTTGTGACACTTTGAACCAAGATGGCTACCTGCAACCTTTATGTAAAATTCTGGACAATTCTTTATGTGGCTGTTGACAAAGAGTTCAGCATCTGGTGCTTGCTCTCCAGCTATTCCCATTTGGACATATTCCTCCCTTGTTGTGGCTCTCTGTTTGTCACAAATCCCTCCCCACCCCCGCTTTCTCTTTGTTTTTAAGAATTATGTTCTGTCACTCTAGTTATGCCAGCAATGGCAGACCAGTCCTGCAGGTTCCTAAAATTGGAACTTTTGGGGCACATGTACAATGGCCTACCTGTGAAAGGCAGTCTCACTGAATATATTCTCCTTGGTGAGACTTTCTGTTCCTGACAGCTGAATTAATTCCTTCACAACTTCAAATTTTCCACTGTAGCAAGCACTAGGAAAGAAAAAAAAAAGAAACCAGCAAGTGTTTTTACTAGTGGGCTGATGGCCAACAAAGTGAAGAAGAAATGCCTGTATTGCTCTTAACTCACAGGTGCAGAGAGGTGTCTCCATAAATATTAACCACATGAGGCTGGACTTCAAAATTACTTTGGAGCAAGAACTTTACTATGTCGTTATGCCCAAAGCGAGAGGAGAAGTGAAGAGGAACATGGTCTTCATTGTCCTGAGCATTCACTGCCATGGAACAAAAAAGAGACAAAATTAAGCAAGCGTTCCCTACAGATTATGAATATGTGCACACAAGTAATAAATGAAACCCATTATAGAAATAAAGAGCTGGAGCCCAAATGGTCAGCTTGTTGGCTGCCTATCTAAAGTTTATCCCATGCTTATGACGCACCCCCCTTCCAACCACTTCAATATCCCACTCACTCAGCCCGGCCATATATGGTGAGGGGAAAAGGAGTTGGCCTGAGTATATTTGTGAGGAGAATTATTTTCCTTCTCCTCCTCCAGTCCCACACCCGTATTTACCTCAGTGAGAAACAGGAGACAAGAGGCTTTTCAACTTAAACAGAGTAAACAGGGAAGTTTATTAAAGAGAACTTACAGAGATTGGTTTTTAAGAAAAGGCAGAAATTTGGAGGGAAAACTCAAGTCAGATTTATATACACAAGATTGCTTTAGAGAAATAGCTTAGATGTTTCCTTCACACAAGTTCCTTCAGTTCTCAAGCTTAGTTCTATCTCTCAGAACTATTATACACATTCAGCTTCAGCTTCAGCTTTAGTTCTATCCCTTAGAACTACTATTCAGATTCAACTTTCAAAACTGCCATACATAAATTCACAATTGCGAATATTTATGCACCAAATCATACTAAGGAAAAGTTTTTAAAGACCTTCTTTGAAGATCTATCTGACTTTCACCAAGGAGAAATATTGATAGTAGGAGATATGAACGGAGTAATGGACACTAAGATGGACAAATCAACAAGACAAAAAGGGAACAAACTCAAGGAAGAGTTGCTCCAAGTGGAAAAAATATTCAGGATTACTACAGCTTTCTCCAAAAAATTTCAAGCCCCTAGAGATATCTTAGTTAAATTCACACATCAGAGAGCGAGAGATGAAATACTCAGACTCCAGAGAGAGAAAAGATTGACATATGAAGAGAAGCAAATTCAGATCTTCTCAGACCTACCTTCAGCAGTTATTCAGAGATGGAAACAATTTGATGACTTATGGGCTATTCTACAAAAGTACAATATAAGATTCCATTGGATTGTGCCCTACGCCCAAGTATACTGGGATTGTTTCTTGTATCTTCATACCTGAAAAGTCAGTGCCTTAGTTACCAACAGTAAAGAGTGTACATGGCAAAGGGAAGTGAAATAAGTAACTAGTACTTTACAAAAATCATCTAATCCTACCAAATGTTCTGGTTCAAATAACAAGGCCTCAGAAGATATGTTACTTCCGTATTAATGGGGGTGGGGGGAAGCCTAGGTCCATAATCGCAATGAGTGTTCATCAAAGGATTTGGTATTTTGCTCACAGTTCTTTTCTGGAGCCATGCCTTATTGCACTTGGCAGTCAAAATCCCAGGTGCACTTTTGAAAACTTCCAGTCTTTGACATATTTCTTTATATGGAAAATGAAGCAAAAATCAACAATGTATAATGGCTTTCATTTCAGCAGCTTATTCTTCAGGAGGTTCCTTATGCAAAGATCATCGGAGGAAATCAAGCAAAGGATTCAGGACACAGCAAATAATATTTCTTGCTATTGCGCCTACCAGGGAACATGAAGAAAAACTTGGCTGAAATTGTAGTATGGATGGGGCAAAAACCAAATGGGTTAGATTGTAAACATTCATGTCACCATGGTGTGGTATCACTGAACTTTGGCTTGGAATGTGAGCTTCAGCAGCTCTTAACGCCCTCCATGAAGTGAACATCACAGCTCTGATTTAAATGATAAATCTGAGTCAGAGACTCCCTCTTCCCTTCTCCTCCTCCATCCCAAACTCCCAATTTACTGACATCTGTTATTTTTTGCCATCAAATCACAGCTGTCTTATGGTGACCTTGTAGGGTTTTCAAGGCAAGAGACGTATGGAGGTGGTTTGCCATTGCCTGCCTCCATGACTGACCCAAGGTTATCTAGCAAGTTTCCATGGTGCGAGTAGGGATGAGTCTGGGTTTCCCAGGTCTTAATCCAACACCAGACCCTCTACACCTATCAGGGTCTGCCCGTCGACGGACTCAGAGACGGACAAAGAACAGAGCCCGTGTCAGGTTTCGCCTTCCCCACCCTCACTGACAGAGGAAGCAGCTGAGGGTGATTCATTACCTAGTCCTACCTTAGAGGCATGAACTGGAGAGCAGCCGGGGGAAGACCAGATGCCACCCAACCCTGGAACATCCAGAGAGATGCCACAAGAGCAGGAAGACAGTGAGGAACAGCTGTGTCCTGGGACTCATGGGAGGAGACTGGGCAGGACCCAGTTAGAGCAGCGCCAGCATTCAGCTAGACTGCAGCAGCAGAGAAGGAACCTTGGCTGATGCTGGAGACAGTGATTGAGTGTTTGCAGGAGCAGTCTCTCCCAGACAACTGTAGGTATTTAAGGAAGGCTGAGGCAATAGAAAGCTGTGGAAGCAACACAGTGCAAACCTGCCAAAGTGCCATGCTGGCCTGTTGTGTATTGACCTGGACTGTACCTCGACCTTGTGACTTTCTGGACCCCGGCCTAACCTGACTTTGGACTGGCTTGACCTTGCACCTGCCTCTTGCCTTGACTGACTGCTTTGTTCCTGGACTGATTTTTGGACTGTGTACTGGACTGTGTTGCCATGCCCATTCCAAGCTAGTACAGCTGCCGGCTGTAGAAGCCCTGGCTTCAGAGACCCCTGCCTGCTGCCACACCTGCTGCAGCCCTCTTCCTAGCACCACACTGCCACAGTGGCACCCCGCCCTAGTGGGCCAGCACAACACCAGTTATATGGTAACAGTGTTGGCAGGGAGTAGGTCATCCAGCCAGGTGGCTAGATAGCCCAAATTAAGGGATATTTTCCCTGCCTCTCTTCTTCATTCCACCTTCTTTTTTATCTCCCTCTGGACATCTTGGATGCCTAATGCCTGGGAGGCATATTTCTCCCTCACCTTCATAAACTTGGCTGATAAGTCTGCTGCCACATCCCCCAGCTACAGGAGCAGTTAAACGAAAGTGGGGGGAAAGTGGAAAGGGGCTATTGTGGGGGGGGGGAGTCACATAGAACTCCATGGTGATGACACTGGGTTTGCCACGATGTTCTGAGCACTTGGAATAAAGCTGGGAAATGCCTAAACTATTTTCTGATTTATCCACTTATAGCTCAGTTTGTTGGAGCTTGATTCAGAAGACAATTGGGCAGGAGGACCTCTTCCCCTTCCCAATTAGGATGAAATGTGCAGCAACTGCATCCTACACCATGGGGTTTTCTTTCCAGACAGTAGAATTCAGCCTCATTCTAACTATGTGTGTGTGTGTGTGTGTAAAGTGCCATCAAGTCGCAGCCGACTTATGGTGACCCCTTTTGGGGGGTTTTCATGGCAAGAGACTAACAGAGGTGGTTTGCCAGTGCCTTCCTCTGCACAGCAACCCTGGTATTCCTTGGTGGTCTCCCATCCAAATACTAACCAGGGCTGACCCAGCTTAGCTTCCGAGAGCTGAGGAGATCAGGCTAGCCTGGGCCATCCAGGTCAGGGGCATTCTAACTATAGTCAATTACAATTCTCACATGGAAAGCTGTAGTACATTCAAGTGAGCGATTCCATCATATCTTAGGGCACTCAAGCCACTGTAGGAGAAAAGAGCCCCCTTTCCTTTGTTTTACAAAAATGGAGCATACAGCCAAGAGGAATTTATAACTTTCATTCTCCCCTTCTCTCTCTGCTTTACCTCACTGTGGTCCCTTTTTCAGCATTTCCCTCAAACCCTGAAGGATTCCCTTGGTGGAGCCTGGTCAGAAAAGTGTCAGATAGGGTTTCTGACAGCTCCGGTCCCAAACAAGATGGTTTCCCCGCAAACAAGATGGAGTTCTCTGTGCACTCCTCCCCCCCCCCGTTTTGCACATGAGCTCCGGCCAGGGATTTACAATTGTATTGGGACCCGCCCATGTAAATCTCCAATCTGATATCGGGTCCTGCGCACAAAGCCGAGAGCTCAGCCATCTCCTCCACTGATTGCTCTTAATTGTTTCTGTTTCAGTTTTACTTAAGTCGTTACCGTCAGGAAACGACTACATTGTCTCTTTGTTCTTGTAACCCTATTGTATCAGCTCTATATATGTATCCTCTCCCCCCCCCCCCCATGTATTCCAGCCTTGCTTGTCTCCTTACTGAAATCATTGACTTTCGGAATAAAACTTTGAATCACTGCTCTGCCTGGATTTGAGTTCTATTGCCTGAAACGCCGTGCATTTGCTGAAGCCTGACAAAAAGAAAGAACCAAGAACCAGATTATGACAAAGGATGTTGTTTGTTTATTTAAAATATTTGTACACTGTCTCCACCCAATTCAGGTTCTCCAAGCAAACAGTAAAACATCCCAGACATGAAAAAGCATTAAAAAACACACACACATACACAATTAAATACAATATAAGTACATAAAAGATAAACACACACAGACAGGAATGAGGGCTAATAAGAGAGAGGGAATGGCAAACAGTTCTTCACCACTCGTGGAATACAACAGAGGGAGACAGATAATCTCCTTAAGAAAGGCGTTACAAAGATTTGGTGCCATGAGTGAGACATTAATATTTTGCTCCATCACATAAACAGTGACATGAACTCTGTGTAAAGCGCCATCAAGACACAGCCAACTTATAGCGACTACTGGTGGGGTTTTCAAGGCAAATGCTTAAACAGAAGTGATTTGCCATTGCCTTCCTCTGCAGAGACTTCCCTGGAGGTCTCCCTTCCAAGTTCCGATCCAGCTTAGCTTCCAAGACCTGAGAGATATGCTTATGAGCATATATGCAAGATGTCTGTCATAAAAGAGATGGGAAAATTGCTGGAGTGGGGCATGTACCCTTTGAGGCATATGACATTTATATTACCTCAAGGCTCATTCCTACACACAACCCAAATTAGACAGTGAACTGGAAGCTGATGCACAGAGCGCCTCAAAACCCTTTCAAATATTCACTCCTCCTATCTCACAGCCATCACTGTGGATCTACGCTGCCCCAGGATAAGTGGAAAGTAGCAGGTGAAAGCTGCTTGACATTTTCCCTTCCATTCTGACACTGGTATGAGACTGAGCATAACCCATAGCATGAAACGACTTTGGGTAGGTGGTTTCAGAACTGACGTCTCTGACATGAAAAAAAACTGGGCAAGAAGAGCTGTCTCTCAAGAAATATTCCAATTTACTAGTGGGCTCCCCACATGGGTAAAGATTTTCAACATGAAACAGCCCCGGCAGCATCTGACCTTAACTTGAGAGAATTCCTATTGTGTAAGAATAAGACAGCCCGCTGTTGTATAATAGATTTTACAAAATCCAATATTGAACTAAACAGTGACATTATAGTGCACTCCATTTAGACCATGTGGGGTTACGAAAGACAGCTGCTTGTGGCAAATAAGAGCAGTCAAATGTGTAATAGATGGAAATGAATAAAGTGACTGCTCCTTCTGACCACCACAGCAAAACGAAATTTGTGCCAGTGTGTTCAATAAAGGAGAGGTACATATTCCTACAATAATTAGGAATATTTATCTGTGAACATTGTTGTATTGAATATATAGTTTGTTTGAAGCCCCTCCAAATGTCATTTGAAAGTTCCCCCCTTCCATATCTGCTCCCCCAATCAGTTGCTTGCTCTATAACTGCTGTTTTGGCATCATTTAAAAAAAAACTTTAAAAAAAAATTATTCCTTCCTGGAAATATGTTACAATAATCATATTTTGCTACACGATGACATCACTTGTGGCTAATAAAGTCAATTCAAAATGAGGACTATGTGACTTCGCTATGTTGCTAGGGTTGGCATGAGCTGGCACACCCTCCAAGGGTTTATTTTTTTGGGCCTTGACAGGACTCAGATATGAGAGGGGAGGGCTTCAGGGAATTGGCGTTCTTCTTTCTCTCCCCCCACTGCTTTCTCTTCCAGTCAGGAAGGCACAGAGAGAACTGGGGTAAGGCCTCCTTGGCCTGAGTTTCTGGCCTTTATGAAGTAGACCCTATTGGCTATGCCCACACCTGTCCTCACTTCCTGTGGGATTAGCCCTGTCCACAGGAAGCGAAGGGAGGGTGTGGCTGCTAGTTGACTGCAACCTTTATTGAGACTAGCCCTGCCAACCTGTTCTGGTTGATCAGGGGGCTGGAGGATGATCAAGAGCCTGGAGACCAAGCCCTATGAGGAAAGGCTGAGGGACTTGGGAATGTTCATTCTGGAGAAGAGGAGGTTGAGGGGCGGGCGGGTCATGATTGCTCTCTTTAAGTATTTGAAAGGCTGTCACTTTGAGGAGGGCAGGGAGCTGTTCTTGTTGGCAGCAGAGGACAGAACTTGCAATAATAGGTTTAAATTACAGGTGCAAAGGTACTGGCTAGATATTAGAATTTTATTTACAGTAACAGTAGTTCAGCAGTGGAATCAGCTGCCTAAGGAGGTGGTGAGCTCCCCCTTGCTGGCAGTCTTCAGGCAGCGACTGGATGAACCTGTCAGGAATGTTTTGGCTGCTCCTGCATCAAGCAGGGGGTTGGTCTAGATGGCTTGTATGGCCCCTTCCAGCTCTATGGTTCTAAGAAGAATTAGCTATGAAAAATACCCCAGAAGGATCATACAATCTCTAAAAGTCCTGTGTTTATCTAGCTGTTATCTCTACTGCAATGGTAGCAATGACACTGAATACTTGGAAAAAATATTGGATTGATATCTGACTGGGGAACCTCCTGTTTGCTGTATGTTGATCACAATATAAAAATTAGAAACAAGTCTGTGATCTGTTAAGCTACCAGGGGAGCTGGCTGATCACAAGTGCTTTTCCAAGAAAATCATCAAATTGGAAATTTGATTCCCATTCTTATGTATATACTTAAGAATAAGTATTAGGAATCAGTTTTAGGAATAGTGGGTTCATATAGTCATGAGATTGTAAATTAATAGGAAAAGTATGTTTGGTTTAGGTTGCTTTAGAGATATATTAGGTATAATAAGGTTTGTTAAAAAGAGTTAGGTTCTGTCTCTCTGGACTCTGGAGACCTGGGTTGGTTATGCATGGGTACTTTCACTCACATTCGCCCCTGTTCTGTCTCGGTTGTTCCTTGGAGTTATGCATGAGTTTTCCTTCCATTTGAGATGACCTCGCAGCCAGCCCTCACAAATCCTGGGACTTCCCGTTCCTCTATTAACCCAATTCTTCGATCTCTCCTGAGATCACCCTGAGTGAAATCCCCGTGCATAAGGCAAAGCTTGGGACACGGAAGCTTGGGGGAGTGCCGTTTTTGTCACAAAAAGCACTACAGCCAATTACAAAGCAGCGTATGAAGGGGTGGGGATTCAAATGCTTCCTGCTTCATGGGAGTTCTTTCCGAGCAGAAGAAAGGATTTAAAGAACAAGGCTTGCCCCCCCCCATTTCTTTTAGAGAGCTCCACTTTTAAAAATGTTTTTTTCCAGGGCACTTGGGAAGGACTTTTCTCTCACAGAAAGCACTACAGCCAATTACAAAGCAGCGTTTCAAGGGGCGGGGAACTCAAATGCTTTCTGATTTGAGCTTGGAGGCTGCCGGTGCATACATCCACAATAGGAAAGTGTGGATCCAGCAAGCAATGAACCTCAGGTAAAACTCCCATGAATAAACGACCCTGATCTACTGACCATGGACAATAATGGCTCTTTAAAGGTTAAAGAACTGATGCATTATAGACCACCTGGGGGTGATGAAACTAATGGAGGATCATTGTGCTGAGGGACACCTTTTAAAAGAGTGATTGGTCTTGTTTTTAGTGGGAAATTGATTTTTCCTATTGGCTTTATTTAGAAAAAAAGAGCCAGTGTGGTATAGTGCTTAAAGTGTCAGACTAGGATCTGGGAGGCCCAGGTTCAAATCCCCAGTTTGCCATTGCTGGGTAGCCTTGGGCCAGTCACTCTCTCTCAGTTTAATCTACCTCACAGGGTTGCTCTGAGGATAAAATGGGGAGAGGAGAATGGTGTAAGATACACTGGGGAGAAAGGAGGGATATAAATGAAATAAATAAATACAAAAAAATTCCAAATCCCAAGGGTCACAATTCTGAATTCCAAATCTGATTTTTTGTGCTCAGGAACATCCTTATTTGTCTTAGCTGTTTACTAGGAACTCGCTCCAGTTCCCTCAGGTACTATGAATATAAATACACAAGTATTTTATTTTGGTTTCTCAATCATCCATTTTGTTGATGCTTATATTGCTGTGTTTCATCAGTAAGCATTGCAGGGGTAGTTAACCTTTGAAGGCTGCAATAACTCAGTGCATCTTGATATTAAAGGTAGCGCTCTAAATAGGAGCAATTGCAAGGGAGGCTGGAAAGTTCTTGCATCTAGAGCGAACAGAGAGTGTGTGTCATAACTTCTGCCCTCATCAAGTATCCTCTGTGACATCTTTCCCTTTGCACATATGGAGACTTTTCCTAGATATGGCAAGACAGCAATCAATTTCTGAGACATCCTGTCTATCCTAGCCAATGGAACACTGAAAGGCAGCATAAATATGTTTTAAATAAATAAAATAAAAATAAATAATGCTTTTCCTCCTAAGGCTGCAATCCTGGGGGGTGGGGCAGGGGTGGAATCGACTTAGAAGCTGATGTGGCCCCGCACCGACATCAGTGCTGACTTGTCCTGGGATAAGGGGCACTTACGCTGGTGCAGGGACACTCATGCTGGCGCCAGTAAACCCCACTGCATGGGACTCTGCCACCGGCACTGCTACACTGGCAGTGAAATCCCAGAAGTGGGAACTTGCACTGGCATGGGGGGGTATTCCCAGGGCATTCCAAGGGGCAGAGCTGATATTAGTTAGCTTTCTAACCCCTTTTGCCCAGGGAACGCCCCCTCAGGCAGCGGCAGGATTGGGTGGTGTAGCCCCATTTTGGGTGGTGTAGCCCCACTGCTTTGTATGGGGGCATTTTCTTTCTTTAACATTTTAAATTGGTTTATTTTCCTTGTGGCGGGCGGGAAGCCTATGGGGGGTGGCGTGGCTGCACTGCTTCTGGACGCCGTGGATCTACCCCCCCCTTCAGGAACGGGCTGCCCGAGTGGCATCGACTGAGAGAGAGAGAGGCTGGCCCAAACTCACCCCAGGGACTACATCACTGAATGGGGACATGGCCTAGAGGAGTCACTGTTAATCAGAACATACACATGTAAAAAGTGATGGCCAAGCAGCCTGTAAGGGAAGCTTACATAATTCCAGATGACACTGAAGAAAGAGAAGGAAACTTTGGCCCTGCCTTTTATTTTGCAGTTGCTGGCAATGTCTGCAACTGCAGTGTGACCTTTTTGTTCTGCCTGCACAGTCACTGCTCTCCTCTTTTTGCTTCAGCAACCTGGAATGGCTGACCAGTCAAAAGATGTTACATCAAATGGGTCAAATGACAGAGGCTGAATTTCGGAAGACGCTTTAAACATATCTTTGGCTAATTGTAAATAATGAATTATTTTCCTTCTTTAATCCGTGCAACTCTGTCCTCAGTTGCCATGGATATTTCAAGTTTCAAAATGTGCTATGTTGAGAGTGAAGCTTTTTCAGCTTCCAGGTTCTCTCTCTTTTTCCTTTCCCAAGGAAGATGACGCAGATTTTAAAATAAATCATCAGCACTAGTGTCCTAATTTCCTCCTCTTTAAGAATAAGCTAACTAACCGATAATACACCCATTCCTGCATTGTGTGGTGAGTGAATATACCTCCCCCCTCCATATTATAATTATATTGGTTCGATGCACACACACCAAGCCTTAAATATCAAGGGCTCTTGATGGGGAAAAGAATTACTTACAAATCTGAGTCATGCTGCTTCTACAGTTTTTAAATGAGGGAGTAGGAGGTATGTAATGCTTTCATGACTCACACAGAATATGTTAAATTTATACTGGCAGGTACCCATGAGAAGGAAGGGGGTGTAGCAGCTTACAACCACAGGAACACTAGTAGAATGTTACTGCAGAATCAAGGTGCGTGAAGAACAAGAGTTTGGAAGGCCAGTGCTTCTGGGCTTTGTGAGAAAGTCTAAAAATGAATGCCATATGGCTCTATGCATTTTAGATGAAAAAGAAAGAGAAGAGAGATGGCCGAGCAGACTGGCCCTCTCTGTGAATGGTGGAACTCACAGTAGGACAGCGAGCTGAAAACAGAGCTGCCTTTTTCTTTTCCTGGCAAGGGTCCTGAACCTTCAACAGCTGCAATGACAGCCTAGGATTACCAACCTCCAATTACAACTGATCTCCAGACAACAGAGAACACTTCCCCTGGAGAAAATGGTGACTTTGGAGGGTAGACTCTATGGCACAATACTCTGCTGAGGTCCCTCCTTTCCTCTTGGTTCAAGGCAGTTTACAATAATAGTTAAAACATCCCTAGATAAAACCAAAGATAATATGTGTGTGTGTGTTAAGTGCCGTCAAGTCGCTTCCGACTCATGGCGACCCTATGAATGAAAGTCCTCCAAAATGTCCTATCTTTGACAGCCTTGCTCAGATCTTGCAAATTGAAGGCTGTGGCTTCCTTTATTGAGTCCATCCATCTCTTGTTGGGTCTTCCTCTTTTCCTGCTGCCCTCAACTTTTCCTAGCATGACTGTCTTTTCCAGTGACTCTTGTCGTCTCATGACGTGATCAAAATACGATAGCCTCAGTTTAGTCATTTTAGCTTCTAGGATCAGTTCAGGCTTGATTTGATCTATAACCCACTGATTTGTTTTTTTGGCCGTCCACGGAATCCATAACACTCTCCTCCAACACCACATTCCAAAGGAATCTATTTTCTTCCTATCAGCTTTCTTCACTGTCCAGCTTTCACACCCATACATAATAATAGGGAATACGATGGCATGAATTAATCTAGTCTTGGTGGCCAGTGACACATCCTTACACTTCAAAATATTTTCTAGCTCCTTCATGGCTGCCCTTCCCAGTTGCAATCTCCTTCTGATTTCTTGGCTGCAGTCTCCCTTTTGGTTGATGGTGGAGCCAAGGAATAGAAAGTCTTGAACAATTTCAGTTTCCTCATTGTCAACTTTAAAGTTGTGTAATTCTCCTGTAGTCGTTACTTTTGTTTTCTTGATGTTCAGCTGTAGTCCTACTTTGGCACTTTCTCTTTTAACTTTCAGCAGTAGTCGTTTCAAATCTTCACTATTTTCTGCCAATAATGTAGTGTCATCAGCATATCTCAAATTATTAATATAGCAACCCCCAAATCCCTCCCTCCTTAAAAAAATGCCTGCCATTCAAACCCCTTCAAAAGCCCTGGCAAACAGGCAGATCTTGCAGTGCCTCCTGAAGATCTCCATGGAGCAGGTCCTCTCATCTCTTCAGGGAGCCTATTTTACAGAGCAGGAGCCACAACAGAAAAGGATTGGGGTCTGGTTGATGCTAGGCGGGCCATCCTAAATGGTGGGATAGCCAACAGATGGCCGCCTGATGTCCATTGTTGATGCACAGGGGCACATGGAAGGAGATGGTCCTTCAAATATGTGGGTCCCAGGTTGTGAAGGGCTTCATAACCAGCACCTCGAACTGAACTTGGAAACAGACTGGCAGCCTATGTGTGACATGTGTTCCCAGCAGCTAATCTCTGACAGCAGCTGGGTTGCTGCATTCTGGACCAGTTCTGGTTTCCAGGTGGTTTTCAAGGGCAGCTCCACATAGAGCGCATTTCAGTAATCCAGCCAGTAATACAGTAAACCCAGATAAGCTCAGTCTAGGCCATGAGAAAGTTTGCAAATCAGATGCAGCTGATAGAAGGGCACTCCTGGCCACCAAGTCAACCTTCTTTTCAAGCAGCAAGGCAAGGTCCATGAGCACTACAAGCTCTTAAACTGCTCTGAAAAGGGCAACATTAATCCATCTAGGACAAGTGGATTCAGTCCCTCTAGAATATCAGCCTTCCCAACCAGCATTACATCTGTCTTGTCTGGATTCAGACTGACACTTCTGGAGGCTTGGATAATGAAATATAGCGTTGAGTGTCTTCTGCATATTGATGACACCCTACACCAAGCTCTGGGCAATCTCATTCAGCATATATATCTACATCCATATCTATATCTATATATTCTCCATACTGGGGACCAAAGCAGCTTACATTAGTCTCCTCTTCTCCTGTTTATCCACACAACAACCCTGTGAGGTAGGTCAGGGCAAAAATATTTGACTTGTCCAAAATCACTCAGTGAGCTGCCACAGCAAGGTAGGGATTTGAACCTGGGTCTCACAGCCCCTGCTCTGAAGTTCTAACTGCTACACCACACAGGTTTTCACAGAGTGACTGCTGTTGAACAGTAGCAAACAGCCAGGCCTAATTGAATCATGCAAATAGGGTTGTATCAAGTCACCCAGAGGATGCTTCTAGGTCAAGAGTTGCCAACCTCTAGGTAGGACCTGGAGCTCTCCCAGAATTACAATTGATCTCCAGATAACAGAGATCTGTCTCCCTGTCTGCTTTGGACTGTTGACTACATGGCATTATATGCAGCTGAGGCCTCTCTCCTCCCTGAACCCTGCCCTCCTCAGACTCCACTACAAAATCTCCAGAAATTGCCCAACCTGGAGCTGGAAACCCTAGCCAGGCCTGGCCCCAACAAGTCCTTGTTCAAAGGCCAAAATAGGCCTGGAAAGGGCCCTGCCCCCTCCCTCTGCCTTTAACTCACAGAACCTGAAGCCTGGAATCTGTGGTTGCCTAGGAACAACCACTGAGGGAATCCATTGCTTAAAGCTACAGGTGGTCCTTTTATAATTTTTGGCTGCTTTAAGGCCCCCAATGTATATTTTTTTAGATTTCAGATTTTTCTGTAAACCTGAGGCCTGTTTCAGGTTTTACAGCTGCAGTCACCAGATTTAAGTATCCAAAGATTGGCTGATTTCACTATTAGAATATAAGATTAAAGAGCATAGGTGAGAGAATAGAACCCTGTGGCACTCCACAAGATAGGGCTATACTGAGGATATCAACCTGAGCTGGAAGAAGACAGGCAAGCCATCAGTGGTCTCCCAACACATAAATCGTATCATTATCATCTAATATTTATACAGCACTTACATTGAGGTACAAGATATACTATGCTAGTATACACAATATTTCACTTATACAGTATACTATAACAAAAGGGTCAGCCCCCATACAAAATAAAGGCACAAATATGACATTAAAAATGGTAGCATTCAGAAACCAGTGCAAGTACATTTGAATCTCCCAGGGCACTGGTGTTAATCTCAAAGGAGCATCAATCAATGAAAGAACTTTAGAGGAAAAATCAAGAACACAGTACACTGAATTAGATTTTCTTAGAATTCTGTGTGTGTGGTGTTTTTTTTTAAACACAATACACATTAAAACAGCTTAGCAAGTCTAGGAAGACAGAGGCACACCTTTCACTGCTGCTCTTAACATCCACTGTGTTTGTTTTGTGTTTGGGGCTTGTCTTTTGTCCTCAATGTTCAGTTTTTCTTTAAACTGATGTATATATAATGGCCCACTGAGGACACACCATGTCTCTGCTTAAGCAGACTATAGTCCTTAAAGCTTATGCCATAATAAATGTCAGTATTTAAATTGATACAAGACTCTCTTGTTTTGTTGTAACAGAGAGACACATCATTTATCACATAGACCAATACATTAACTCAGCAACTCTTCTGGAACTAAAATATGCTAGACACTATCTATATAAAGGCATACATACAGGCCAATATCATGGAGAGTAAAGTGTCCTGATGAATATGAGAGGATCAGCAGATCCCTGCTGGATCAGACCAATGGTCCATCTAATCTAGCATCCTGTTTTCCACAGTGGCCAACCAGATGTCTCAGAGAGGCCACAGTGGGGCCACAGTGGGGGCACAGAAACCAAGGAATTCACCTATTCCCCCCAAGCAAATAGCATTCAGAGGTATCTAGCCTAAGTTCCAAGAAATTAATATCATTATATTTATACTATGATGCATGAAGGAGAATCTGTGGTAGTGGTAACATTGCTTGGGGTAACTGATTGATTGATCTGACATCCCCAATAGGACTGTGTGTTCGGAAAAGCCAAACACCCCCCCCCCCCAAGGAATACCTTATCATTATTTGGCTGGGGGGTTCCTCCCCCCCAAAATGACTCCAATTTAAAGGGCGCCAAAAAGTGGATCCCTGAATCATGCTGAATTCTGGGGTCATGATTTGGGCCACTTTGGCCTCACCGCCATTTAAAATAAAACCCTTCCCTCTCCCCCCTCTCCCTTATTTACCTGCTAGCCAGCTGGTGCAGAACTCCCCCATCACCACCTCCAGGCTCCATGTTAGCCTTGGAGACAGCTCTGTGCCTGCCTCAGCTGTAGCCCTGGAGTCAAGGTAAGTGGGGGCGGCGGAGGGGAGATGGGGAGGTGGTAAAATTCGGATTTGAGTCTAATAGACCTGGATTTTTTTGGGAATCTGGATATTCTCAATATGGAAGTTTGGGAATATCCATGTTTTCCCCAAAATTCGGGTCCGTTAGACCTGAATCCAAATTTTACCAAACTTTTTTTTGCACACCCCTACCTAATCCCCAAGGCATGGGTCTCTGGCTGCAATTGGCTGGGGTGTTCAGGTCCTAGAGGGGACAGAGAAAGGACAGGAAAGGCAGCAGATGTTTGAGAGGACAGCAAGCAAAAGGAAGCATAGAGTTAAGACAAGAGGATTGGAAGACAGAGTAAAGCAGAGATATGAGGGCGAAGAGAAGGAGGCAAAAGAAAGGAGCATGCAAGAGAAAAAGGAGAAAATTGAAAGTGTTAAGTGTAGAAGAATAGTAAAAGATATAACGCTGTATAACTAGATGAGCCTTAGATGGTCAATAGCTTATAAAAAGGAAATATTTGATTTAAAAGAAAAGCTTTATTCAGTAATTCAGTATGGCTTATATGAAGGAAACACCTGACCTAAATGTAAAGTTTTATTTAGTTATTCAGTATGGCTTCAAACTGTAGAAGGGTTACAAGGTATGCAAACTATGTAATATTACACCTTACCATTTTTCCCTTTCCCCCCTATTTCCCTTTTAATGTTGTACCCTAAAAATTAATAAAAAAGTATAAAAAAGGGGGGGGAAAGGAAGTGTGAAAAGCACAGGACCTGCAGAAGTAATTAGGACTGAAGTTCGGGTACTGGCTTGAGGCAATTTTCCAGATTTTGAGTCACAGATTGCCACATTAATATTAATTAATATCACATTAATATCACATTAAAGTTATATTTCTAATAACTTACCATCAGCTTTGCTGCCCTCTTCCATCAAAAGCTTTACAATATTGAGAAATCCTTTGGCAGAAGCTAAATGAAGGGGCCTGTCCCCAACCTCTCCACTCACGTTCACGTCAGCACCAAATTTCAGCAAGAGTCGGGTTACCTAACAATATTGTATTTGTTTTGTGTTAAAATGGCAAGCAAGAAGAATATTTCCCACAAAATCAAAAGATAGTATGTAGAATGTGTACCTTGAAATGTTGCTTCATACATCATGAGGAATATAAGTACCTATTGTTACAAGGCAGTGGAGCCCATTTATAATGAAACTACAAGTCTACAGAACAGTGAATTGTTTTTCGGTGCCAATTCCCTTCTTAAAACAACACAGATGCATGGGGCTGACCATAGGCACAAGCCTGTTAGTTTAATTGACCTAAGTAGCAAATAAAGTAAATGCACATGAATTCAATATGTCTGAGCTAGAGGCTCTTTTCTGAAAGCAGAAGCCCTTATCATAAAAGTACCACATGTGGATTAGCATAATTTTACAAAACTGTAACTAGTTGCCCCCAAAGCGACCTATAGCATAATTTAAAAGAGGCTCAGCCTAAAACATAAAGGTCTTTTTAATATATATATCAGGAAAGCACACCATTACTGCAGAGCTGAACATACGATATATTATTTTCAGCTGTTTGTACCTTTGGACTCTGCCTATTCTAAATCACTTCTGGAAACAGCTCCCTGTTTCCATTTAAAAAGTCTATCAGTTACACAGAACCCATGGGGAAGTCATGTTTGAATAGAGTCCAGTGCACAAGTGATCCCAGGGTGGCACCAGGAGTTAGCATCACCAGGTTCCTGCCAAGGCCCATGACTCAGCAAAAGGTCACCATTGACCACTGAAGTCCTGCTATTTCTCTTCACAGTCACTGCCTGCCCTCACCTTCTGGTGCACAGATATACAGTGTGAGGCAAAACAATGATAGCAGAGGAGAATCTGGTACCATTTTCTGGCCTTGCTTATTCTTCCTTGGTGGGAACTGGACAGTTCCCTTTCCCTAGATAAGAGCATGTTAACAGGTGATGGAGAGAACAGCAGTGAGGAACAGGTGGACCTACTTAGAGAAGAGGGTATGTTGCTCAAGCCAAAATCCACCAAAATCTGGAGCTGGCATTTAGCCACCCTTGTAGTCAGTTGAAGCACCAAGTGGACAGTGTTCTATTGCAGATGTATAAATCATGCTGGGCTGTGATTCTCTGAAGATATGCAGGTATCCAAGATTATAAATACATCTTGTAGATTATAAATACAGTCATTAGGTGGTTTGGGAAAGGCCATTGACTGAAATAACAAGAACCCTTTGGCAGATGTATATTTCAAGTCCTCAGGGACTCACAAATTCAATTGAACTGAGGTATAAAGCTGATACCAATTCTGATTCTTGCAGATAACCTGATCTGTGTTGCAGTAGATTGTGTGATGGAGAGGCTAAACAGCACTGCTCTCCAGGCCCACCGTGTGTGCTCTCCTGCTTTTTTGGGGTTTACATATTCAGATTCTCGTTATCTGTATATTGATTTTTAATCATCCAATTTTACAGAAGAGCTTTCTTTTTAGCAAGATTCAATGTATTGCCCACAGCCATTTTGAGTGGGTGCTATTCTAAAAAAAAGCCCTACTCAGAGCATGGATGTGGAACTGATTCTATCGAAACCATGGGGCATGTCTTATTTTATTGTAGATAAGCACTTAAGAACACAGCTGATCAATCCATTAATTCCTGATATAGACATGCCTGTAGCTAATAAGCTACAATTTCTGATGGGTGGTTGTGATCCAGCTATCACAATTTCAATAGTGAAATTTATTTTGGGTTTATTTGAATTTAAGAGATACGGGGATAATTTAAAGAACATATATATGATTAACTAACTGTTATAAAATAAAATAATTTTTAAAATTCTCTCCAGCAGTTCAGTGTGGTTAGCTCACAGCCTATTGGCTAGGAGCTGTGCCATCAAAGGAAGGAAGGATAGAGTGGCTAGCTTCACCAACTCTTCCGATCATTGGTGAACTCATAATGATCCCAAGGAAAATTCTCTCTTTTTTTTCTCAAAACAAGTGAAAATAGCAGACCAACATGGGCGAGTCCACACCAGACTTGCCATTTTCCTGTCGGGGGATCCCCTGCACCCAGCTTCTTTCGCCAAAGTATCTCTTCTCTGAAACAAAGAATGAGTCCTGGTTTCCCACCACCTCCAGGAGCAGATACTGAAAAACAGCCCAGAATCTATCTTCTCTGTACCTGCAGGGAGCACTTGTTCAGAATGCTTTGGGGCTTTGCTTTGATTATGCATGCATTTTCCAACTGTCAGAGGACGCATTATAAAGAAGCTAAACTGTACTGTGCCGGCTGTCAGAGAGTCCCAGCTCTGGGCCCTTAAACTTACTTGGCCCCCTCGCCCAAATTTTGCCATTTAAAGCTGCCATTTTCTCCAGGAGAACTGATCACTGTATTTTGGAGATCAGTTGTAATTCCTGGAGAACCTCAAGCCCCATCTGGAAACTGAAACTCTACATAGGAGGATACAAAGCTTCAATCTATTGTACTCATTCAAACATGTAAAACTTCTGTGATATCATCAGTGAGTAGTGAACAATCATGAGAAGTATTCATCTGGAGTCCTGACATGCTCAAGAGAAGAAGAGTTGGTTTTTATATACCGACTTTCTCTACCACTTAGGGGAGACTCAAACCGGCTTACAATCACCTTCCCTTCCCCTCCCCACAACAGACACCCTGTGAGGTAGGTGAGGCTGAGAGAGAGTGACTTGCGCAAGGTCACCCAGCTGGCTTCATGTGTAGGAGGGGGAAACAAATCCAGTTCACCAGATTAGCCTCCGCCACTCATGTGGAGGAGCGGGGAATCAAACCCAGTTCTCCAGATCAGAGTCCAGATCAGACTCCACTGCTCCAAACCACTGCTCTTAACCACTACATGAAGCAGAAGCAGAAGAGGAGGAGGACCAGAGTTGGTTTTCATACTCCAATTTTCTCTACCTTTAAGGAGTCTCAAACCGGCTTACAATTGCCATCCCTTCCTATCCCCACAACAGACACCTTGTGAGGTAGCCCAAGGTCACCCAGCTGGCTTCATGGGTAGGAGTGGGGAAACAAACCTGGTTCACCAGATTAGAGTCTGCCGCTTATGTGGAAGAGTGGGGAATCAAACCTGGTTCTCCAGATTAGAGTCCACCACTCTTAACCACTACACCACGCTGGCTCTCAAGAGAAAGGCAGACACATAAATATGTTAAATAAATTGATTGTTTACCATTTCTACGTGTTTCTTATGCATGTATTAATATCTAAGGCTGCTTCTGTCTGTTCTCTTTGTGAAGCAAGGGTTGACAATTCTTGCATATTATACATATTCCCACACGTTCTGTCAAATCCTGTCAATTGATTTACCTGCTCATGGCCATAATAGGTTGCAATATGTAAAGGAGTGAAAAAAACGGCATCTTGAACGTTAACATATGCCCCATGTTGCAGAAGAATATCGACAGCCTGGAAGGACACCAAAAAGGAAATATCGCAATTAAAGGTTTTGTACATCAACATGCTGCAATATTACACCTACAATTTCTGCATTAAGAAATGATCAAGATACCTTTAACAAATGTATATGTCACTTTGTTGCTCTATGCTGGGAAATGCCTTTCGTAGTGAAAAAACTAATTTGCAAAAGCAGGCACTCAGAACTGACTGATAGTTCAGAATAACCTTTTAAAAAAAATTTGAAGCTTGGAGAACAAGCAGCAGTAGAACACTACATACTTTTAAAAATGCAAAATATCTTTCAATTAAAAATGCACTCCACTAAATTCTGAGAAACAGTTTCTTCTGACTACAAAGGCTATTCTGTGTTTTGGAAGGTAAGAGGCCTTCTTTTTAAATAAATATTATTGAGTACTTTCTAACGAATGCTTTCAGATCCATTCAGCATTATAATGAAAATTGGTCACCCTATGCATTATTTGCCTATTAAATAGTGATCAAAACTCAGGGTGAATGAAGCCTTATGGAATATTTACTTTAGACTATAATAGTCCTTTCTTTCGCAGATGAGGAACAATTTATATCCGTCAATTGCTAGAGCAATCCACAAAGCATGGCTCCTATGTAAGTCCATTAATTTTAGAGTCATGTAGATGTAAGCAATGCTTATAGATCTGTCAACACTCCTTTGCTCAAATTGCAACACTCTCTAACACTCAAGAAAATGTCCACCATTTGACATACACTCCATATTGTTTTCAGTTGTTTTGCAAATGCTATGTGCAGGCATGTTCTGTTACTGCTTTCCCATTACTGTTTCCTGACCTGTCTGCTGTCTGCCCAACCCACCCAATAGTAAAGAATATCAGTATATTCTATATCTAATTCTCAACATGGCCCCATCTGTGGATACTTAAATCTAGAGACTGGAGCCATGAACATACAAGACAGATCTTTCTACAAACTTTAGAAAAGCCTCAGGTTTGCAGAAAAATCTGAAATCTAACAAACAAACAAAACACTGGGGAGGTTAACCCCCCCCCCCCATTAGAAGCAGTGCCTGTAGCTTTAAATGGGCTCTGTGGACATTGGTAGACAGCTACAACATTATTGTGAATCTGTGATTCATCCAGGACTGGCTGCTCAATATTGTTCAACAGCAGCCACCACATGAAAGCCACTATGGAATATGGTTAGAGTTTCAGAGTAGGACCTGGGAGATCCAGATTTGAATTCTCACTTTGCTTTATTATCTTAGTCTGGTGGGGGTGGCGCTCGAAAATAGGTTTGCCTAATATTCAAGCTTTGCACAGTTTGATTCTGAAAGATGAACATGTTCATTTGAACTGAGTGTTCTAAATTGGATCACAAATAGTCCGTACAAGTGCCTGGGAACTGTAGTTGGATCCAGCTTGGTGAATGCGAACAAATGACTGTGTAGGCACAAAAGCATGATATATACTGAAAATGTAGCAGTTTTTAAATAATCCATGACCTACTGATGATGATCCTGGGGCATATATAATCAATCATGTCGCGCTGCTCCTTGGGCGTGGCCGGTGCGAGGGTCTCTGACCTGGAGGACGTTGAGGCTGAGACACTCTCTTCCGCCTCAGACCAATCCGAGGGGGAGTCAGAGCTCGACTCTCCCTCGGCCGTCTCCAGGTTGCCAAAGGACACACCTTGTAGCTCGACTCTGGCTGTAGTATCCTCCCCGGCAGTCAGACTTCTCTGGCCAGAGAAGCCCCTCCCCAGCTCCGCCCCTAGCCCTTCCCCAGGAAATCCATATAAGGGCAGGGAGGGCTGGCTTCCACGCCATAGGCAGTCAGGCGTGGTCCCCGCCGCTTCCCCGCCCTCGCCCGCCCGCCGATCAGCTGGGCCGCGGGTGGGGCCGCTCCCGCCGCGGCCCTCTCCATGCCCCTCCTGGGCGCTCCTACTCTGGCAGCCGGCCCTGTAGGCTGGCGGCCCTCAGCAGCCCCGGCCTCGCCGGTGCAGGGGTGGCATGCTGCGCCCCCGGCTGGGGCGCCTGGGATGGTGCCGGGTTGAGTCCCGGCCCCCTCAGCGGCGGCTGGGCTGGCGTGGCATCGGCCCGCGGCTCCTGCCGCGGCTTGGGTCGGGCTGGCGGGTCGTCTGCTGGCGGTTCCTGCGGCGGCTCCTGCTGGGCTTCCTCCTCGCCGGCCGGCTTGCAGGGCTGCTGGGGGGAGAGGGAGCCGCGGTGACGCCGCCCTCCGAGGCCACCCGGTGAGTGTGGGGGCCGCCCCTAGGCCCGGGAAGGGGGTTTGGGGGCCCCTCCCGGGACACACCTCCCCCCTTAAGACCCCGGAAACCCCGCTGTCTCCGTCCTCAAATACCCGGGACAGGTAGTCGGCTGGGACATGCTGCGCCCCGGGGCGATGTCGAATATCAAAGGAGAAGGGTAGGAGCGACAGGTACCACCGGAGCACTCGGGGATTGTGGTCTTTGGTCCTGTGGATCCACAGTAGGGGTGCATGATCCGTCACTAAGGTGAAGTGGTTGTTGTCCAAGTAATACTGGAGGGCTCCCACCGCCCATTTTACTGCTAATGCTTCTTTTTCTATTGTGGCATAATTTTTCTCTGCTGGTCTCAATTTGCGACTTAAGAAGAGGACGGGGTGTTCCTGGCCGTCGACATCCTGAGTAAGCACGGCGCCTAGGCCGGACTCCGATGCATCCGTATGGACCGAAAAAGGGCGAGAAAATCGGGATTGCGGAGTACCGGCTCTTGTGAGAGGGCCTGTTGGAGGTCCTGGAACGCCTTGGAGACTGCTGGGGTCCAGCGGATCGTGTTTGGGCAGGTCTTCCGTAGGCAATCCGTCAGGGCACTTGCTCGACTAGCGAAATGAGGAATAAACTTGCTATAATAGCCGACCAATCCTAAAAAATTCCTGAGTTGTTTCTTGGTGCGGGGTGGGGGAGTTTGCTCAAGTGATGTGACTTTGTCAGGTAGTGGCCGTAAAGACCCCTGGCCCACGATGTATCCGAGATATCTAATTTCACGGAACCCCAGGTGGCTTTTGGTGGGGTTTACTCGAAGCCCAGCAGCATGAAGAGCCCGGAGCACTTTTTCCACGTGCCATAGATGGTCCTCCCACGTAGCACTGAAGATGACTATGTCGTCTATGTAGGCCAGGGCGAAACCTCGACACTGGCTTAACACCTGGTCTACCATTCATTGGAAAGTGGCTGCGGCCCCATGTAAGCCAAAAGGCATCATGGTGAATTGATAGAGTCCTGAGGGGTTGGCGAAGGCTGTCTTCTCCTTGTCTTCAGGGGCCATGGGGATCTGCCAGTAGCCCTTGGTCAAGTCGAGGGCCGACAAGTACTGGGCTTCGCCTAGCTGATCTATCAACAAGTCGGCCCTTGGCATAGGATACGCATCAAACTGGGCCAGTTTGTTAACGGCTCTATAGTCCACACAGAAGCGGGTGCTCCCATCGGGTTTGGGCACTAGCACGATGGGGCTTCGCCAAGCGCTTTTAGAGGGCTCTATCACACCTAGGTCTAACATTTTGACCACTTCCTGCTCTATGGCTTGCCATCGTTGATGAGGAACGGGTCTCCACGGGACCCGTGCCACTTTTCCTTCCGGTGTTCGAACAGCATGTTGCACCCCTTGGATACGCCTGGGGGTCGATGAAAAAACTGGTGGTAAGGAGCTCACTAAGTGCCGTAATTGCTTTTGTTGGTCCAGGGCTAGAGCTGAGTCGATCGTGGGGAGGGCTCCGGTTGTCGATGTGGGCTCCCAGGGTAGCTCACCCATCGGTAAATCCAAGGGTTCTTCTCCCAACCGACACTCGGCTTGTATCCCCCGCCGTTCTACCCATTCCTTCAAGTCGTTGATATGGAGCCGTTTACATTGTCGACGTGAGTCGCCACATTGCACCTCATAAGAACATGGTCCCAATACCCGGAGTACCTTGAACGGCCCTCTCCACGGGTTTTTCTCACTTGGCCCAAAGATCCGTCCTTTCACCAGAACTTGGGCCCTCGCCACTAGCTGGCACTCCTTGGTCCCCACATCATACCGCTCTTTGTCCGTGGCTTGGGCTCGCTCCAAATTTTTCCTGGCCAACTCTTGGGTGATTTGTAGTCGCTCCTGTAGTTGACGCACATACTCCTGCGGCTCCTGTCCCGTCTCGGACCCTGAGACCCCCGCCCATTGGCCTGCCATGAGCTTCAAAATCCCCCGGGCTTCCGCCCATATAAAAGCTCGAAGGGCACATACCCCGTCGAGGTCTGAGGAGTCTCCCGGATAGCAAACAACACAGGGTCCAGGAACAAATCCCATTGATTGGGGTGGTCCCCCGCTAATTTCCGCAGCATCGCTTTGAGAGTCTGGTTTAGCCTCTCTACCAGCCCGTCGGTCTGGGGGTGGGCCACTGCTGCAAACACCTGGCGTACCCCTAGGGCCCGACACACCTGCTTGGTGACAGCCGCTGAAAAGGATCCCCCCCTATCCGTGACGATTTCCCGGGGAATCCCGACTTGGGAGAAGAACCTGATCACTGACCTACATACCCCTGGGGCTTGCATGGTCCGTAAAGGAATCGCCTCAGGGTAGCGGGTGGCATAGTCGATGATCACCAGTATAAACCGGAACCCCCGCGGAGTTTTAGGGAGTGGCCCCACAAAATCCATGGCAATGCAGTCGAACGGGGTGTGGATTATCGGTAGGGGGTGTAGGGGGGCTTTGGGGGGCCCTCGCCCTTCCCACATCTGGCACCGAGGGCAAGATCGGCAGAATTGCTTCACTTCCCTGGAGACTGTGGGCCAGAAATATTCTGCTTGGAGGCGAGCCAAGGTATTCTTAACCCCCTGGTGGCCTGCCCAACTATGATCGTGGCTCAGCTCCAACAGCCGAGCGCGATAGGCAAAGGGGACTAGCAACTGCCGGGTTTCGCCCGTACCCCCATGCACCGCCCGATACCAGACCCCTCCCTCCTCCTGGATTTGGGGCCAAAGGTTGGCCCGGCGGTCATCCAGGATTTGTCCTTCATTTACCGCTACCAGCTTTCGCAATCCGGCCAGCGAGGGGTCCTGGTTTTGGGCTTCCTGGAAGGTAGGGTCGCCTTGCCACTGGGTCGTCCCTCCGGTTAGGTGTTCTGGAGGGTCGCCTCTATCCGGGGAACCTCTTCTCTCAACTCGCGACGGGCCTGGTTGGGCGTCATCCGTGGCTTCAATGATCCAACCTTCATTCGGACTGGTCCGGAGTTGAGTCCCTTTTAACATGTCAGCAAAAAACGGGGCATCCCGTCCAACCAACAGGGGATACGGTAACTGAGACACCCGCGCCACTTCCATCTGGTAGGGCCTGTTGCGCCACCTTACGTGGATGCTAACTACGGGATAACGTTCGACATGACGATGGAAACAAGCGATGGTGGCTATCCGGAGTACCGGGAGGCCCTTAGGCAGTAGGGTCGTGCGTACCATGGAAATCGATGAACCACTGTCGATTAGCGCGGCCCGAGGACGTCCGTCCAACACGAGCGTATCTACCAGTGCCTCCGGGCGAGGGTCTACCGGCTCTGCATGCCACACGTTGTCTATGCCCAGATTGCATTCCATGGTGGGGCAATCACGGCGGAGGTGGCCCCACTGCCCGCAAGTGTAGCAGGGTCCCAGCCCCTTAGGCTCGGGCTTGTGAGATTCCTCTCCTGTATTTCGATTTCCTTCACCTGCGAGGAAAGGCCGAGACGCCGCGCCTGGTGCGGGCGCCCCTTGAGGACGAAGACCCCAGTTGGAGGGGATCCGAGCCGACAGGCACGCCCATCCACCCCTGTTACCTCCTTCGGGGCCTCGGGGTCGTACGTCGCCTCGCCCGGGGTCCCGAGGGAGTTCTCTCTGGTCCAACCCCAACACATTTTCTAGGAGGACCATGGCCTCCTCCAGGGTTTTGGGCCTATTGCATATGATCCAGTCCCGAGCTCTTGGAGGTACCACTTGTACTAGCTGCTCTAGCACTATACGGTCCACTATGGCTTTACTTTCCCCTGACTTAGGTTGGAGCCACCGATAGGCCGTGTCTCGCAGCGCATTCACGAAGGCTCGAGGAGCCTCCCCCTTCTTCCAGCTGAGTGACCGGAATTTGTGGCGATATGTCTCATCCGAGATTGCGTAGCGTTCCAGGAGACACGCCTTCAGGCGATCATAATTCCCATTCTCTTCCTTGGGCATGGCTTTTAGGGCAGCTTGCGCAGGACCTGTCAAGTAAGGGCCCAGAATGATGGACCAACAGTCCTTGGGCCATCCGGAGGCCTCGGCCGTCCGCTCAAAGGCCTCAAGGTACCCGTCCACCTCGTCGTCAGGCCCCAATTTTGATAGCAACACCACTGGCATCCGTATTTCGGGGCCTGGTGGGGTTCCCCCGGTTCCTGCCCCTCTTCCTGTCTCGAAGGTATGGCATATGTCTCGCACGAGGGCGGCTCGAACGTCTAGAGTTTGCCGGGCCATATCCTGCATCAAGCGGGTTTGCGACTCCTGTTGCTGCCTCCATAGGTCTTGCATCAGGCGACTCTGCTGCTCTGTTAACCACTTGCCAAACTGATTCAGGTCGGCCGGGGCGCCAGTTGGGACTTCCCCTGGCTCCATGGCCCGTGTCGTCGTCCCTGTAGGCCACTGCAAGAGAGGTGCTGTCAGAATCGGCCGTGTAGCTTTCCAGCCCGGGGGGGCGGGGATTTTTGGCGGGGCGCGCTGGCCTATAGCGCCAGTGCCCGCATTCTCCACCACCTTGTCGCACTGCTCCTTGGGCGTGGCCGGTGCGAGGGTCTCTGACCTGGAGAACGTTGAGGCTGAGACAATCTCTTCCGCCTCAGACCAATCCAAGGGGGAGTAAGAGCTTGACTCTCCCTTGGCCGTCGCCAGGTTGCCACAGGACACACCTTGTAGCTCGACTCTGGCTGTAGTATCCTCCCCGGCAGTCAGACTTCTCTGGCCTTATATACCCTCCAGGCCAGAGAAGCCCCTCCCCAGCTCCGCCCCTAGCCCTCCCCCAGGAAATCCATATAAGGGCGGAGAGGGCTGGCTTCCACGCCATAGGCAGTCAGGCGTGGTCCCCGCCGCTTCCCCGCCCTCGCCCACCCGCCGATCAGCTGGGCCGCGGGTGGGGCCGCTCCCGCCGCGGCCCTCTCCACGCCCCTCCCGGGCGCTCCTACTCTGGCCGCCGGCCCTGTAGGCTGGCGGCCCTCAGCGGCCCCGGCCTCGCTGGTGCAGGGGCGGCATGCTGCGCCCCCGGCTGGGGCGCCTGGGATGGTGCCGGGTTGAGTCCCGGCCCCCTCAGCGGCGGCTGGGCTGGCGTGGCATCGGCCCGCGGCTCCTGCCGCGGCTTGGGTCGGGCTGGCGGGTCGTCTGCTGGCGGCTCCTGCGGCGGCTCCTGCTGGGCTTCCTCCTCGCCGGCCGGCTTGCAGGGCTGCTGGGGGGAGAGGGAGCCGCGGTGACGCCACCCTCCGAGGCCACCCGGTGAGTGTGGGGGCCACCCCTAGGCCCGGGAAGGGGGTTTGGGGGCCCCTCCCGGGACAAATCAAACCAGTTAATTGTGGACATATGCTGACAATGGCTGTATAG
The DNA here is from genome assembly GCF_029931775.1 of Euleptes europaea. Lineage (NCBI taxonomy): Eukaryota > Metazoa > Chordata > Lepidosauria > Squamata > Sphaerodactylidae > Euleptes > Euleptes europaea. The sequence goes on from NC_079313.1 coordinate 59,158,456, forward strand.
ACTATTGCCATGATGAATACAACTGGATGCTCAGACTCAGAACTGTTCAACATACTGATCATTTAAAAATCTGATTGAATCATCATTGTAATGGTAAGGGGTGCTGGACTAATAAGGATGGAATGGGAAATAAAAACAGCCATAGAAAAATGGGCTTGCCTTGTATACTTCTGGTCAGGTTTAAGGATGGAGTGTAGTAGTAGTAGTAGTAGTAGTAGAAGAAGAAGAAGAAGAAGAAGAGTTGTTTTTTATACCCTGTTGTTCTCTCCCACTAAGGAGTCCCATAGTGGCTTACAATCACCTTCCCTTCCTCTCCTCACAAAAGGGGGAAGCGAGGGTGTGTCACACACACTGGAGCCAGGTGCTGGTGGTGAGGCATCTCCTTTCGCCTGGAGCGTATGGCCCCCAGACCCACCCCCAGATCTGGCCCTGCAGACACCTTGTCAGGTAGGTGAGGCTGAGAGAGTTTGGAGAGAACTGTGACTAGCCCAAGGTCACCCAGCAGGTTTCATGTGGGGAAACTAACCTGTTTCACCAAATTAGAGTCTGTCACTCATGAAGAGGAGTGGAGAATCAAACCCGGTTCTCCAGATTAGAGTCCACCACTCCTAACCACTACACCACGCAGGCTCTCCATAGTAGGTCCATGGGTGAAATTTCTTTCTGTTAGCAGGCTCCTTCACATTAGCTCTCATTTTATGCATTTTATGAGACAGATGATTTAGCCAGTTTCCATGTTATCTATTTTAACACACATAAGCAACAGTTCTTAACAGAAGGAAAGCTTGCAACTGCATTAATTGGGTCCTCAGAAACCAACCTTTCACAACTACCCACTTTCGTTTCACCCATCCAATTGCTTTTATTACCAATCTGACCTTTGCTTCTATCTATCTGTGGGATTTCTTCCAAGGCTTCATGGAAACCAGTTATCAAAAGCCTTTGATGATGTAAGCAAATTTTGTCCACTTCTACAAGAAATCATCATTTGAGGCTTTATTGAAAAGTAAGAGAATGCGTCAACAAATGCTGCACAAGATAAACTAAGGATTTTCTCTCTTGTGCAAGGGTAACAGATAAGAAATCTTCTAACAAAATTTAATCAATTATTATTGATTTCCTAGCAGGTGAAATTAAAATGAGAAAGACAGCTTCGACAATTAAGCCATATGCATGAGCAAAAGCCACCCTTATATCCTGATGTTAACACATGTGAAGAATCTGGGATGCTTTTCTGAACATTTTTTTTTAAATTAAGCCATTCAAACCCAAACATGATGAATTCTGAGCACTGGCCTAATTCTTTCCAATTTAGCAGATACTGATATAATCAGTCATGTCCTCTAGATATGATTTGCTCAAAAAATGGCAAGATGTGTTAACTCCTTGGTGCTCTATAAGCATTCCAGACTGTGTAAACGATCAGGCAAGACAGCTGCCATGAGGGCAAATCTGAACTGTTGTGAAATTTGCCACCTGACAGATGTAAGATAGAATGAATGGAGTTATTTACTGAAGAATAACGTCTAATGAAGTATTGTGTGCAATCTTTCTTCTTTCAGGGTGTAGGGGGAGAGAAAGACAAAATTAAGGCAAGCTGCATGTGTTCAGCTGGTTTCATAGAAATGCTAAAACAAAGATCATGTAATCAGTACCAAGAGATGGTATAAATATCCTGTTATATAAGGCTGATAGATATCTTGAAATAGATAGGTCTTCCCTTGTATCTTATTGGTTGCTAAGGCAGTTGGTTATGGAATTAGTTTTGGGGACAGGTAACTGCAGTTTGCTTTATGGAACCAATATGAATACATGTTGGATCTCAGAAGGGACTAGGGGAGCAACATTTCAGTGAGCCCATGGAACTGGGGAAGTTGATATTTCATATGATTTTGGGGCTGGGGCTAAGTAACATTAAGGGGACGTGGAGGAAATTTTTGTATGGGGACACTTATTAGGGTTGTGCAAAAAAAAATTCAGTAAATTTTGGGTTTGGGTTTATTGGGCCTGATTCCCCCCCCCCCAGTAAACCCACAATAAGCTGAATACCCATACTGGTACATTTCGGTATTCAGCATAATTTCAGGTTTGCTGAAAAATGTGGGCTCATTATAGTCTATGGGGATTTTTTTGCAGCTCCTGGGGGGGCATTTTTGGAGGTAGAGTCCCCAAATTTGCAGCATAGCTGCAAGGGACTCTCCTTAGATGGTCACCAAAGTTTGGTGAACTTTGGGACAGGGGGTCCATTTTTATGGGCCCACAAAGGGGTCAAACCGATCCTCCAGGCATTTGTGAGCTGAGCTGTCCATCGGTTTTCAGGTTCAAAAGTTCAGAGTTGCTGAGGACTGATGGAAAGAGCCGATTGCCTGGCTGGCACCTCAAGGTCTGGGGGCTGCCTTCATTTCTGGGTCACTTTGCATGATGTCCATGCAAATTAGCTTCCTAATGGAGGAAAAAGTCTTAAATGCAAGAGAAATAAGGCACAGAAAACATTCCTTTCAGTGCCAAATGACATCTTGTGAACAGTCCTTTATTGTGGCCTTGAAAAATCTGATTCCAAGAGATGAACACGGTGCAGGGAAATGAAGCCTCTACTCAGGGCAACCTTCTTTTGCAAAGCAGGTTTTCATGGGGTGGTGGTGATATTGGAGCCGGCTGAAGTCATGACCATGGGGGGCTGTCTGAAGGAGATTGCTCATCCACGTGGATGAAGAAATCTCATTTGGAAGCCTGGAGGGTGGCTGCTGAAGCTGGCTCTTTTAGTTGGAAGGTATATCCCTCTGGATGGGACTGGGTGAGCCCTGTGTTTTAAATAACCCTATCTCAAACAAAACAAGAAAGAAAGAAAGAAAGAAAGAAAGAAAGAAAGAAAGAAAGAAAGAAAGAAAGAAAGAAAGAAAGAAAGAAAGAAAGAAAGAAAGAAAGAAAGAAAGAAAGAAAGAAAGAAAGAGGGGGGAAAGCATAGAGCCATGCCTCTGAGTAAAGGAGAATAGCTGAACCTGAAAGGCGGAATATGTATTCGGCTTTTTTGGGAATTGCCTATTCGACTTTGGCTTTATTCCCAGGTTTTGGCGTTTGGAAAACCCAAAATTTACCGAATCGGGTAATTTTAGGTTTATTTTTGGTTCGGGTTTATCGATATGCACAACTCTAACCCTTATGTCTCTTAGCAGCCCAGGCTGATACAAATGAGTATCTTTCAAATGCCTCCATTTTCTCATTCAAATGAAAAAAAAAACTTCTCTATTACTTGTATAAATAATAAAATGTGTGTGTGAAAGACAGAAAGGTAAAAATAGTAACACAAATTGAATGAAAATTACTGCTATCAGCAGTTCACCAAACTATTGAAGAGCCTGCAAACTAAATGTTCATCACATACAAAATAATAATAATAATAATAATAATAATAATAATAATAATAATAATAATCCAACATATACTCATTCTTCTCATTTAGATAAGGGGAAGGAAAGTTTCCTTAATCTCTTCATATTTGTCTGGACTTTGTTATCATACTTCATTTCACATTTCTTCCCCAACATCCTACTACTAATCACTTTCTGTTTTCATACAGAGGTGCTTCCTCATCTTTAAATTGTGGGCTTTTATTGTGAATATTACTTCTTTGTTCTGATACTTTGTAATTGTGCATAATGCATCCTAGTCACAAATTTGTTGCTGTTTCTTGGAAAAGATGGGTAAGACCATGATGCAACTGGATCTTGAAATCATGAAGAAGCCAGGTTTAGCATCTGGTTAAAGAAATCAACAGATGAAATTCACTAGGGGGCTCCTCTGACAACCAAATGCTTGGGTTTGGTGATACAAGTTCAAGTTAAAATTTACAGAAGAATAGAGAAAAAGTGTTGTGAATAAGCAGGAAGACAGGCTACATTTGACATCTGCCTACATCACAAAAGTTTGCATGTTGTTAAAGTAGCAAAATGACATGGAGCTTTGGTTTGAATCAGCTGTCCAGGAAGTTTTCATACAGAGGTGCTGGGAGCCTCCCAGCTGGGAGGCACAGATCTGTTTAAAGGGCCCCCCGAGCGCCTTCAGGGAAGCCCCATAAAGGCGCCCGGGGGGGGGCGAATTTTCCCCTGAACTCCGGATCTCGTGCCAAATTTCGCGGATCTGAAGCTGGGGAGTTCGGACTTCGGCACGGCCCGAATTTAAAAGGGCCGAATTTTGCCAAAGCCGAACTGTACCGATTTTTTTTTTCAACAGCCCTAAGTAGAGCTCAAAGACTGAAGGTCACAGAATGTTGTACAAAGTACATTAGACCTCTTACTTGATTTTTCTGTAGTATATCACATGAAAAACTGCTGGTTTGGTTGCATTTACTCTGCTTATTAATGGTGATTTTGTTTTTGCATTGAACTTTTTCAAATTCTACCATGTAGCATCAGACAAATTCACAGCTGCCCATAAGCCTCTTGCAGTCCTGAAAGCTTCCATGTTGACCATTATCCCTTGCTGCCCCACATGCCTTGGAGACTTTCTCAGAATAACCTCTTCAAGCAACCTCCAATTCTTCTTTCAAATCTTTCCTCAGCCTTCGCTGAAACTTATCTGTGTGTAACATTGCTTATATTCATGTCCTGCCACTCTTCCTTCTCTCTATCTCAATTTAGGTAGCAAGATCCTCAGAATGTGGGTTTGTCTTCTTGTATTTTGCTTATCCTAAAGTTCTAGGTGCATCTATGGAGATAATAGAAGTAATAAATCTGGTCTTTTAATGGCCTTTAGATAGTCATGTGCTCAAGTACAAGACTAAACATAAATGGTAGTTTGTTTGACTTGATCAGCCTATTTTATCCAGGCTGTACTTTTTTTGAAGGATAACTAAATAGGATTTGAAGAAACTGGAGGAAAGAACAAAAGGCTAGCGGGCCAAATTTCAAAATAAGATCTGTAGTGTATAGTGTCTTCTCTCTCTCTAGGATGTAATGAACATAATGCAATTTAATTGCTTTTATTAAAAGCCCTAGAAGCAGAAAAGGTAAATTAGAGCTCATCTTCCTATAACTTTAATGAAACACCGTGTATAATTGGGTCAATTTTTTTTCCTTCAAGCCAACTAACCGCAATTAAAAATTAAAGAACTCACACTCCTATATTGAAAAAAACCTATTTGAAACCCTGGAATTGTAAATTAATCTGTCTAGTTATCCAAAAATCAATGTATTAGCAGATACCACATTTAATTCTCTTCCTCTATAATTATGTTTTAGCAAAGGTGAAATAATGGCAAAGAGTTATAAGATGCTGAATGAATGTGAATGCAAAATACAGTATTGGCAGTTAATGTCAACAGAGAGAAGGTAAGTACCGAAAGCAGTTAGACTGGGACACCCATGCAGAAGTAAAGCAGAATTTCCTAGAAGATAATTTATTCAGGATTGTTCTTGTCCCTATAAGCATGGAAGCAGTGTGAACAGAATGCTACATGCAATGATCAGAAGTATTGCAGCTCCTAAAGGCTGCAATCATTATAGGAATCACAGAACCACTGGCTCACATGTTGCATCCTTCATGTGCAATCCAAAGGATTGCTGCATGTAGGTTAGTTCATCACTATTACTGAAATGGCATCCCATCTTTCTATCATGTGAGCCAATCTCCACAAGACCTATATCAACATTCTGCAGTTACTGAAAGTCACTTTTGTACCTCCAGTGTCAGGGGAGGGGGTACTAGTAATTTGGGTGGCTTGTAGGTTATCATTCTGAGACTTTTTATTTACATATTTCAAAGTTGCAGAGAGATGTTTCAGACATGAAGAGAAAATAGCAAAATGATTAGAAATAAAAAGGCACAAAAACAAATGCACGGTTTTGCCTTTCCCATTCATCAATCATATTTTATCCCACCCCTCCTTCAAAAAGTTCAGAGTGGAATACATGGTTTTCCCTCTTCCATTAGAAAATGACAACCATGTGAAGTAGGTTACACTGACAGTGAGGGAGCCTGAGTTCAGATATCATACAAAACTATGTTTTATTTTAACTATGGTTAGCTAGTGAAACCCCCTGGGGTTGGGAGGAGGTGGGCTTTGGTAATGGGTGATTCAATTATTAGGAATATAGAGAGAGGGGTCTGTGATAGGCATTTTGATTGCATGGTGACTAGTTTGCCTGGTGCAAAGGTTGCAGACATCATGTGCTGTCTAGACAGGTTGATATCTAGTGCTGGGGAGAAGTCAGCAGTCATGGTGCACATTGGCACCAGTGTCAATGGGAATTGTAAGCATGCGGTCCTAGAAGGAAAAAAATTAGGTTACTATGCAGAAAGTTAAATGCCAGGACCTCGAAGGTTGCATTCTCAGAATTGCTACTGGTTCCATGAGCAGGGCCAGCAAGACAGGCACCGATCAGGGGTCTCAGTGTGTGGATGAGAAAGTGGTGCCAGGAGGAAGAGTTGAAACTTGTTAGACATTGGGAAATTTCTGGGACAAGCCAAACCAGTACAAAAGAGATGGCCTTCACTTGAACCAAAAGGGAACCATGTTGCTGGTGATTAATAGCAAAAAGGTAGCAGAGCAGCTTTTAAATTAATCCCAGGTGGAAAGCTGACAGGAGCAGGGGAGCCTCCACTTTGGGACAAGTCAGTCCAATGAGGCGATTGTGTAAACACTCCGGGTATTATTAATATGAGCATAATAGGACTTGGGAGGGAGAGACGTATGTGACGATAAAGGGACCAAGGGAGATGAAGGTTGTTGGAGAGGGAAACACGTTATAGGTGTCTATATGCCAATGCTAGAAGTCTCCAAGCCAAGATGGGGAAGCTGGAGTGCTTGGTGCTCAATGACAATTTAGATATAGAAGGTAACTCAGAAACATGTGGAATGGGGAAAATCTTTTGGATACAGTCATCCCTGCGTATAAGCTCTATAGTCAGGTCAGGAAATAGGGTTGTGCAAAAAAAAACAAAAAAACAAAAAAACACAAACAGTAAATTTTGGGTTCAGGTTTATTGGGTGTGAATTTTTTCCAGTAAATCTGAAATAAGCTGAATACCCATACCGGTAAATGCATATTTCAGCGTCATTTTCGAGTTTCCTGAAAAAAAACTGGTCCATTATAGTCTATGGGGATTTTTTCCCTGAAGCTCCTGTGGGGGCATTTTTGGAGATAGAGTCACCAAATTTGCAGTGTAGCTGCAAGGGGCTCTTCCTAGACAGACGCTGAAGTTTGGGGAAGATTGGGGGTCCAATTGGGAGTCCAATTTTATGGGCCACAAAGGGGTTTCCCCCCATCCTCCAGGCATTTGTGAGCTGAGCTGTCTATCGGTTTTCAGGTTCAGAAGTTCAGCATTGCCAAGGACTGATGGAAAGAGCTGATTGGCAGGCTGGCACTTCAAAGTCTGGAGACCCCATTCGTATCTAGGGCACAAATTAGCTTCCAAACTGAGCAAAAAGGCTTAAATGCAAGAAAAATAAGGCACGTGAAACTTTTTTTTTGGTGGCAAATGACATCCTGTGAACTTTCCTTTATTATACTAATCAAAAATCTGATTTCAGGAAATGGTCATGGTGTGGGGAAACGAAGCCACTATTCGGGGCCACCTTCAGTTTGAGAGCAGGTTTTCATGGGGAGGGGTGATATTGGAGCCAGCCAAAGTCATGACCAAGGCAGCTTTTGTGAAGATTGCTCATCCACATGGGTGAGGAGACTTCTTCAGAAGCCTGATAAGCAGCTGTAGAAGCTGGTGTTTTTTAGTTGGAGGGTATATCCCTCAAGATGGGACTGGGTGAGCCCTGTCTTTTAAAATGACCCTTCCAGACTAGTTTGGTTAGACCAAGTTGGCTCTGATTTCACAACCCACACCTCAAAAGGGCCCAACTATGGGGTCCTAACAAAACTAGTCAAAGATAGAAAAATGGGAGAAAGCACAGAGCCATGCATCTGAGCAAAGGCAATTAGCCGATACCCAAAAAAGCTGCCTATATATCCAGCTTTTCAGGAATCACCTATTCAGCTTTGGGTAGATTCCCAGGTTTTGGTATTCGGCCGAAACGAAACCCAGATATTGCTGAAACAAATAATTTCAGGTTTATTTTTGGTTCGGGTTTATTGATATGCACAGCCCTAACAGGGAAGGGCAGGGTGGGGCGATGCTGAATTGTACATCAAAGATGGTATACAATCAAATAAGTTTAAAAAACATTAGGGGAGTGAACTCCTGAACAAAAGCCATATGGGTGGAAATACTGTGTTCTAAAGGTTACTTAAAAGTGGCAGTGTACTATTGCTCTCTTGATCAAACATTTGAGGCTGATCTTGAGATGGAGAAGGGAAAAAAGGAGGTGACGGATGTAGATAATGTTAGGATACTGGAAGATTTCAACTACCCTCATGCTGACTGGATAAGCATGTGCTTGAGTCATGCTATGGAAATGAGATTCCTAGATACCATAAATGACTGTGCACTGGAACAGTTGGTCATAGAGCCAATGAGAGTGGTAGTGATTTTGATTCTGTGCAGGGCTTAAGACCTGGTGAGATATGTAGTGGTCATTGAACCAATTGGGAATAGTAACTATAATGCTATGAAGTTCAGCATTCATGTCAATGGAAAACTTTAAAAACCTTACAAAAACAAGGAGAATAGTTAACAGGAAGCTGAAATGGAAATGTGAGAGAGTCAAATCCCTAGAGGATGCTTGAAAGATACTGGTTTGATGGATCCTAAGTAAACATAGCAAATTGAATGGTCTACATTCAGACAATCAATTAACAACATTTTGTTTAATTAAATTTAATACTTTGTGTGATGTCTGGACTAGCCAGAGAGAATATGGTTGACCCAAGGGTGACTGAGGTTCATGGTTGAGCAGGAACTTCAGCTTGGATCTCTAAGACCCTCCTAACTACTTCCCACATTGGTTCCTATTACTTGCTAGTTTTGAAAGCATAGGCAAAGTTCTCATGCCTAAAATTAGGCAGGAATTCTTATTGAAGTAACATTTTCTGACCCTCCCCCCCCCCACAAGCTGCAGATTTTAGCAGAAATTTGCTATTTCAAATTTCATCTGGTTCTACTGTCAACCTTTTCATACTGTCAGCTACCTGCTACACCTAAAGGTCTTTGTTGGTTGGCTATGCATTTTTACTTCCTTAATTGGTGGCAGAGTTTACTGAGGGTGGAGGTTGTAGTCTTAAGTATTTATAAAAAAAGAAATCTCACTTATGCATTTACTGTAGTTAGTACTGTATACTGGTTGGAGTCTTAGGGCTATGTAAATATCTAAATGTTCTCATGCATGCACATTTTTAGGGTTACCAAGTCCCCCCTTGCCACCAGAGAGAGCTTCGGGGGTGAGGCGTGTTTCGTAAGAACACAGTATGCCCATGCAATAATGTCCCTTCCGGGATAAACCTGGAAGTGATGGGAACGCTCTAGCATGTCCCCCAAAAAACTCTATGGAAACTTGAGGCTGATCTTGAGATAGAGAAGGAAATAAGGGAAGTGACTAAAGTAGATAATCAAACCTGGAAGTGACTGAGACACTCTAGCATATTCCTCCAAAAACTCTGGTTTCCATAGGGTTTTTTGAGGGTTGTGCTAGAGCATCCCCATCGCTTTCAGTTTATTCTGGAAGGGACATTATTGTGCCGTGCACTGCTGCGAGTGCATGTAGATCTTTAGCTGGCCTGCTTCCCCCACTGGCCAGCTGAGGGCCGATGGTCAGGCCTGTTAATTGGCAGGCAACCCTATATATTTTGCTCTAGGTGACCCCCAATGTTGCAAGAATTGGCAATATTACAAGAGTTAAGCATGAAAAGTTTAAAATAGCAAAAAAAATACAATGGTACAAAAATATTAAAAGAGTGAGAGAATGTAGATGGACAGCTTTACAACCACTACTTTTTTATTAATTTTTTTATTTTTATTAACAAAATGCAGTTCCCCCAAAAGCACAAAATAACAACATCAATACAACAACACCAGCCACCAATAAACAAAACAAAACAAAACCTCCACAAAACATAACTACTGTTGAATCATTATTGATTGCCGGCTTAATATTTGATACATATTCTTGTATATTTTACAATTGCAGATGTGAGAGGAATACTTTGATGGCATAGGTGATTTGAAAGAGAGAGAAAAGAAAAAAAGTTAGAATGAAAAGTAGAGGGGGGAAAAGATCATTGTATTTTTAACTTTAATTCCTCTTCCATAATCTATGGAGTACAACTACTTCTTCCTATGCCTCAGTTTCCACCACCTTTCATTCTTCCTCTACTTCCTGTTGACCTCTAGGACTTCTTCATGGCCAGGCTTGTTCCTTCCTAACTACTGAAACCACTGGATTATTATTCTCTATTCTCCTTCATTATGGTGGTTGTGGGTAAGTGCATGTGCACAATACATAAACATACACATGTAAACAAGTACCACTCCAAAACACATGAATGTTAGCTAGGCAAACATTCTGCTCTGCCTTGTGGTTTTTTAGATTGCCTTCTGCTGGTTTAGTTGCTTTTCAGTACATCTATTCAAATGTTTTGTTAAATGGCTTTGGATACATCCAGTGCTCAAATTAGAAGAGTGGGGAAAACAGTTGGCTCAGGCAGTTCTTATTTCTGTCAGACAGATGCAGATTCTTCACATAGGTTTCATAATGCTTATTGTCCTTCTTGAATTCCAGTTGGCAACCCATTCCTTGCCATATGATGTTGACGATGAAAGACTACACTTCACTCTGTTTCCAAAATTAGCTACACTTGGAGAGGAATTTCCATATGACCAGGAAAAAACAGTCTACGCTGTGAGGTGATTGTTATGCTAGAATATACTGCCATTAAATGCTTAAAAGTAAATGGGAAAACAATTCTCGTATGTGAAAAGGCACCTCAGTTTTTCTCAAGGGACAAAATATCACAGCCGCAAGTCAGTGGAAGAAAGATAATCTTTTACAATTGCAGCAAGTCCTTGGTAAAAATTTGGAGAAAGTCAGTTATACTATTTAAACCTGTATTTCAATTTCTTTAGGAAGTTCAGACCTTGCAAACATTGGGGAAGTGATGAGCCCTGCTCAGGAACTCAAAATAACACACTGTGTATGCATACAGAGAGAAGCATAAGTAGTGCACGGCAGTGATCTTGCACTGGGAAGTTTATCATGTGCATTGCCAATCACAGCCTGCCCTGCCAACCATGTGTGCCATTTTATTTGTGTCATCCAACCCAACAGGCAGATCAGGTGGAGATTGATGGGTTTTCTAAATCCAACAGGTTTCAAAAAAACAAGAAACTTTACGTATTCTCACATGTATTGTCTAGCTTGGTCCTTACAGCTAAAGCTTTCCAGAACATTCTGCTCATGCTATGCTGGAGCTTGATCACCCTTATGTGGGAAAGTAAGTGACCACTTGAAGAAGAATTTCAGAGGCATCCTTATGGGCAATGTATCCTAACCTCAGCTTTTTACTTAGGTGTTCCTTGTTCCAATTGCATGGCTGTATGGGTTTCCTAGCTGTTGCAATCAGCCATGTTTTCCCCAGCTACTCACATTTTCATCTGGCCGTGTTTTACATCTTGCATAACACAACTGATATATTTGCTTTTGATCTAGCCCAGTTCTTAACTTGCCGGCTGTGTCGGCAACATGTAGCATCTCTTAAGAGGTTTTCACACCACACTTCTCATGAACTAAGTCCAGCCACTGGGAAAACTCTATATATAACCAGAGAATAATTCACTTGAACAGGCTTTGGCTGACCTTGGTGCTTTTCAGTCAGCCGGAGGCAATACAGTCGTGATCATGATTAAATAAGCCAGTGAAACCAAGCACTTTCTCCTTGGAGACCTCAATAACTTTTATATGCTGCATCATTCAAGTATTTGTACCCATTTCATGATATTCACTGCCATACTCTCTAAATGCTTCTTATACAATAATGATTTTATCACTGTGAGAAAAGATGAGCATTATTATTTGGCGGGGGCTACAGAACAGTATGCATTAAAAACTAGGCGTCATCTTTTAAAGCCTGCTACTGTTTTCTACAGCAGAAGCCTATAATTTTTACAATAATGAAATTCTCAGAATGTTAATATTTCCAGTTCCTTTTCGTTCTATTAGCAGTGATACTGAGATCTTTGTAAAGAATGTGTTCAAAATTACTCATATCATTTTCTCTTCAGCCGAGCATACTCATGTTTGTAATTCAAAATGAGCAGATTTCAAGTGTATTTGGTAGCATATAGGCACTAAGCTGATAGCTGCTGTAACTGTATCCTCCAAAGTTACTAGATCGCCAGCATTGAAGGAAAAGTTTCCCCAACCTTCTGATTAAATTTGGTAGGCTGTGAAAAATATAAATTTTATTCACCATGACAGGAGGTCATGCTGGAGAAGACTGGAATGAGGGATTTATAGGAAAGATAGGTCCTGATTGGTGTTTATTCATGTTACTCCTTCCTTACCTTTGGAAAAGTGTGGTTGTAGCTCGGAAGGAGGAATTCGCAAGGGGGGGCATGCACTTATATGTGTGTATGTGTGTCTACTCACAGCTTTTGTAAGCATCCCATCAAATGCTCAGAAGTGCTCATCACACATGTTGAGGCATTTGGAGGCAGACATAGGTATCAGGGTATATGCTTTGGATTGGTTCGAATAATTCCTCATGGACTTCTTCCTCAAAGGGTTGCTGTTGGAGACCAATTATCAGTAAGGGACCCACCTTTTGTGGCTCCACAGGGTTCAGTCCTATCCTCCATGCTAACTAACCTCTACATAAATCCCTTAGGAAAAATAATTTGCAGTTTGAAGGGTTGGCTGTCATCAATATGCTGATGGCACTCACGGCTATATCTCCTTATCAAAATCTCCTGGTGATGTGGTAAAGGTCCTGAATTGGTGCCTGGCTGCTGTGGTTAATTGGCAAAGAGTGAACAAATTGAAACTAAATAATTACAAGACAGAGGTAATGCTCATTGGGAAGGAAGACATCATGAAGGACGTTGTGCTTCTCACCTTTGATAGGGTTCAGCTGACTCTTGCTGACTCGGTTAAAAGCCTAGGGGTCATACTGGATCCAATATTACTGCTGGAGGACCAGGTTAATGCAGCCACACAAAAACCACTTTTCCCCCAACATAGTTTAACCTGGAAGATGGCCTCCTATCTTGACACTCTAATCTGACCACCTGGACCAACTCCATGTTGACACTGACACTGATACTGTAACGCAGTCTACTCTCTCTCTCCTGCGGCAGCCATTTTGTGACAGCCATTTGTTTGCCGTGCCCTCCATGCCACGTCAGAATTCCAAATGTGCCTGCAGACTCAAAAAGGTTGAGGTCCCTGCCTTAACATCATGGATAGAAGCAGTAATTTTCTTCCCCGACCTTAAAAAAAAAACCTCCTGAGGAAGTGGACCGAAGAACCCAAAAACTTACACATTGCTTTGTGATATTGCTGCTGGTTCTAATATAATGTACCACAAACTTGTCTGGGATTTTTCTGTGGCCCAGCACATCCACCTGTAGTCAGTGGCAGTAGACGGTCTGCCCCTAAGTTACAATCCCTTACAAGTATGCATGTTCCAAGATGCCTTCCTGGCTAGAGTTCAAGGGAGTCGTAGTATTCTACACTACTTCCAGGTGTAAAAATAGCCATACATTTAGTGTTTTAAATGCACATTTGCTAAATATACACTGCTGGTCTGAAAACACACGTCTTGAGATGCAGAAAATATGAGTTCATATGGCCTCTACCACACTTTAAAAATTACAACATTTTCATCCCAGTTTCCCCATAAAGATCAAATGAAAAGAAATGTTGAAATTTGAGAGGAGAAGAGATTTGTACTATCTGTTGCATTTATACACTGTCATGCATACATTTACTGTATAAACTATGCAGACATGGTTTTTCTTCATAACAGGATATGTATGCAGACATCATAATTAACCCTAAGTTGTTGTGATTTTGTATGGTGTTAGGTTCCTGTATCAAGTCTAAGCATAAATACTAAGCATATTAATTATGCACTGGATGGGTTTCATCTCATTATTTCATCCAAGCCTGCCAACATGTCATACCTCCAGCTGTTGCTGAATTTCTGATAGCATAAGGTTCTTAAACAGTGAATGATTTTATCCCCAGGTACCACATCACTGAATTCACTATGATGAAGAGGATGAAGCCATCCTGAGAAATTAACCAGAGCTTAATGCAAACACAATAGACCAGACTCTGAGCTTGCGAGGGTCACTGATTTTTAATTAATGGACTGCTTCAGTGATACATCAACAACATAGGTACAAGGTGCTGCTATCATTCAAAAGAAACTCTGCCTCAATTTAGATCATTTTACATTTGAACAATGATGTAAAGCAACCCAAGATATTCTGTCTTTGTTAGTATGCTTTTACAATATGTGAATTACACTTTGTTACTAAGTCCTGGCTTTAGTGGAGTACATTCTCACTTGTTTCCTGAAACCCACAGGAACAAACAACAAAATTATTTTATCTGTAGGCAACATTCATTTACTCTAAATAGGGCATCAGTGTGTTCTTTACTAAGTACCTGTATCTATGTACAACTGTAAAATGAAAATCAGCCCTTAGTGAGTAAAGAAAGCTGAAAGCTGATAGGAAGAAAGTAGATTCCTTTGAAATGTGGTGTTGGAGGAGAGTGTTATGGATACTGTGGACTGCCAAAAAAACAAATCAGTGGGTTATAGATCAAATCAAGCCTGAACTGACCCTAGAAGCTAAAATAACTATGGCTATCATAGTTGGGTTACATTATGAGAAGACAAGAGTCACAAGAAAAGACAGTCATGCTAGGAAAAGTTGAGGGCAGCAGGAAAAGAGGAAGACCCAACAAGAGAAGGATTGACTCAACAAAGGAAGCCACAGCCCTCAATTTGCAAGATCTGAGCAAGACTGTCAAAGAGGACATTTTGGAGGACATTGATTCATAGGGTCGCTATGAGTCTGAAGTGACTTGATGGCACTTAACACACACACACAGTGAGTGAAGAACAGATTGACATAAGAATTAGCAAAAGATAATCAGCCTCCAGCCAGGAAGTACAGGATGCTAGAAAAATGAAACCCACATGACCTGTTGGTCATCACTCAGCCTCAGAATAGGTTTAATAAGTACCTTACATATTCTTCTGATCAAAATCAGGAAGCAGATCTTGAGATGGAGAAGAAAATAAGGGAAGTGACCAAAGAGGAAGAATGTTGTCATACTGGGTGATTTCAACTATCCTCTCATTGATTGGGCAAAAATGTGCTTGAGTTATGCCATAGAAACAAGCTTTCTAGACATCATAAATGTCAGAGCATATGGAGCAGCTGGTCACCGAGCCAACTAGAGGAGTAGCAACTCTAGACTTGGTACTGAGCAAAGCTAGAACTCTGGTGCAAAATGTAAATGTTGTTGGTCTGTCTGGGAATAGTGACCACAATACTATTAAGTTCACCATTCATGTCAACAGAAAGTTGCCCTCATAGTCCTACACAATCATTTGATTTCAAAAGATGAAACGTTGCTAAAATTATGATAATAGAAGGAAGTTAAGGGGGAGAATTAAGGGAGTCAAATCGCTACAGGATGCCTGAAAACTATTTGGAATTACACTAATAGAATGCATACTTCAAACCAGGAAAGGTACAATCAAGTCTAAAAACATACCTGTGTGGTTAATGGCTCAAGTCAAGAAAGCTATTTCTGTGAAGGAGTTGTCCTTTTAAAGGTTTCTAGCTTGTCAGACAATATGCCCTCCTTGACATACATAGCAACGCCTCCTCCAATATGCCCTTCCCTGTCATTCCTATAGAATTTGTATCCAGGGATGACTGTATCCCACTAGTTCTTTCCCTTCCACCAGGTTTCTGTCAGACAATATGCCCTCCTTGACATACATAGCAACACCTCCTCCAATATGCCCTTCCCTGTCATTCCTATAGAATTTGTATCCAGGGATGACTGTATCCCACTAGTTCTTTCCCTTCCACCAGGTTTCTGTTATGCTCACTATATCTGTTTTCTCTTAAAACCAAGCACTCAAACTTCCCCATTTTGGGTTGGAGACTTCTGGCATTTACATAGAAATACTTCCCTGCTGTGTTTTTTTTTAGACATCTCTGGCATGTGCCTTCTCCACTCTGGCCCTTTGGCCTCTTTGACTAGCTATTCTGCTTTACTTTATCCTCTATTTCCTTATCCACTCAATTTGTGCAATTGGAAGCATTTTCCCCTTCATCCCTTTGGGACAAATCTGCCTCAATGGGATGCTTTTCAGATCCTGTGAGCTCTCCCCCCCAACCCCGGGTTCAGTTTAAAAGCTGCTCTGCCACCATTTTATGTTATGTACCAGCAGTCTGGTTCCATTCTGGTTCAAGTGGAGCCCATCCCTTTTGTACAGGCCCAGTTTTTCCCAAAATGTCCCCCAGTGCCTAATAAATCTAAAGCCCTCCTCTCTACAACATCGTCTCATTCACACATTTTATAACTTTGTGGTTTGCAGCAAGTACTTTATTAGCTCATGTGTAGCTAGAAAATGATTCCATGTTAGAAGGAAATCATCAGGATTAGCAAAACCCTTTTCTTTGACTTGATGGAGAAACTTCCCATGATGAGGATATTTTATGCAATTGTTGATTTGCCAAGCCATTAATTTGCCAAATCAGACTACCCTTTCAATCTTTGGTGGGTTTTAGAGCAGCTTAAATAAATTGGTTAGTTGGATTCCATTTAGAGAAGGCATAAGAACTGGGTGGATGGTAGCTATAGGCCACTTTGACCAATGTCTGCAAAGATGTTCATCAGAGGAAATGGAGATATACAGTTTGAGGTAAATGGAAACAGATTTGTGGGATATTTGCCTATGCTGAGACTGTGCTTGAAAACTCATGAAATCTATACCAACCTCATGACTGTTTGAATGTGACATATGCCTTCCTGGCATATGATTTATTTATTTATTTTGCTGTCAAGTCGCAGCTGATTTATGGCGACCTCTTCTGAGGTTTTTCAAGGCAAGAGATATTCAGAGGTGGTTTGCCATTGCCTGCCTTTGTGTCACAACCCTGGTATTCCTTGGAGGTCTCCCATCCAAACTTTTGTCAGGGTCAACCCTGCTTAGCTTCTAAGATCTGACAAGATCAGGCTAACCTGGGCTATCCAGGTCAAGGAAACATGTGATTAACATGCCATGAAAATGAATACAGTCATGAAAATGTAGTATTACTCCCCTGATAGAAATAAATAGGTAAAACAATGTAGGCATACATGTCTCTATACTAGTGCTGTCGATTCGGTTCCATCCAAACTGAAAAACAGCTGAATTTTCCCCGATTCGGCAGTTTCCAGTTCGGATTGAGCAAAAGTCAAAAAAGGCGGGAAAACGATGAACCGAATTTGTCGAGTTCGGGCAGACGCCGAATAAATTCATACAAATTTCCATCCCCGAATTGGCATTCTCCCGAGGCGCCTTCCTGAAAAGAAACAAAGAGCGAGCGAGCTCTCTTATGGAAGGCAAGCAAACTTGCCTTTCAGGAGAGACAACCGTTACCAAACACTAGTGGCCAACAGGTGGCCAAGCTAGGTCTTCTGGCCAATCAGAGAAGGGATTCTCCCATTTGAACCTCTCTGAATTGGCCAGGAGAAGAGAAGAAATACTTGCTGGCTGCCATGAGTCTTGCTGCTGCTGTGCTACTGATCCTGAGATCCTGAGCTGAGCTGACCTGCTGCTAGAATCGTATTGGATTACTCCTGAGTCCTGACTCCCAGTCCCTGCTCCTTGACCCATGTCGGGGCTTTTCTCTATAACTTTTTTCCTGTGTGTGTGTGGGGGGGGGGAAGCAGATTCTCTCTGTGTGTGTGAGGGGGGAAGCCAAAGGGGGTGGGTTTACCTGTTCTGCTGTGGGGTAGGCTTGATTGCCTCTGTTGCCAACTTCATCTGGAGTTAACTGTGGGTCAGTGAGTCTCTCTCTGGCTGGCTCCTATTGTTTCCAATAGGCTGTGCAGCAGCTCCTGTTGTTTCCAGTGGGCTAGCCTGTCATTCATTTCAGTACATCCCATGTCAGTGAGTCTCTCTCTGTCTGGCCCATTCTCCTTCGTTAGGAATATGTGTCTTCTGGTTTTGGGGGGGGCTGTTCTGCTGGGGGGGTGTCAGGAGCAGGCCATGGGGATGGTATGCGGTAGTCTGATTGTGCTGCTTCCAGGTGCAGTTGTGCTATTCTGTCCAAGGCCAGTCTATGCCCCGTGTTTAGTCTTCATAGATTCCCATACTGTGGGAATCGCCAAGTACTCTTTCCTGCCTCTGGGAGGGGGATTGCCTGGGTTACCAGTTATCTCCTTTTGCTCTTCCATATATGCTGTGTACCTTGCCTTTGCCCCTTACTAGTGTCCTTTTGAATATGGCTTCTGAAACCTGTCGATTCTAACCAATAAAACTGCTTTAGTGGATTTGCCATCTGCTGAAATCTGTTTATGGGTTAGCCCAGGGCTAGAGCTTACAGGGGGTTGATTGCCTCTGTGGAGTGTGATTTGGGGGGTTACCTGTCCTGGGGGGGCTTGATCACCTCTTTACGAGTGTGATTGTTGCTGTGGAAGATTTGAATCCAGCAGCATTAAATCTATCAATACTGAAGATATGCAATTTGCGCAGGATGCACTTATGCTAGTAGCCTTATAAGATGCACTTTGGCTGTGTTGAACTGAAAAGATACGTTACCCATGCTAGTTACGCTGTTTACTTACGCTTTGAGCGTTGTTGGATGCACTTTTGGCGTAGTTACATCAGCTCTTAGAAGCCACGGACTGGCTTCTACTGTGTGTGGGGGGGGGAGCCAAAGGGGGGGGTGACCTGTTCTGGTGGGAGGAGGGCTTGATCTCCTCCTTGCAAGTGTGATTGTTGCTGTTTTCACTAGTTGCCACCTTCCCCTGGAGGTCAGTGTGGGTCGGTGAGTCTCTCTCTAGCTGCCCCAGAAATAATGGGAGGTTTTGCCTTGGATTTGCCACTCTCTAGATGCACATTTTCCCCATCCAAATTTTCAAATCTCAACAATAAGCCCCCCTGCAGAGTTTTGAGAATTCAGATGGGGAAAATGTGCATCTAGAGAGAGGCAAATCCAAGGCAAAACCTCCCATGCATAAATAGCCAATGAGAAACAATGGGAGGTTTTGCCTTGGATTTGCTGCTCTTTAGATGCACATTGAGGATTGCCAGCTCCCATTCATTCCAATGGGCAGATGGGGGGACCCCTTCCAGACCCCATAAATCGGGACCCCCTGACCCAATCTGCACCAAACTTGGGGGTTGTTGCAAGTAGGGTCCCTCCAAGCTACCCTGAAAGTTTGGGACTTCTACCTCCGAAAACGCCCCCCGGAGCCGCAGAAATCCCCGAATGTGCTTTAAATGGCTTTATTTGGCTGAATTTATTTGGGAATGCTGAATTTCAAGCTGAATTCCATGAATACAAATAGGGGGAGTTCAGACTTCGGCATTTCCTGAATAAAAACGGGCCAAATTTTGCCAAATCCAAATTTTACCGAATTTGTTTCAACAGCTTTACTCTATACTATTTTATGTAAGAAAAGAGAAGCTAAATTCAAAGATTTTCTTCTGCAAGGAGTTGTGTGGACATCTGCGCAAGCTAAAACATAAAGCTACTAAAAACAATTATAACACTCTGCAGACTCTTGTACAAGCTTTGAGAGAGAGGGGGGGAGGGGGGAGGGAGAGGGAGAAAATGAAAAGATAGTTTAAACAAGAAAAACTTCCCATTAAGACATTTCTCAGTCTGGTCTGTAAAAATGCTTTACCACTCAGAGATCTAAGCAAGAGTCTTCAGATACTACACATTCATTTGTCCCTTGATGGAGTTGCCAATAGGAACATTGAAGCATAACATCTTTTTAATTGAGTTTTGGGCATGTGTGCCTAAATCTAGCATTCTTTGTCCTGTCTTCCCATCTTGACACAGTAGCCCAGGTCTTGTAGGGGAAAATATTTTATTGTATCGTCATTCTTTTTGTCTGTAATAAAGAACTAAAGAAATGATTACTATTTTTCTCATCTGGGAGACTTTTGCATTTGACTAATTAGCTGTTCAAAGTTCAAATCCAGAACTAAATTCAAGCAAATTCTTGGAGTTTTTTTTAGGTCTATAATCTGAATGTGACTATTTTACAGACACTATGATAAGCCAAAACTTCTAGCAAGCTCTCTGGCACCATCATTACTTACTTAGGTCGGTAATATGGAGGGGGGAAGTGATTATGCAGAAGATGTTTTTGTACATATGGGCTTCTATGAAGGCCACCTAAGTCATACATTATTTTACACATGTGATAGATCGACAGAAACAGCATGCATGTTGTAGTGAATTCTTGGAAGAAGGGCAAGATAAAATGTGAGAGACAGTGAGAGACAGAAGGATGACCATGTGTCTGCTTTCTCACCATACCAAGATTATTTACACTGGAAGTGCCTGATCAAAGCCTCAGTTTTGCAATTTTAGTTTAAAATCAATTTTTGTAATCTGAGAAAAGAAGTTCGCACATTGAACTAACTCACCCTGGTGAATTCCCACCTAGAATTTCAGCCATGCAGCCAAAGGAGTATTCATTTGGATATGTATTTCATCAAAGTTCACTGTGACATTAGATTTTGCCTTTCAAGGATAACATCAAATGATGGATGGATTCAGAAATGAACCATATTTCTGAAAAAATTAACCATTCTACACTTGCTGATTAGCCAAACATAAATATGATTTCCAATGATTCATTTTCTTCTTGGGTTCAGCATTTTAAAACCTTGGCTCATTCCTGCTCAAGAAGAGTCTACTTCCCAGTTTTTTCTCATAGTTCTGTTATGTTGTAATGCCAGTAATTCTGAACTGCTGCTTACTGCCTTAGCCAAATGAATAAGGAATACGAGTAGAGGTGCATTAATGATTATATTTACAACTATGAACCCCTTGTTAAGAAAGTAATTCAGTTCATGACATTAAGCTCTTTCAGAAACATGTTTTTAAAGTAAATTAGTTTGAAACAAAGCATTTCCAAGGCAACAAGGAATGAAATAATGTGTGAAGTGATTGAAAGAGGTCTAAGTGGTATGTGTGGGGATAACAGGTTCATGACTAAAAGCGAAGCTTGGTAAAAAGGTTTTGGATCTGAGAGCTCTGAAGTTAATCCACATAGGAAATCTTAAGAGAAAGGTAGGATTCCTTAAGGAGATCTCAGGGCACATAGTTCATTTGGATCATTCCAGTAGGGATTCAGAAATGTTTGTGTGTGTTTGGTTTTTGTGGCAGCAGAAAAATTATCTGTAAAACCCATCTTAAAATGTTGAAACCTTGTAATTCCATAACTGCTTTTGATTCACCCTACCACAGTCTGTCTGAATCCAAAGCCATCTTGCTCCACAGCAAAATATAACCCAAATATCACAGAGCCATCAGCAAGTGTTTGTATTTCTCAGAATTGTTCCTCAGGCTGGATCTTAAAAAAAAAAAAAAAAAAACAAGCCCCGCAGTGTAGAAGCCCTGGGTTTAAAGTCTGTGGTGTTTTTCAGATACTGCCTGAATTCTATTACACAGAATTCTTGTTGCACCTTAAAGACTAACAATTTTTTATTATAGCATAAGCTTCTATGGACTATAGCTAGGGTTGCCAGGTCCCCCCGGCCACCAGTGGGGCATGGGGGGTAGGGTTGCCAGTTCCAGGTTGGGAAACTCCTGGAGATTTAGGAATGGAGCCTGGGGAGGACAGGGACCTCAGTGGGGTACAATGCCACAGAGTCCACCCTCCAAAGTACCTATTTTCTCCAAGGGAACTGATCTCTGTAGTCTGGAGATAAACTATAATTCCAAGGGGTCCCCAGGTTCCACCTGGAGACTAGCATCCCTAACTATAGCCCAATGGCTAACTGGACTTGATTCCAGGAGTTTAACTAGAATAATTTTTTTGTTAATCTTTGAAGTGCTACAACATTCCTACTTATTTTTTTCCTGATACCAGTATCCCCAGATCAACCCACAGATTGTATCTCTGTGTAGGAGTGTAGTGTAGCATTTACCTAGTAAAATATGGTATTATCAGTGGTGGTGGTTAATCCTTTTGCTAGGAAATGTTGCTATCCTGAATACTGTAGCCAGGCTTCCTATATAGTTGAAAAGGAACAAATAGGTGGGGTTATGGACTAACTTGTAACTGGCCATCTGTATTGCACAGGGAAGCTACAGTTTGAAGCCGTGGGGACCTTTTGCTCATGCTGATGAAGGCCCTGCAGGCACTGGTATTTTAAGATGTATTTAGCATTTTCCTTCTGTGCTGTACCTGCACTATGTTTGGCCCAGAAACAAATAGGCAATTTTCTTACCACAATGCATTCTACAGTTGCAGGCTGGTACAATCACTGCTAAAGGATACAGCATAGTATAATGTATGTGCAAGGAGGCTGCAACTCTTTGTGAACATTGAGTGGAACCTACTAGCAAGTAAACATGCACAAGTTCAAACTGCATCTATCACATCAAACCTGCCTTTTCTGAATCCCACATGAAGCCCATCATTGAGCTCGGTTGTTTCTCAAGGGCAGATCTGGCCATTTCCTTACCCATCTTCTAGCTGCTCTGGCCTTGTCCACTCCCTGAGCATAAAAGTTATTCTTGTGACTGTTCCCATTTTTCTGCCATTTGAGGCAAGCAGTTGGAACCCTGACTGATGAGGGTAGGAAACTGCCTCTCCCAGATTCCAAGTACGATTGGACTCTGGAGTCTGACTTCAATCTTAGTTGTACCTCTGCCCTGGTAAGGAGACGCATGGTGGGGTAAGATATCATCTAGACCCATAGGAAGGAAACCCTTGAGAGATTCTACATCATCCTCAGCATAGACCAGTCCACGCAAAAGGTGCATTTCCTTGACACCACTGTGAAACTTTGCAATGGACACATAAATACCACAAAAGCAAAAACCCACTGATTAGCAAACATACCTGCATGTTTCCATTTATAATATAAAACATATAAAAGTCCATAGTCTACAGTCAAACACTATGTTAACATTACAAAGGACCACCCAGGAGAGACATAAACCCAGGCACCACACCCTGCAATGAATCTAGAATCCGCTCTGAGCCTGGCTAAAGCTGGGGAGGGCGGGGTAAAAATCTGACAAAACAAACAAACAAACAAATCCAACTTTGTCCTCACATACACTCAGATAGTACTATTGTGGGACCTATTAACACCATAACTATTATGGGACCTAATAACCCATCTTGGGCTTGCTCACTTGCTCATCATCCAATTTAATGTATGCCATCATGTGCCAACGGTGTCCTTCTACTATTTATTTTAGACTCATGGGCCGATAGCTACATGAAAGAATCAATGAACACAAATCTGACATAAGAAATTTCAATAGGCAGAAACCAGAAGGTGAACATTTTAATTTTCCTTGACATATTGTTGCAGATCTCAAAGTCACTGATGCTGAGGAAATAAAAGGAGAGACAGCAAGAATTCTACGAAAAGCAAAGCCCCCTGCTAGCAATATAACACACAAGGAGAGAAACACCATCAAGACCCTCAATGCAGATCCAGAAATCATTATTCTACCAGCTGACAAAGGCAATGCCACGGTGATCATGAAAACAGAAGAATACAAAAAGAAGATTGAGGAACTTCTGGACCCTGCCACATACAAAAAACTAAAATGAGATCCAACTTGCAAAATTACCAGGAAAACTAGCATACTGATCAAGAATTCCACTCTTCATCCGGACACACGCACAGAAAACTA